>NW_028270140.1:88435554-88746804 GCF_037043375.1 Chiloscyllium plagiosum
AAAACCAAACTTCCACTTGCTGAAAAACACAAAGGCTGCATGAAAACAACATCATCTTCAACTTGCAAATTATCCTTACTCAGGCGCATATAGTTGCTTCTTCATCTTAATTGGGTTAAAATCCTGAAACTCACTATCTAACAACTGCAGTTCCTGGGGATTACTTTCACCACATGCATTGCAGTAGTTCAAAAAAATAGTACATCATCAATTTCTCAAAGGCAACCAGAGATGTACGATAAGTTCCAGGTTTGCCAACAGCAGAAGCATCTTAAGAATTAATCAGGCACCTCCTGAATGTGTTGTCCTTAAGTCAAATACTGACCACATGCAATAAGTTGCCATTGACTGGTTTTCTTTCCTTGTAGTTTTAACTGTTTATTATTACTAAAGGATCACTAAAGGATTACTAAAGTCATGAGCTCAAAACTAATGAGCTTTTCCGACATAATGCTATCAATGTGCAAGTATGGATTTTGAAGCAAAAAGCAGTCTGATTAATCTACTGGGATACTTTGAGAAGACAGCAAGATTTTTCAGTGAAACATTCTGGGCTATATTTTCTGAAATATTTGTTAATATTCTTGGAAAAAGCTGGCAAAACTGAAGAATAGATATAGTCACAAAGGTTTGGAATAATGTGAAATTCTTTGTATTCGGTGTCTGTGTCTAGTGGATCATAGGAAGCAGCCATCCACTAAAGCATTTAGCACAGCTCTCATTGGGAGGGGATGACCACCCACTTCTTCAGGTTGAGAGTGCCGTTCGAGCAGATGGTGTCCTGGGATATCCTCAGTCCGTGGTGGCAATGTGCCTCACTCTTCTGGAGATAATAGCATCATAGATCAAAACAATAGATTCTGGATGTCCTGTACATCCTCCGCATCCTGAAGGGAATTTCAGCTGCGGTGTCTTCATGAGGTAGCTGTTCAACAGCTGCTGGCAGTTGCTGCTGATAGAGGGTTTACTGGCATATCTGCTCCTCAATTTTTCTGCACCTCCATTCCACAACAGCCACCGTGACAATGAGTCCAGCTGTAACTGGATCCATTGGTGATTGGTCCAATGGAGAATTGGTGAATGAATCTGGGGGATTATTAGAAACAGAACAGCTCCTTAGTAATGTGAGCAGTCAGCATTCACATCACTCACAAAAATACAGTTTACTATTGCCCCCTATCGGGTGGAACATAAAGGACTCCAACCGATGAGGGCCATTCAATGACTCTACTACACTTTGACATAGGAAATCATACTCTAATGTATGCAATACTCACCATGCCACATAAATATAATGGGAGATGGTAAGCACAGTAGGATTAATGAAACCTTATTCCCCCTAACACCTCGTCCACACAGCAATGATGAAATGCAATATTGTGTATGAAAGCAGTTTATCTCTCACCCATTTATCTCTCAGCCCCGGCCCACAAGCCTCATTCCTGATGAAGGGCTTATGCCCAAAATGTCGATTCTCCTGCTCCTTGGATGCGTCCTGACCTGCTGTGCTTTTCCAGCACCACATTCTCAACTCTGATCTCCAGCATCTGCAGTCCTCACTTTCTCCGATAAGAGCAGTTGGCAAATACTTAGTTTAAGGTGAAAGGAATTCAGCATTATGCTCTTGTGCACCATTTGACACCTTGAATTGTCTTTGTGAACAGTGACCCACAGGAAAGATGTTCAAGCTTGTCTGTAAGTAATTCTGCTTCACGTAGATGGCTATGACTAATTTATAAAGACCAATAACACAATCAAGATTGCTTGTGCCCATGGAATTGTATTCCACCTAGTTGGTCACTGCATGCATTTCACACCGACGGCTCTGTGATTATAGGTGTCTTTTACCTCTATTATGCAAGTGCTGTAATTACCCCTTCAATAATTTAATGTTTCTCAAAATTAGAGCCATCATTCTCAGAGAAAAAAATTAATTTATCCAACCCACACTGAATATGATGGCAACCATTTTTCATTTCCATTGTGCATTTGTGATTTGGGTAAGGATGAAAAGTGACACAGGTTGTACCTAACAGGTACAGGGGTGGCACAGTGGCTCAGTGGTTAGCACTGCTGCCTCATAGCATCAGGGTCCCAGGTTCGATTCCAGCCTTGGACAGACTGTCTGTGGCGAGTTTGCACATTCTCCCCATGTCTGCGTGGGTTTCTTCCACAATCCAAAGATATACAGGTCAGGTGAATTGGCCATGCTAAATTGCCCAAAGTGTTAGGTACATTAGTCAGAGAGAAATGGGACGGGTGAGTTACTCTTTGGAGGGTCAGTGTGGACTTGTTGGGTCGAAGGGCCTGTTTCCACACTGCAGGGAATCTAATCTAACAGAGTGAGTCACAAGGTCAGCCTAGTAATTTCAGTAATCCCCAAAATCTTCATGTTCCTTTCTTCCTTGTAATCCCTGTTGACCCCATCAGTTCTGAACTTTCACATGTTCCCACCCAGTTCTTTCATTTGTATCTTCAGCACCCTCCATTATTCCTGAGCTCTAGACTTGCAACTTATCTATGCCAACCATTGTACTGCCCTGACCCCCTGTCAAAACCAGAGTGGAGGCGATCACTAATGACCTCGCAGGAATCAATGTCTTTCGATGTGCTATCACTCCATAATATGTCGATTTCCCCAGTCACTGTTATTGGTCCCTGTGCAGCCCAGTATACTACCTCCAATTCTCATAACTGACTCCCTCAACTTCCATACCACAACAGTGGCCAGTGGTAAGTCCACTTAACTTTTGTGAACAGACACCCAAGACTGATGGGGGCATGATCACACCCCTCCCCCTCCAACCGTGACCATCGATGAGTGACTGCCCTGACTGATGCGTGGCCAGAGCCCTGGCTAATCTCTGTGCAGCTCCCTGACTGATTGACTGTCATCCCTGGACTGTTGATAGTGGACCTGCAGGATTGATGTGGCCTATTTCACTAATTGTGATAATGCTGAACCCCCTGACACTTACTGATTGATCGTGAGCAAGCCCTGGGCTGAGGTCAGATGCTGCTCTTGACTGCCTATGGTTGGATCTCCTGATTGATGAAAGTCCCTCTTGACTGCATGGACAGTGCTAAAATGCCTCAGGGATGTCATCTCCAGATTTGGGGTCCCCGATAACATAGAGATGGCCAGGGGGACTCACTTGACTGCTCGGCTCACGACTGGCATGAGCGAGGCACTGGGATACCATGGCGACATCACATCCCCCACCAACCCCAGTCATCAGGCATGGTCAAACAGATGAATGGCGCCCTTAAGACCACATTGACCCAGATCACCCAAGAAACTGGACTGAGCTGGCCAGACGCCTTGCCACTAGCTCTTTACACTATACCAGGCCAGGCAAAACCATTCAACTGGACTCACCCCTTTTGAGGTGCTTATGGGGTGATCTATGCCCACCGCTACCAGGCCCCCAAAGCTCTCCATGGAAACAGCCCTTCTCCTGACACAAGAGGCTCTGCTGAATTACGTACAAGCCCTTAGCAGGAGCATTAATGTAAAGCACGAAGAGGTCAGAGCTGTGCTGCCCACACCCCAACCAGTGCCAGTTCATCCGTTCCCTCCTGGGGACTATGTCATGATAAAATCATTGGAAAAGAACTCTCTCTCTCCTAGGTGGAGAGGCCCATACCTGATCCAGTGATGACCCAGACCGCTATGAAACTGGAAGGATGGCCCGAATGGACACATGCCACCTACTGCAAAAGAGCTCCACCTCCGACAGACAGGGATCAGACAGGAGAAGGCACCACTCAGAACGCCGAAGACGGATCCAGCAGCCATCACCATCAGCATCCTCAGCCTGACCTGTCTGACCATGACACTGTGGCTTGCCAGTAAACAGAGACAAGGGCTGAGATATTTAATAATCCGCCATGACTTGCGGGCCAACACTTCCTGAGGATGGCCCATGGCTGTGCTCAGAGATTTAACCAGATCCGCTGCTGTGTCTGAACTCAGGTCCCCTTACACTCTCACGGGAGTATTCCCTTAGCTTCTATCTCCTTTAACATCTCCGACATAGTGGAGTGGTGGCTGGAACCAGACAGGTCCCCTGAGGTTACCACACTAACAATACCACCAGCCATGGCCAAATACAGGGACAACGGCCCAGCCCGCTGGAGGTCTGCAGAGTACCATCTGGACAAATGTGGTTTTTACCCAGCCTACAACCTCTCCCATGAGCCCACAGCCCTGACCATTGCTGCCACTAACACACACGGGCCACCTGCAGGATCCATCTGTTTGAAAAGCACACAGCCATCCAGACTGGAGGCTGGCTGGAGCCGGTGCGCAGACTCCCTGCTCCTAACTCCTGCAGCACGCCGATTCGCTGCAGAAGGCAGCATTTTAAACATACAGGTCCTCAACAGGACCAGCCAGAACACCACCTTCCTCACTGTTGGACAGGGACCCAGACCTGCCAGCTCCAGACCTACAACGGCACCTGTTTCATCTATGGCCGCAAAGCCTACCCATGGCTGCAAAGCCTACCCATGGCTGCCGTTGCCCTGGACTGGGAGTTGCTATGTCGGGTACGCAGTACCATTCATTTATCACTCCCAGACCGGTCACTTCCCAAAGCCCATGACCCGCAGCAAACGAGCCCTTGCTGCCATTAAGACAGCTCTCTATCTGATAGCACCCCCCTATGCAACCCTGCGCTTGCACATGGAAGCCCACAAACTCACCGCTACACTAGAGGTGGTGGCGAATTCCACAGCTGAAGCGCTCACCCAGCTAAATGCGGAGGCGGTTTCCATTCGCACTGTTACCCTGCAGAACAGGATGGCCTTAGACTACTGGCTCGCTGCGAAAGGGGGCACATGCGCCCTCATTGGTGCTGACTGCTGCACTTACATTCCTGACCTCAGCGAAAATATCACAGACCTGGCCCAACATATTCGATAGGCAGCTTCTGTCCTGCTTGAGGAGAACTCCCACTGGGAACGATGGGACTGGGCAGCCTTCTGGCTGGGCTCATGAGGCACAGTCCTACTACAGGGACTGATAGCCTTCATTGCTATGATTGCCGGGATTATGGCGCTGGCCCTGGCCATCTGTCTGTGCTGTTCACGTCTGTGTGCAATACTGCTACCCTCTGCCCCCCCTCACCACTCAGCTAGTACGGATCCACTGGGGGAGCATTCCTGCCCCTGAGACAATCTCTGCGGAGTGAGACTCAGACACCAAGGGCTATCTGTCCGATGCCGAACCTCCCCATCTGACAATCCCCCCAGATCTGGCTATGTTGCCCCCTTCTCATCCCTCCTTTAAAAAAAGAGGGGGAATTGTGGGAAAAGATCTGACACCCTTCCAACCCACAGCACGGCCACATAGAACACAGAAAATCAAGCCCATCCAAACCATACAAGAAACACCCAGAGTGCCTCAGCACTGACCAAACAGGCTGACAAGTGAAACTAGACATGACCACAGTCACTCACAGACCAGGATATACACTTCCCAAGACAAACTGACAATAAGCTTCCTGGACCTGATAAACACAGCTGTCCCAAAGCCCTAAGGGCAGTCTTGTACTCCAGTGATGCCAAAGCCATAGAGAGGACAGGTCAGATGGAGACCCACCAGAATACCTCACTCACAGGAGAGCAACAATGAAAACACTTTACTGCCAAGAAAAGGGACGTTCTCACCTACCAACGAAGAGAGCTGGAATCTCCTGATCCTATTAAGAACCAATTGATGCTGCTGGATGCTTCATTGGATCTACATTCAGGACATTCTTCTGATAACTGCTTTGTGATTATCACCATCGTAACTGGATTACTTGACTATCAAGACCATTGCATTTTCACTATTTTGAATTAGCATCATTGTACTGTATTCCTATAAAAACTGGCTTGATTCTCAGCTCGGGGTAGAGAGTATCAGTTACCTGGACAGATTGCCTGTGCTGTTCCAGCGTGGTCAATGTCTCTTCTGCAATATCGCTGTCTTAATAAATGATTGTTAATTTCACTTCAATCTGTGTCTTGTGATCTCTGCTTTATTGGGCTAACTTCTCTGACAATTGTATAATTCACAGCTGAATTTGATCTTCCAAAATGCATCACTTCATATTTGTCCAGATTAAACTCCATCTGCCATTCTCTGGCCAAATCTGCAATCTATCTATATCCTGCTGTATCCTTTGACAATCCTCCTCACTATGTGCAAGACAGCCTATTTTGGTGTCATCCTCAAACTTACTAATCACACCAGTTTCTTCAGATAATTTAAAAATATTACAAATAACAAAGGTCCTCAGCACTGATCCCTGTGAGACACCATTAGTTTACTGGTCTCCATTCTGAAAAGTACCCTTCCACTGCTACTCTCTGTCATTTATGACCGTCAGTTCTGCATCCACCTAGCCAGCTCACGTCAGATTCTATGAGACACTACCTTTTGTACAAGCCTGCCAAGAGATACCTACTGAATGCCCTACTATGGTCCATGTAGATTGCCCTTCCCTCATGAATCATTCTTATCATCTCCTCAAAAGACTCAATCAAGTTTGTGAGACATGACCTTCCTTGCACGAACCCATGGTGCCTATCACTAACAGGTCTTTTGCCTCCAACGTGAATAAATACTGTCTCTCAGTATGTTCTCCAACAACTTTTCCACCACTGGTGTCAGGCTCATCGGCCTAGGTTATCTCTGATTCCTCTCTTAAACAGAGGAACAACACTGGCCATTCTCCAGTCCTCTGGAATCTCGCCTGAGGCCAAAGAGAATGCAAAGATATCTGTTAAGGCCCCAGCTATTTCCTCCCAGAGTATCCTGGGGTAGATCCTATCTGGCCCTGGAGACCTGTCTACCTTAATACATTCCAAGACACCCAACACTTCTTCATTCAATATGTTAACCTGCCTGAGAGTATTCACACCTTTCCCCAACCTCAACATCCCTCATGTCTCTGTCTTTGGTGAATACCAATGTAAAGTATCCATTAAGGGTTTCACCCATTTCGTCTGGTTCCACACATAATCTCCCTCCATTATCCTTGAGTGGGCCCACTCTTTCGCTAGCTACTCTCTTAATCCTAACATATGTATAAATGTCTTAGGATTCTCCTTAACCCTGCTGGCCAAAGACATTTCCTAGTCCTGTTTAGCCCTCCTAACGCCCCAATGGAACCTCTTTCTGCTTTCTCTATACTCTTCAAGGACTTCAACTGTTTTTAGTTGCCTAGACCATAGGTATGGTCCCTTTTTTTGACTAAGATAATGTGCTATAGAAGTACAGATAATACTGTAATTCATGAACAGCTTGAAGGGTATTGTTATATCTCTCTGAGGTAACACATTGGAAATCAAGTCCTGCTATTATCGAAGCTGTCACAAAAATTAAAGGTTTTATTGAGGTATACAAAATTCCTCTATTTACCTGTTTTTCAACCCAGGTTGATAAAAAGCATGGACTTGGTTTCTGTACGTAATAAGAATTGCTTTTTATTACAAATAAACAGATTCCAGCTACAGATAAATAATTATGAACAGGATTATAGGATTCCACATTGTCCTGGAAGCCTACAGAGGTAACTAAGTGAACCATTGATTTAAACCCAAGAAACAAGTAAGAGCTCTTTTCCTGTAGCCTATGGCATGCAGCTGAATACCTGATAAACGGCACACTGCTATAATGATTTTGTATTGATTCAGTCAACTTTTCCACAGATCATTAAGACCAATTGCGATGTGTACAGCTGACAACTGGTGCCATGGCCCATGACATAACTAGGAAGTACATTGTCAGTAGTTTACCATAAGAGCCATACAGTCATTAGGGAGATTATTGAGCAAACAATTAGGGCCTTCAAATGTTTAAAGGAAGCATAACTCAGGAGATATTATTGTTTGAAATGTTAGAATTCATAAAGAGGGTACGAAAACTAGCATAAGGGCCCTTTATATGAATGCTTGTAGCATTCGTGACAAGGTAGATGAGTTAATGGCACAAATCATCATGAATGAATATGATTTAGTAGCCATTACGGAAACATGGTTGCAGGATGGTCACGACTAGGAGTTCAATATTCAGAGATACCAGACTATTCCAAAGGACAGATAGAAAGGTAAGGGAGGTGGTGCAGCTCTGATATTTAAGGATGACATCCAGGCGGTGGTGAGAGATGATATCGATTCTATGGAGAATAGGATTGAATCAATTTGGGTGGAAACTAGAAATTCTAAGAAGAAAAGGTCACTGATAGGAGTAATCCACAGGCCATCAAATCATAAAATCACACTGGGACAGGCAATAAATAAAGAAAAAACTAACTGATGCTGCCTGGCTTGCTGTGTTCTTCCAGCCTCCTGCCTGTCTATTTTGGATTCCAGCATCTGTAGTTTGTTTTGTCTTTAACTCTGTAAATGGTATGGCAATTATCAAGGGAGATTTTAATCTACATGTCAATTGGTCAAACCCGGTCAGTCAGGGTGGCCTTCAGGGGGAGTTCATTGAACATATCCGGGATAGTTTTCTTGAACAGTATGTAATGAGACCGACAAGGGAGCAAGCTATCCTAGATCTGGTTCCATGTAATGAGACTGAAATAATTGATGATTTCATAGTTAGGGATTCTCTTGGAAGGAGTGAGCACAGTATGGTTGAATTTAGAATACAGATGGAAAGTGCCAAGTTAAAATCAAATACCAGGGTCCTGTGGTTAAACAAAGGAGACTACAACAGGATGAGGGAAAAGTTGGCTAAAGTAGACTGATCGCAAAGACTTTATCGTGGGATATTGATGAACAGTGGAGGACTTTTAAAGCAATTTGTCAAAGTGCTCAGCAAAGTATATACCAGTGAAAATGAAGGATTGTAGGAAAAGGGGTAATCTGCCATGAGCGTCTAAGGAAATACGGGAGGCTATCAAATTGAAAGAGAAGGCATACAAAGTGACTAAGATCAGTGGAAAACTAGAATATTGGGACAGCATTAAAGATCATCAGAGAGCCGCAAAAAAGAGCTATAAACAAAAGTAAGATAGTTTATCCGAATAAACTAGCTCGGAATATAAAAATAGAGAGCAGAAGTTTCTATAAATATATAAAATAAAAAAAGATTAGCTTAAGTAAACATCCTTTCGAGGATGAGAAGGGTAATTTAGTAATGAGATATGAGGAAATGGCCAATGCATTGAACAGGCATTTTAAATTGGTCTTCACAATGGAGGACATGAATAATGTGCCAGCACTTGTCAAAGAGACAAAGGTAAGGGAGGACCTGGAAACAATCATTATCACGAAAGATAATGTTGGGTAAACTAATGGAGCTAAGGGCAGACATGTCTCCTGGCCCTGATGGAATGCATCCTAGGATTCTAAAAGAGATGGCAGGAGAAATAGTAAATGCACTTGTGGTAATTTACCAAAATTCATCGGACTCTGAGGCAGTTCCAACAGATTGGAAAACAGCAAATGTGAGCTATTGTTTAAAAAGGGAGGTAGACAAAAGGTGGGGAATTATAGACCTGTTAGCTTAACTTCTGTCGTGGGGAAAATACTTAAGTGTATTATCAAGGAAGACATAGCAAGGCATCTAGCTAGAAATTATCCCATTGGGCATACGCAGCATGGGATCCTGAAGGGCAGGTCACGTTTAACCAGTCTACTGGAATTCTACGAAGACATTATGAGCACGGTGGACAATGGGGACCCAGTATATGTGGTGTAGCTAGATTGTGAAAAGGCATTCGACAAGGTGCCTCATAAAGGCGACTACATGAGATAAAGACGCAAGGCATTATGGGTAATATATTAGCATGTATAGAGGATTGGTTGACCAACAGCAAACAAAGAGTGGGAATAAATGAGTGTTATTCTGGTTGGCAATCAGTGACTAGTACTGTGCCTCAGGAATCAGTGTTGTGACTGCAATTATTCACAATTTACATAGATTATTTGGAGTTAGGGACCACATACAGTGTGTCAAAAATAGCAAATGACACTAAGATGAGTAGTAGAACAAACTGTGCAGAGGACTGTGAAACTTTGCAAAGTTTAAGTGAGTGGGCAAAGGTTTGGCAGATGGAGTACAATGTTAATAAATGTGAAGTCATCCATTTTGGTACGAATAACAGTAAAAAAGACTATTACTTGAATGGTAAAAAATTGTAGCATGCTGCTCTGCAGAAGGACATTGTGCATGAATCACAGAAGGTTGGTTTGCAGGTACAACAGATAATTAAGAAGGCAAATGGAATTTTATCCTTCATTGCTAAAGAGATTGAGTTTAAAAGCAGGGAGGTTATGGTGGAACTGTACAGGGTGCTGACCTGGAGTACTGCGTGCAGTTGTGATCTCCTTACTTGAGAAAAGATGCACTGGCACTAGAGGGGGTGCAGAGGAGGTTCACTGGGTTGATTCCAGTGTTGAAGAGGTTGGCTTATGAGGAGAGACTGAGTAGACTGGGATTATATTCATTGGAATTTAGGAGAATGAGAGGGGAGAAATATATAAAATTATGAAGGAAATATGATAAGAGGGCATAGCTTCAAGATTAGTGGGAGCAGATTTAGGACTGAATTCAGAAGGAACTTCTTCACCCGGGGGTTGTGAATCTATGGAATTCCCTGCCCAGGGAAGTGGTTGAGGTTTCCTCAGTAAATGTTTTTAAAGCTAAGATAGATAATTTTTTTGAACAGTAAAGGAATTAAGAGTCACCGTGGAGGATAAGTGGAGCTAAGGCCACAAAAACATCAGCCATAATCTTATTGAATGGTGGAGCAGGCTCAAAGGGCCAGATGGCCTACTCCTGCTCCGAGTTCTTATATTCTTATGCTCTTATGTTTAGGTACCTTTACTAATTAGAAGGTATTTGGCAATACCTAACTGAGGAGCTCTCCAGATTTGTGTTGCTGCATGTATTACTGACCGTGACAGAATGTCCTTTTGCACAAGTAATTGTGCCAGAGGATCAAGGTCATCATCAAAGAGGAAGAGGAGGGAGAAAAGGGAATGATCTCTGGTGTTCCAGGTCAATTGCCCTGGAGGGAGACTCCATACCACTTAGCTGAAGATTGCAGTTGAGTGACATCTCCAACATCTCAATTTGGAACTATGTTGCCTTAAGCTTTGCCTTCCAGGACAAAGGATCTATCAATGAGTCACTACCTTTCAATCATTCCTATAAAGATCACAATAAAAAGACAACTAGTTCCATTATAGTCCATTTGCATAGTCAGTCTGTGCAATCATCAAATACAATGTAAACATTACAATAACAAAAAAATACTAAACTAGTCACTGTGATGTTTACTCTTAGTGAGTATCCTATATGTTCCCTGCTCTCCTGTGGTGCTATTCTACATCTTCTTACCTTCTTCCTTTCAGGGAGAAAGTGTGTGCAGTGGTGAGGTGACTCTTCCTCCTCTTCCAAATCCTTTGCCAGACAGAAGTAGATCATACTGCAGGAACTTGGCAGAAATAAAACTAGGAAGTTCAGGGTGGAGTGCATGTGCACCCTCCTAGGGTGGAGGATGGCGCAAACAACAAGAACTTGTGAGTGAGCATTGAATTGAGGAATGAGGAATCAGAAACCCTGTGGATGTGTGAGGAGACTAATGTGACCACATACCTCGACACAATACTCCCCTGCTCTGCCCCTACCCGATGTCCTCATTGTGAATCTGTACTTCACCGGATTAAGACATTGGTGCCACTGACGTCTCTTGCTTGCCACTCTGCTTCCAGCCAGTACTCTGCTTCACTCTTCTTCCCCAGTGCTGTTTTCAGTTTCATTTGCCTCCTCCACTTGCTGCCCAGTTCACCACCTGGCTTCCCACAGGGGAGCAGATGAGGCAAATGGAAAGGCAGCGTGGGGTCAGTTGTTGAGAGCAGGGCAGTGAGAGGCTCAACAAGAGAGGCACTGATTAGAGGGTGAACAGGGTGTCAAGCAAGGCAGCATGTGAGGCATAAGCGATTGGGAATAGGGCAGTGATTGACAGGCATCCAAAATAATGATCCTTGATGCAGGAACCTACCTGTGACATCACTGGCAGTGATGACACATGGACTGCAATTGCATGTGAAGTGAATATGTACTCCACAGTTAAAGTGGCTGCAAACATAAAGAATATATCTGAACATGCATTCAGGCCAATGGACTTGTTGCTGATATTCAATTACATCGTGTTTCATGGCCACATCACTTCATACAAAATAGCTTATCTCTAATTTTATTTCTACATAGATAAGGTCTTTTCCCTGGGGTGGGGGAGTGCAGAACTAGAGGGCATAGGTTTAGGGTGAGAGGGGAAAGATATAAAGTAGACCTAAGGGGCAACTTTTTCACACAGAGGGTGGTATGTGTATGGAATGAGCTGCCAGAGAAAGTGGTGGAGGCTGGTACAATTGCAACATTTAAAAGGCATCTGGATGGGTATTTGAATAGTGAGGGTTTGGAGGGATATGGGCCAGGTGCTGGCAAGTGGGACTAGATTGGGTTGGGATATCTGGTCAGGATGGACGGGTTGGACTGAAGGGTCTATTTCCATGCTGTACAACTCTCTGACTCTATGACTCCAGCAGTGTAATCTTAATTACTACTCAATTTCTTCATTTTAGTCATCTCAATTAGATCATCCCTCAGCTCATAGAGTCACAGAGATGTACAGCACGGAAACAAGAACAGCCACGTTTATATAATCTGTCCTCATTAGTTAATCCATTAAATCATGATATAACTTGGGTCAATCTGTGCTTTACCCCGTCCAAGGCCAACTTCTCTCTTTTTGAAGTTCAGTACACAAATGTGGTCCAGATCAGGCCTGATCAATGCTCTATACAACTGAGCCATCATTTTCTCACTTCACGTTCCAACTTTGAGATAAAGAGCAACGTATCATTTGCACTTTTTATTAATTTGTGTACCTTTAGTTTTTCTCCAAAAACAAATTTTAAAAACTGCTCACTTTGCATTTTAATATTTATACTTGCAGAAACATTTTGATTACAAGTTGTAAAATTACAACAGTGTTAAACACTAATCCAGTACTTTACTATAAATATAATTACTATGCTCACCTTGCAAGAATATGTACTCCAATGGAAGCTGAATTCAAATTGGTGAAAAAACTTATCTTATTGTTATATCAGATTAATAGATCATCTCAGAGTTTAACAATGACAAAAAGCATAATATATTTGGCATTGATACCAATAGTTTTGGAAATGAAAACAACGTTTTCTGAAAGGATGATGGTGAACTTGTGTTAGTTAACCGAATTGCAGAAGCTGCTCACTGTGTGCACAGGAATCTTTTTTATTCACTCTTAGGACAAGGTGTTGTGGCTGGGCCAACAATTATTTCCCATCCCCAGATGCCCTTGGGAAGGTGGTGATGAGCTGCTTTCTTGAACCGTTGCAGTCCACATGTTGTAAATAAACCCATAATGCTGTCATGGAGTTTTAATGCAATGATTGAGAACTCCCATCACAGATGTTGTGAATAAAGATGGGTGTTGCTGAATTTTTTGACTCCTTTTTGGTACTGACAGTGGATTTAGAAAGGCTGGTGGCATCTTTACAAAAATAGTTGCAAATTATTACGAGAATATCAGTAGGTGTTCACATGATGCATCTTAAAATGCTGTGTGTTGATCTTGGCACACCTGGAGTCCTTGAAAATTTGCAATGAAAGAATGACATGCAAGTGTATAAATATTGGATAGCTCTGTAGGTGGTGCAACCATTTTTTTCAGAATAACTTCTAAAAAATTGCAAATCCATCCTAAATTGCATCAGGCAAAAAGTACCTGTACCTCACAACTCGACAGTGAATACTTTTGTAACCAATTGTAATTAATTTATACCCATTAACTATAAATATCTAAAATATGGAAGGTAGAATATTTCATAAAAGAGTAAGAGCAAATGCTGTTGAGATCAAAGATGAATTTAACTGCGTGTGGTATCAAGGAGCCATTGTAACAGTGGAGTCAATAGACTTCATTCGGAGATTTTCCACTGTTTATAGTCATATCTAATGTAAATGACAATGGTCATAGTTATTAGTGGCCAATTATCTGAGCCCCAGGACACCACCACAGGATTTTCGCAGTGTAATGTCCTAGGCTAAACCATCATCAGTTGCTTCATCATTGACCTTCCCTTCATGAGAAGATCAGAAGTAGGGATGTTCACTGATGATCAGACTATGTTCAGTCCGTTTTGAAACACCTTAGACATTGTCTGTATGTGTGTGTGTAGCAAGAACTGCACAACTTTCAGGCTTGGACTGATAAGTGGCAAGTTACATTTATTCCACACGAGCACCAGACAATGACCATCTCCAACAAGAGAGAATCTAATCATCAGCCTTGACATTCAATGGCACTCCTATCATTGGAATCTTTGAACCTCTGGGGCTTGCCACATGATCGAGACTTAATTGGGTCAACCATATAAATCCTGTAAAAAAAATGGAAAAACTGCGGATGCTGGTAATCAAAGACAAAAATATAAATTGCTGAAAAAGTTCAGCAGGTCTGGCAGCTTCTGTGGAGAGAAATCAGAGTTAATGTTTGGGTTCAGTGACCCTTCTTCAGAACTGATAGTAGCTAGGAAGCTATCTAGCTATCATCAGTTCTAAGGAAGAGTCACTGAACACAAAAAAATTAACTCTGATTTCTCTCCACAGATGCTGCCAGACCCGCTGAGCTTTACCAACAATTTCTGTTTTTGTTGTTGCATCTCAATTCTGCATTTGCAATTGCAGGAAATAGATTAGGAACCCTGCAGCACGTAGGTCACTTCCTGACTCCCCAAAGTCAGTGCACTATCTATAAGATACAAGGCAGGAGCCTGGTGGAACGCTCTTCAATTATCTGGATGAGAGCAGCTCCAGAATCACTTAAGAAGCACAGCACGATCCAGCACATAACAGCACACTCAGTTGTCAACCTATCTGTCACTTTAAAAATTCAGTCCCTCCATCACTGGCACAGAATATCAGCAGCATGTACCACACACTAGATATACTACTGTAACTGCCAAAACACTTAACATTTTAAGAATTAATTGAATACTTAGCAATAGGGTTCTCTCTCTATCACCCTTATTACAAAACAACTGATAGCAAGCAGCCAGAGCTGACAAAGACACAGAACTGCATAAAGCTGTCAACTCTCCAAAGAACATAATGAGGCACAAACCTCTGTGTGGCCATTTCTGGATCTGATAAGATAGAACTTCATGTAACATTCCAACAAAGTGTCTGGAAGAAGGTTGCATAAGCATTCAAACAATAAGGAAAGGATGACCTCCCTGACAAGGACTGAAATGTAAGGAGGCTTGGAGCTGTGCCCCCTGATAATTAGCTGAAAATGTGTTGCTGAAAAAGCGCAGCAGGTCAGGCAGCATCCAGGGAACAGGAGAATCGACGTTTCGGGCATAGGCCTTTCTTCAGGAAGAAGGGCCTATGCCTGAAACATCGATTCTCCTGTTCCCTGGATGCTGCCTGACCTGCTGCGCTTTTCCAGCAACACATTTTCAGCTCTGATCTCCAGCATCTGCAGACCTCACTTTCTCCCCCTGATAATTAGACAATTGAATGGGATGCTATAATTTGATGAGCGATTATCATGCTTCATCCATTAACCCTCAGAGATAAGGAATACAAACAGAAAGCCAGTTGGTTATATCACATTAGACAGAGGTAAGGGCCTAACAAGAAGAAATTATTACCATGAGCTCCAGAGATCAAACCACTCACCACTTCCATCTGATCTGATTTGGTAAACTATTCTCACCGATTGCACGTCATATGCCAATTATTCTGATTGTAAATTGTATTTGAACTATTTCTTTAGTGCTTCTCAGAAAATCGCTTGCAACTCCTCAAGTCTTTTGAGTAATCTGAATTTTACAAACTTTGTGGGAACGTCACTTCCTGCAGATTCATAAATCACTCATTTGGTTTAGAAACACTTTGTTATTCTGGCATTGAGTCAAAATGGTGGAACTCCTTCTCGAATAGCACTATGGCTAGACTTACATCATCATAGATGGTAGCTGCTCAAGAAAACAGCTCACCATCACCTTCTGAAGGGAGTTGGGTTTGGGCGAGTGACAACCACAGTTTGTTAACAAATAAAGAAGAAATCTTGAAAAAGGTTATCACAAAATTATCATCAGTGACTTGAAGAAAAACTATGGACTGGTTTTAATGTGAGTGAAAGGACCTTGTCCACTTGTTAGAGAATCAGCAAGAGCCTCGCATTGCTTTTCTCTAGGAGCTACGCTCAATACATTTGATACCAATTAGGCTTCCAATGAGCTGTGTTGGGCCTCATATCTGATTAAGCCTGAGTAGGGTCAAGAGGTGGTCGAAATTCAGAGGCAGGCAGCTCGCCTGAACTGGCTGTTTCACTAGAAGTAGAGATCTCTTTCTGTACTACAGTGTGTCATTCACCAAGGATCAGAATGAATCCCTGAACAGAGGTGAATGACGAGATAACTGGGAGAGATACCAGCAACTGGGTCAGAAGTGCCGAAGTCATGGCTTCATGTATGTCCCCCCTACCCCGGTTCCTGATGCTAGGTTCTATGGTAAAGTTCAAAGTGTCCATAAATCAGAGATACTCCCATTGGGCCGAAGGCTAACAGAATGTATGCTGAAGGGTGTCCTGGGAGAGTGAGATTCGATCAAACACTCATTGAGTACCAATGATGGCAAGATGAAACCCTTTCATTGGCCACTTCAGAGTCTCAGTTGACCTCTTTGTGGGAAGGCTGCCCAGAAATTTTCCAACCCAGGACTCAGAAGGAGGTGGGACAGTGGCGGTATCTCCATTATATGCTGTTCTGTACAATGTCGTGCCCTGCTCCTGACTGTGGCATCCTCTGGGTGGGAACAAAATTAAATTCTGTACATTGTACTTGTTTATTTGTATGTCATAGATTTATAGATTCATACAGTGCAGAAAAGGTCCTTTGGCCCATCAAGTCTGCACTGACATAACTATCACTAAAAGTGCGCTGATCCCAATTTCCCACTCTTGTCCCATATCCTTAAATGTTAAATATATGAAGTGCTCATCCACCGTGCCGTTCGGGTGGCACGTTGGCACAGTGGTTAGCACTGCTGCCTCACAGCGCCAGAGACCTGGGTTCAATTCCCACCTCAGGCAACTGCCTGTGTGGAGTTTGAACATTCTCCCCATGTCTGCTTGGGTTTCCTCTGGTTTCCTCCCACACTCCAAAAATGTGCAGGTTAGGTGAATTGGCCATGCTAAATTGCCTCGAGTGTTAGGTGTAGGGGAATGGTTCTGGGTGGGTTGCTCTTTTGAGGGTCGGTGTGGACTTGTTGGGCCGAAGGACCTGTTTCCACACTGTAAGTAATCTAATCTAAAATATTTTTTAAAGGTTGTAAGGTTTCTAGCCTCTGCAACCTTCTTAGGCATTCGAGATTCCCACCACCTGCTGAGTGAAAAAGGTTTTTTCCCAAATCCCCTCTGAATTTCCTGCCCCTTACCCTAAAACTATGCCCTCTTGAGATTGACCTCTAAACCGAGGGGAATAACTGTTCTCTATTCATCCTGTCCATACCCTCATAATCTTATACACCGCAATCGCGTCCACCCTCAATCTTCTCTGCTCTAAAGAATACAATCCAAGCTTATATTGTCTCTCCTTATAGCTCAATTTCTCCATCCCAGGTACCATCTTGGTGAACCTGCTTAGTGCCCCCTCAAGTGGTGTCATATCCTTCTGCAGTGAGATGACCAGAACAGCACACAGTACTCCAGCTGTAGCCTGGCCAACGCTCTGTACATCTCCAACATTACACCCTTTTCTTATACTCTGTGCCACGACTGGTGAAAGTAAGTGTCCCAAATGCCTTCTTAACTATCCTATTCACGTGTTCTGCCAATTTCAGGGATCTGTAAATAATTACCCCAAGATCCCTTTGTTTGTCTAATCTACCCAGTGTCCTGCCATTCATTAAATACTCCCTCATCTTGTTTCTACTTCCAAAGTGTATCACCTCACATTTATTGGGGTTAAATACCATCTGCCACTGATCTGTCCATCTGACCAGCCCATCTATATCTTCCTAAAACCTCCAACTATCTTTCTTTTTAGATTCCTTACAGAGTGGAAACAGGCCCTTTGGCCCAACAAGTCCACACAGACCCTCTGAAGAGTAATCCACCCAGACCATTTCCCTCTAACTAATGCACCTAGCACTATGGGCAATTTAGCATTGCCAATTCACCTAACCTGCAAATCTTTGGACTATGGGAGGAAACCGGAGCACCCGAAGAAAACCCATGGAGACACGGGGAGAATGTGCAAACTCCACACAGACAATCATCTAAGGCTGGAACTGAACCCGGGAATCCTGGCGCTGTGAGGCAGCAGTGCTAACCACTGAGCCACTGTGCAGCCCACTTCACTATTAATCATTCTACCAATCTTGGTGTCATCTGCAAACTTGTTTAGCATTCCTCTCAAATTTTCATACATATCATTTATGTGTTTAACAAGAGGGGCCCTAGTAATGATCCTTGTGGTACACCGCTGGACACTGGCCTGCAATCACTCAAACGGCCTTCTATCACTACCCTTTGTGTCCTAATACTAAGTCAGATTCTGATCCATCTCTCCAACTTTCCCTCAATTCTATATACTTTAACCTTCTCAATCAATCCTCCATGTGAGACCTCGTCAAAAGCTTTGCCAAAACCTACATAAACTACATCAACTGAACTTCCCTCATCCACACACTTAATCACATGTTCAAAAAATTCTAACGAATTTGTTAGGCATGATCTCTCTCTGACAAAGCCATGCCAACTATCCTTAATTAACCTGTGCCTTTCCAAATGGGTATTAATTTGCTCCTTCAGAACTTTCTTCAATAGTTTCCCTACCACTGACATGACACTCACCAATCTTTAATTTCCTGGTTCATCTGTATGTTGGATCTGTACTCTCCCCGGCTCCTTTTTTGAAGGACCCTTTTTTGATCTACTATAGACTTACCTGCAAGGAACTATCCCCAGTCTACTGTGGCCAGATCCTGCTTTATTTTAATAAGTGAGAAGATGTTAATCTTAAGGTAGGTATTAATTAATCCACTTACCTTTCAGTAGAGTTTAGAATGAGAATTAGCTTCATTGTCACATGTACCCAAATGAGTACAGTGAAATGTTTGCAAGTCATCACTTACAGTGCCATCTTATGTACAAAGGTATTTGTCATTTCCGCCACCTCCAAACAGACCACACCAGCAAGGATCTATTTCCCTCCCCTCACCTATCAGCGTTCTGGAAAGACCACTCCCTCTGTGACTCCCTCGTCAGGTCCACACCCCCCACCAACACCAACTCCTGGCACCTTTCCCTGCAACCGCAAGAAATGCAAAACTTGCGCCCACACCTCCCCCCTCACTTCCCTCCAAGGCCCCAAGGGATCCTTCCATATCCGTCACAAATTCACCTGCACCTCCACACACATCATTTACTGCATCCGCTGCACTCGATGTGGCCTCCTCTACATTGGGGAGACAGGCCGCCTACTTGCGGAACGTTTCAGAGAACACCTCTGGGACACCCGCACCAACCAACCCAACCGCCCCGTGACTGAACACTTTAACTCCCCCTCCCACTCACCCAAGGACATGCAGGACCTTGGCCTCCTCCATCGCCAGACCATGGCAACATGACGCCTGGAGGAAGAGCGCCTCACCTTCCATCTAGGAACCCTCCAACCACAAGGGATGAATAAGATTTCTCCAGCTTCCTCATTTCCCCTCCCCCCACCTTTTCTCAGTCCCAACCCTCGGACTCAGCACCGCCTTCTTGACCTGCAATCTTCTTCCCGACCTCTCCGCCCCACCCCCTCTCCGGCCTATTACCCTCACCCTAACCTCCTTCCACCTATCGCATTCCCAACGTCCTCCCCCAAGACCCTCCTCCCTACCTTTTATCTTCGCCTGCTTGGCACACCTTCCTCATTCCTGAAGAAGGGCTCATGCCCGAAACATCGATTCTCCTGCTCCTTGGATGCTGCCTGACCTGCTGCGCTTTTCCGGCAACACATTTTCAGCTCTGATCTCCAGCATCTACAGTCCTCACTTTCTCCTATGTACAAAGGTACCCAGGTACAGATACTTAAGTATAACTCTTTGGGGAAAACAATGAGAAAAATAAAGAAATTAAAAAGCCCAGCATTACAGATCATAGGAATAAATTAGAAAAGTAGAGAAGTAAAAATTTCAGTATAACAATCCTTCCAATCCAGTCCATGCCAGCATCTACCCTCTAGTCTGTGCCAAGCTTTTACTCCAGACCACCTTGAGGTTCTCGGGGCCAGGAGACCACTCTGAAATTATTTCAAGGCTGGAGGTCCAAGCTGAGGCTACACTGGGCTGCCAGGAGACTGCCACGGTGGGCAGCCACACCAGGCCAACCGCCAAGGTGGGCTGCCAAGAGACTGCCACGCTAGGCAGGCCAGGAGATCACTATGATGGGCCGACAGTCTGCCATGCTGGAGACAGGCTGAGGCTGAGAGATCGCCACGCCGGGCCCACACTGAGGCCAAGAGATCGCCATGGCAGGCCCACACTGAGGCCAAGAGATCACCATGCCAGGCCAACGCTGAGGCCGGGAGATCACCATGCCAGGCACACGCTGAGGCTGAGATATCGCCATGCCACGCCCAAGCTGAGGCCGGGAGATCGCCATGCCAGGCACACACTGAGGCTGAGATATCACCATGCCAGGCCCACACTGAGGCCAAGAGATCACCATGCCAGGCCCACACTAAGGCCGAGAGATCGCCACGCCGCACCCACACTGAGGCTGAGAGATCACCACACCGAGCCCATGCTGAGACCGGGGGATCGCCACGCCGCGTCAACACTGAGGCTGAGAGGTCACCACGCCACGTCCATGCTGAGGCTGAGAGATCACCTCGCCATGTCCACGCTGACGCTGAGGGATCACCATGCCAGGCCCATGCTGAGGGCAAGAGATCACCTCGCCGTGTCCACACTGAGGCTGAGAGATCGCCTTGCCGTGTCCACACTGAGGCTGAGAGATCGCCTTGCCGTGTCCACACTGAGGCTGAGAGATCACCTCGCCGTGTCCACACTGAGGCTGAGAGATCGCCACGCTGGGTCAACACTGCAGCCGGGAGGTCGTCATGCTGGGTCCAGGCTGAGGCCGCGGGATCACCACGCCACGTCAAGGCTGAGCCCAAGAGTCCAAGCCCATTCTGAGGCCAGGAGTTCAGGACATCACTAAGAAGGACAAAATGTACAAAAGTGAAAGCAAAGAGATAAAAAAAAGTCAGAGTGGATGAGTTCCAGCTGAGGAGTCATACTCCACCAGTATTTTGGAATAATAGTATGAGCTGCAATCAGAGTGGTGTCAATTTAATTTGTTGAAATTACCTAGACTTGTGGTATTTTAAAGACCCCTGCTTCTGGATGGTTTGAGTGGCTATTTCAGTCAGTTTGACCTTTCCCAGCTAATGTGAACTGAAGTTTAATGATACAGGCATGCCAACTTCCATAATTTTATCATCAGGTATTACGGTAAAATGAAGCACGATGTGTGGTGTTGTGAGGGGCCCTAAAATCTTAGGTGTTCAAAACTGTGACTGTTGTTCTTATTCCTTCACAGGATGGTATGTTATGGGTTGAATTTTGTGCAAGGCGGTGGATACCGCTGTTGTGACTGAAATTGGGAACCAACCTTGTTTATAATGATGGCAAATTAAAAGCGGCTAGTAACTGAGCAGTGCCACGACTCACAGTGTAGAGGCTGCAACACCAATGAGAGGGGTGATGATGGCAGAGTGCCCAGCACCTCAGTTGGTACCTTGAGCCATGAGGGAGCCATAAAGAGCGGCAATCCCCAGTACCAAAATGCTAAGCCATAACATCCTGCTACTGGCAATATGGTGTGGTGAAGTCATTGAGCTCCCTGCCAGATATTTCCCCTCACCATTTTGCCAACATTCTCACGTCCTAATCCCTCACCAAGAATCCAACAAAATTCGCTAAATAACCACCAAAAGAATGTGTGATGATACTGAGGAAGGATCTTTCAGATTCAACTTTAAATACTACTCTGCTTTTACTATTTTTCCCCCAGCACATGTTGTGTGTGTGCAGGTGTGAGACACAGTGAAAGACACAAGGTGCATGAATCTTTATTCAAATTTCCATCACCAGGAAGAAAGGAAACACCCGAGTGGCCAGTGATAAGCAGTGCCCTTCACATCAAAGGGCAATGCTGAGTGATCAAACAGTGAAGGGGAGGGTAGGGACTAAATCAAAATAGAGTTGGAGGGGGAAATAATACACTCCACTCCCTGCGGCGCCCACCTCTCCCTGAACAACTCCAGGGTGTTGGTGGACACTGCGTGCTCCTTCTCCAAGGACACCCGGGCTCTAACGTAACCGCGGAAGAGGGGCAGGCAGTCGGCCCTAAAGACCCCCTCCACGGCCCGCTGCCTGGACCTGTTGATGGCCAGTTTGGCCAGGCCCACGAGGAGGTCTTCAGACCTGCCCTCCCTCCTCCGTACTGGGTGCCCGAAGATCAGGAGCGTGGGGCTGAAGTGCAACCAAAAGCAGAGGAGGAGGTTTTTAAGAAAATCAAAATGGGAGTGCAAACGCCCACACCCAATATACACGTGGTCCACGGACTCCACAGCGCCACAGAACAAGCAGTTGGACTGGGAGTCCGTGAACCACCGCAATCTGCAGTTGCAGGGGACAGCTGCGTGTAGCACCCTCCACCCCAGATCCCTGAGAGAAAGGGGGAGGACTCCCGCGTAGAGAGCCCTCTACAGGGGATCTCCACCGCCCGGTGGCAAATGGGCACGCCAAGGCGTGTCTGGACGGTGGATGAGGGAGAAGAGGAGGATGGTGTGCAGCAGCAGTCTATACAGGGCCCGCCTTTTTACCCCCTGAAAGGGAACAAAATTAAAATTCCGGAGGCGGCTCAGGTTGTGGGTCACAGGCTCCCGCGGGATGTACGGGACCTTGGGGCCAATGTGAAATTCCGTCCGGGCTGGGGTGAGCGCGGACGGGATCCCACCGCACACCTGAGCGTCTTCCAACTGGTGCACTACGTCGGGTCCGAGCACCGCCGTTTTAAGGCGTCGGATGGCGGTGGCCACATACCGGACATCTACCGCTGCCCTGCTCGCTATGTCCTGCGGTAGCGTCCAGCCCAGGCCCCCGGCACCCAGCACGTCCCCGACCCTGGTCACCATCGCCGCCACGGCCCTCCCCTCCGTCAGCGACTCGAACCCGCGAGTACGGAGTTGCGGATTCCTGAGCAAACTACTCTGCTTTTATTTTTTTCTTTCTTTTTCTTGTTTTTTTCTTTTTTATTCCTTTTTTTTAACCACCACACTACTGCCTAACTGCGGTAGTGCTTATTTTTTTTTCCCACCACCCATGTTGTGTGTGCAGGTGTGAGACACAGTGAGATACACAAAGTGCACAAATCTTTATTCAATTTCCACCACCAGGAAGATAGGAAAACGCCCGAGTGGCCAGTGACAAACACTGCCCTTCACATCAAAGGGCAATGCTGAGTGATCAAACAGTGAAGGGGAGGGTAGGGACTAAATCAAAATAGAATTGGAGGGGGAAATAATGCACTCCACTCCCTGCGGCACCCACCTCTCCCTGAACAACTCCAGGGTGTTGGTGGACACCGCGTGCTCCTTGTCCAAGGACACCTGGGCCCTAACGTAACCGCGGAAGAGGGGCAGGCAGTCGGCCCTAACGACACCTTCCACGGCCCGCTGCCTGGACCTGTTGATGGCCAGTTTGGCCAGGCCCAGGAGTAGACCCACCTGAGGAGGTCTTCAGACCTGCCCTCCCTCCTCCGTACCGAATCCCCGAAGATCAGGAGCGTGGGGCTGAAGTGCAACCAAAAGCAGAGGAGGAGGTTTTTAAGAAAATCAAGACGGGAATGCAAACGCCCACACCCAATATACAAGTGGTCCATGGACTCCACAGCGCCACAGAACAAGCAGTTGGGCTGGGAGTCCGTGAACCACCGCAATCTGCAGTTGCAGGGGACAGCTGCGTGTAGCACCCTCCACCCCAGATCCCCGAGAGAAAGGGGGAGGACTCCCGCGTAGAGAGCCCTCTACAGGGGATCTCCACCACCCGGTGGCAAATGGGCACGCCAAGGCGTGTCTGGACGGTGGATGAGGGAGAAGAGGAGGATGGTGTGCAGCAGCAGTCTATACAGGGCCCGCCTTTTTACCCCCTGAAAGGGGACAAAATTAAAATTCCGGAGGCGGCTCAGGTTGTGGGGCACGGGCTCCCGCAGGAAGTACGGGACCTTGGGGCCAATGTGAAATTCCGTCCGGGCTGGGGTGAGCGCGGACGGGATCCCACCGCACACCTGAGCGTCCTCCAACTGGTGCACTACGTCGGGTCCAAGCACCACCGTTTTAAGGCGTCGGATGGCAGTGGCCACGTACCGGACATCTACCGCTGCCCTGCTCGCTATGTCCTGCGGTAGCGTCCAGCCCAGGCCCCCGGCACCCAGCACGTCCCCGACCCTGGTCACCCTCGCCGCCACGGCCCTCCCCTCTGACAGCGACTCGAATCCGCGAGTACGGAGTTGCGGATTCCTGAGCAAACTACTCTGCTTTTATGCTGCATGAAACCTATTGCACAATAATGGCACCCACGCATATTGCATTGCACAGCAAACCAAGATTAATTGCACTGATTTTTACTTACATTTTAAAACATGACTTGCAGCACCATCCTTGGGAAATCCAGATAAGTTTACTTTCAATCACTTGCAGGATCATGCAAGGAAATTAATTTAACTCTTATCCTGAGTTTTGATTTTATTCATTTAGCCTATTGTTTTCTGGTAGTCTGCATTTTGTTAGGAATGCTGATATTTAGAAATATGGTAAAATACTGACCCCCAAAATGGATTTTGGTCCATTTGGGTCAATTGTGCTGCTGCATGTTTCAATTGTACATGTTTAAGATATTTCATTGTGGTATTTTAGTCTTAATATTTTGATTTTTATGTTTTAACATTGGAGGCAATAATTGAAAAAAAAAAGCTTTCTGAAACTGCCAGTGATATTTACTTTTAGATTCAGAAAGTTTGAGTTAAGAAACATGTAATTTGGATTGCTACACTGATACGCATTTTTGGAAAACTGAATCTTCTATGCACTGTTTAAAAGACAAGTTATATATAGAATGCATATGTCATGAAAAATGGTCACTCAAGAAGCTACATTTGGAAACTATAAATGGGATTCCATTGTCTGAGTTACACCACATGGCCTCCTGTCATCTTATTTCACCTAACTCTATCAGCACATCCTTCTATTCATTTCTCCACCATAAATTAGCATGACATGGAGTGTGTTTGAAAGTGTGATAAGAAGCAGATTCAATTGTAACCTTCAGAACAGAATTGGATAAGTACTTGAAGTGAAAAATAATTGCACAGTTACAAAGGTGCAGCGTTTTGCAACTGAGTGAACAATATTTTCTGAAAGCTGGCTTAGGTCGAATGGGTAATAACATCGTTTTGTGCTGTATCATGTACTGTGCTGTGGTGCTGGTGGGGGTGAGGGAGGAGAAGTGATGGAATCCTTTGCGATCACATGCAGACCCTTTTACACCATTTTGGAAAGCATTTTGCTGATGGCAGTGATAAAGCTTGAACCTGTTAAAGGTTAACCAAGCCTCTAATGATCCTGATAAATTTATATTGGCTTAGGTTAGGGAAAAAAAACAAACAAGCCTTTTGATGATTCTAATACATTTGATCTTTGAGAGTTTGTACTATTGTTTATGAGACAGAGGGGTTGGCATATCTGATGTGGAAAACCTGAAAATAAAATAATTTCATGGGAAATCGTGACAATAAATCTCATTAAGTTTAATTCAGTGCATCAAGAGTTAATGATTTAAAAGTACAACCAGAACTTAAAAGGAAAACTTTCACCGTGTTAACTCAGTGGCTGCAGCTTTCTTTTGTGTCTACATAGCTCGTCTGAGGCAACAAATCAAGTTTCTCACTCTGCATTTTCTAACTAGTTGCTCATTTTGATTTTTAACCTTAGCTGCAAACAAAGCTGTGCTTGCACTTCACTTGTAAATGAGATACATTTAATAATATTGGAAACAGTATCTTATCCTCCCAGTTTCTTTGTCTTTATTGATGAGTAATTTCAAAGACAAAATATCTGATGAACAAAGATTGAGCTTTTTAGGTCTTTCCTCTAGAGTTTGAAAGAATGAGAAGAGATCTAATTGAGGCATAAAAAGTGCTAACGGGGATTGACAAAATTGACAAATTGGGAATATTTCCCCTTGTGGGGCAATCTACAATAAGAGGTCATAGTTTTGGGCTAAGTGGTAGCAGATTTAAGACAGAGATGAGGAAGAATTACTTCTGTCAAATGGTTGTGAATCTGTGGAATTCATTCCCCCAGACTGTGGTGGATGCTGGGACATTGAGTAAATTTAAGAAGATTTTTTATTAATAGTGGGTTTTAATCAACAACTTATGGTGCATGGACATTGCAACCCTGGGCAGCCATTGCTCCCCAAACCTTGAACTTCTCACCATCAAATGCCACCCCTTCTATCTACCACGAGAATTTACCGCTGCTATACTAACTGCTGTGTACATACCGCCACAAGCAAAGGTTGAGGAAGCTCTGGGTGTGCTCTACTCCACCACTAACACCTTGGAGACAGAACACTCCGAGGCCCTGTTTGTTGTGACTGGTGACTTCAATCAAGCCAATCCAATGAAGGTGTTGCCCAAGTACCACCAGAACATTACTTGCCCCACCAGGGGCCTGAACATTTTAGACCACTGCCACACCACTGTGAAGGATGGCTACTGCTCCACCCCCACCGCCCTCATTTCGGGAATCCAACCACAATGCCATGTTTCGTCTCCTGGCTTACAGGCAAAAGCTCAAGCAGGAGACCCCCCTCACGGATACAGGTCCAGTGCTGGTCGGAGGGGGCAGAAGATCAACTCTGGTGCTGTCTGGAATCAGCTGAATGGGCCATGTTCAAACAATCTGCAGGTACCTTGGATGAGTGCGCCACCACCATCACAGACTTTATCAGCAAGTGTGGGGAGGGCTGCATACCGAGGAAGTTAATCCGGGTGTTTCCCAACAAGAAACCCTGTATAAATAAGGACATATGGAACCTGCTAAAAACCAGACATGAGGCCTTCAGATCAGGAGACCCACTCAAATATACGGAATCCAAGTATAACCTTCACAGAGTCATTAAGACAGCCAAGGACCAATACCGATACAAACTAGAGACCCAGACAGACACCCGGCGAATATGACGAGGACTGAATGACATCACAGGTTCTAAAAACAGATAGTGCAAGATAACAGACGACGACATATCCCTCCCAGATTGTCTCAATGCCTTCTATGCTCGCTTTGAGCAGAATTTCAGTGGCGAGGTAACACCTATTCTGACAAGTCCTGACGAACCTATCCCAACAATCACTGTATCAGAGGTCAGATCAGTTTTCCTTCATGTGAATCCAAGGAAAGCGATGGGACCAGACAGTGTACAGGCCGTGCACTCAGAGCATGTGCAGATCAACTGGCAGAGGGCTTCTCGGACATCTTCAACCTCTCCCTGCAGTAGGCCACTGAACTGCCTGTTTCAAGAGGGCCAACATCACCCCTGTGCCCAAGAAGGCTCATGCAGCATGTCTCAATGACAACCGCCCAATGGTCCTAACTTCGGTGGTCATGAAGTGCTTTGAAAGGCTGGTCATGGCATTAATCAACTCCAGCCTCCCCACTACTCTTGACTCACTCCAATTTGCCTGTCGGACCAATAGATCCACATCAGATGCCATATCATTTGCCCTTCACTCCTCCCTAGAACATCTTGACACCAAGAACAGCTTTGCAAGAATCCTACTCATTGATTACAGTTTAGCCTTCAACATTATTATCCCCTCGAGACTGATTACTAAATTTAGTGATCGCAAACTAAGCCCCACTCTCTGCAACTGGATCCTCTGTTTCCTGACTCACAGGCCACATTCAGTGAAGATTGGGGACAATATTTCATCCTCACTAACACTCATTACTGGCCCCAGGGGTGCGTACTCAGCCCCCCAATTTACTCACTGTATACCCATGACTGTGTCACCAAATACCAGACTAATGCCATTTACAAATTTGCTGATGACACCACCATAGTTGGTTGAATCTCAGATGGCGATGAAACAGATTATAGATGGTAGGTGGAAGACCTGGAAAAATGGTTCACTGAGAATAACCTGGCTCTCAATGCCTGCAAAACCAAGGAACTCATTTTTGACTTTCGGTGACATGTTACTCATGTTCCCCAACACATTAACAACACAAAGGTGAAACGAGTGGAGAGTGTCAAGCTCCTGGTAGTGGTCATCCACAACAAGCTTTCTTGGATTCTTCATGTGGACGCACTGGTTACAAAGGCCCAACAATGTCTCTTCTTCCTCAGGCAGCTGAGGAAATTTGGCATGACGGTGAATACCCATGCCAACCTTTATGGATGTGCCATTGAGAGCATTCTGTCTGGATATATCACTACCTGGAATGGCAACTGTACCATTCAAGATCGGAGACAGTTACAGAGAATGGTGAACTCCGACCGGACAATCACAAAGGCCAACCTCCCATCTATAGAATCCATCTACTAGGCCCACTGTCAAGGAAAGGCCTCCAGCATTCTCAAAGATCCATCCCACCCTGGCAATGTTTTTCTACAACCTCTACTATCAGGGAGAAGGTACAGAAACCTGAACACACGCACCAGCCAGTTTTGCAACAGTTTCTACCCGACTGTTGTTAGAATACTGAAGGGACTCTTAACATTCGCCGGGACCTGTGTTTGTTTTTGCCGCTGTTTACCTATTATTTACTTATCTATGCTACTTAACTTATTGTTGTTTTAAGTCTGTCCAAGAGAAAGGCAGCAGTAGTAAGTATAGTGGAGTTTTCTTGATTATATGTTTTTTGGAGATAAGTCTCTTGATTAAACTTAAAATATAAGCCATAGCTATTAATTTAACCTGGGGCAATGTTTGTAGAAGAATAAGATGTGTTATTTTCTGGGTCTGTAGATTTTGAATGAGCAAAAATGGCCTTTGCAGTGATATGTACTTCTTGTCAGATGTGGAAGTTTAAAGAGAGTTTAAGGGTTACTGCGGATTATATCTGCCATAAATGCTGTTGGATGCGAATCTTATCAGATTGAGTGGATCGGTTGGAGAGACAGATAGAAGCGATGAGGAATTTGCAACAGCATTAGTATGTGATGGATAGCAGTTATAGAAAGGGGGGAAGTCTCAGATACAGTCACATAGATGGGTTAACTCCAGGAAGGGTAAGAGAGGTGGGCAGCTAGTGCAGGAGTCTTTTGTAGATATACCCATTTCAAACAGGTATGCTGTTTTGGAAAATGTAGGGGGTGATGGATTCTCAGGGGAATGTAGCACAAACAGCCAAGTTTCTGGTTTTGAGACTGGCTCTAATACAATGAGGGGTACGTCAGCTTCCAAGAGATCAATTGTATTAGGGGATTCTGTAGTCAGAGGTACAGTCAGAAGTTTCTGTGGCCAGCAGAGAAAAAGCAGAATGGTGTGTTGTTTACCTGGTGCCAGGATCAAGGATGTCTCAGAGAGGGTGCAGAATGTTCTCACGGGGGAGACGGGCCAGCAAGAGGTCATTGTCCACATTGGAACCAACGACATTGGAAGGGAAAGATTGAGATTCTGAAGGGAGATTACAGAGAGTTAGGCTGAAATTTAAAAAGGAGGTGCTCAACGGTAGTAATATCTGGATTACTCCCAGTGCTACGAGCTAGTGAGGACAGGAATAGTAGGATAGAGCAGATGAATGCATGGCTGAGGAGCTCGTGTATGGGAGAAGGGTTCACATTTTTGAACCATTGGAATCTCTTTTGGGGTAGAAGTGACCTGTACAAGAAGGACGGATTGCACCTAAATTGGAAGGGGACTAATATACTGGCAGGGAAATTTGCTAGAACTGCTTGGGAGGATTTAAACTAGTAAGGTGGGGGACGTGGGACCCAGGGAGATAGTGAGGAAAGGGATCGATCTGAGACGGGTACAGCTGAGAACAGAAGTGAGTCAAACAATCAGGGCAGGCAGGGACAAGGTAGGACTAATAAATTAAACTGCATTTATTTCAATGCAAGGGGCCTAACAGGGAAGGCAGATAAACTCAGGGCATGGTTAGGAACATGGGACTGGGATATCATAGCAATTACGGAAACATGGCTCAGGGATGGGCAGGACTGGCAGCTTAATGTTCCAGGATACAAATGCTACAGGAAGGATAGAAAGGGAGGCAAGAGAGGAGGGGGAGTGGCATCTTTGATAAGGGATAGCATTACAGCTGTGCTGAGAGAGGATATTCCTGGAAATACATCCAGGGAAGCTATTTGGGTGGAACTGAGAAATATGAAAGGGATGATCACCTTATTGGGATTGTATTATAGACCCCCCAATAGTCAGAGGGAAATTGAGAAACAAACTTGTATAGAGATCTCAGCTATCTGTAAGAATAATCGAGTGGTTATGGTAGGGGATTTTAACTTTCCAAACATCAACTGGGACTGCCGTAGTGCTAAAGGTTTAGATGGAGAGGAATTTCTTAAGTGTGTACAAGACAATTTTCTGATTCAGTATGTGGATGTATCTACTAGAGAAGGTGCAAAACTTGACCTACTCTTGGGAAATAAGGCAGGGCAGGTGACTGAGGTGTCAGTGGGGGAGCACTTTGGGGCCAGCGACCATAATTCTATTTGTTTTAAAATAGTGATGGAAAAAGATAGACCAGATCTAAAAGTTGAAGTTCTAAATTGGAGAAAGGCCAATTTTGACGGTATTAGGCAAGAACGTTTGAAAGCTGATTGGAGGCAGATGTTCACAGGTAAAGGGACAGCTGGAAAATGGGAAGCCTTCAGAAATGAGATAACAAGTATCCAGAGAAAGTATATTCCTGTCAGGGTGAAAGGGAAGGCTGGTAGATATAAGGAATGCTGGATGACTAAAGAAATTGAGGGTTTGGTTAAGAAAAAGAAGGAAGCATATGTCAAGTATAGACAGGATGGATCGAGTGAATCCTTAAAAGAGTATAAAGAAAGTAGGAGTATACTTAAGAGGGAAATCAGGAGGGCAAAACGGGGACATGAGATAGTTTTGGCAAATAGAATTAAGGAGAATCCAAAGGGTTTTTACAAATATATTAAGGACAAAAGGGTAACTAGGGAGAGAATAGGGCCCTCAAAAATCAGCAAGGCCGCCTTTGTGTGGAGCCACAGGAAATGGGGGAGATACTAAATGAATATTTTGCATCAGTATTTACTGTGGAAAAGAATATGCAAGATATAGACTGTAGGGAAATAGATGGTGACATCTTGCAAAATGTCCAGATTACAGAGGAGGAAGTGCTGGATGTCTTGAAACGGTTAAAGGTGGATAAATCCCCAGGACCTGATCAGGTGTACCCGAGAACTCTGTGGGAAGCTAGAGAAGTGATTGCTGGGCCTCTTGCTGAGATATTTGTATTATCGATAGTCACAGGTGAGGTGCTGGAAGACTGGAGGCTGGCAAACATGGTGCCACTGTTTAAGAAGGGTGGTAAAGACAAGCCAGGGAACTATAGACCGGTGAGCCTGACCTCGGTGGTGGGCAAGTTGTTGGAGGGAATCCTGAGGGACAGGATGTACATGGATTTGGAAAGGCAAGGACTAATTAGGGATTGTCAACATGGCTTTGTGCGTGGGAAATCATGTCTCACAAACTTGATTGAGTTTTTTGAAGAAGTAACAAAGATTGATGAGGGCAGAGCAGTAGATGTGATTTATATGGACCTCAGTAAGGCGTTCGACAAGGTTCCCCGTGGGAGACTGATTAGCAAGGTTAGATCTCATGGAATACAGGGAGAACTAGCCATTTGGATACAGAACTGGCTCAAAGGCAGAAGACAGTGATGGTGGTGGAGGGTTGTTTTTCTGACTGGAGACCTGTGACCAGTGGAGTTCCACAAGGATAGGTGCTGGGCCCTCTACTTTTTGTCATTTACATAAATGATTTGGATGCGAGCCTAAGAGGTACAGTTAGTAAGTTTGCAGATAACACCAAAATTGGAGGTGTAGTGGACAGCAAAGAGGGTTACCTCAGATTACAATAGGATCTGAACCAGATGGGCCAATGGGCTGAGAAGTGGCAGATGGAGTTTAATTTAGATAAATGCGAAGTGCTGCATTTTGGGAAAGCAAATCTTAGCAGGACTTATACACTTAATGGTAAGGTCCTAGGGAGTGTTGCTGAACAAAGAGACCTTGGAGTGCAGGTTCATAGCTCCTTGAAAGTGGAGTCGCAGGTAGATAGGATAGTGAATAATGCGTTTGGTATGCTTTCCTTTATCAGTCAGAGTATTGAGTGCAGGAGTTGGGACGTCATGTTGCGGCTGTACAGGACATTGGTTAGGCCACTATATTGCGTGCAATGCTGGTCTCCGTCCTATCAGAAAGATGTTGTGAAACTTGAAAGGATTTAGAAAAGATTTACAAGGATGTTGCCAGGGTTGGAGGATCTGAGCTACAGGGAGAGGCTGAACAGGCTGGGCTGTTTTCCCTGGAGCGTCGGAGGCTGACAGGTGACCTTATAGAGGTTTACAAAATTATGAGGAGCATGGCTAGGATAAATAGACAAAGTCTTTTCCCTGGGGTCGGGGAGTCCAGTGCTAGAGGGCATAGGTTTAGGGTGAGAGGGGAAAGATATAAAAGAGATCAAAGGGGCAACCTTTTCATGCAGAGGGTGGTATGTGTATGGAATGAGCTGCCAGAGGATGTGGTGGAGGCTGGTACAATTGCAACATTTAAGTGGCATTTGGATAGGTATATGAATAGGAAGGGTTTGGAGGGATATGGGCCGGGTGCTGGCAGGTGGGACTAGATTGGGTTGGGATATCTGGTCGGCATGGATGGGTTGGACCGAAGGGTCTGTTTCCATGCTGTACATCTCTATGACTCTAAGACTCTATAACTCTGTGATCTGCCTATATTGCTCGCAAGACAAAGCTTTTCACTGTGCCTTGGTACACATGACAATAAATTCAATACAATTCAATTCAATTCAAAGGAATGGCAGGAAAGTGAAGTTGATGCCAAAATGAGATTAGCCATGATCATATTAAATGGTGGAGCAGGTTCGAGGGGCTAAATTGCCTACTCCTGTTCCTTGTTCTTAGGTTAAGGTGCCACTTTCCATCCTTGTGCTTCCAAAATGTCTTCCTTTTTACTAATCTCCAGAGGATTTCCCTTTACTGTTATTGACAGGACCCTCAACCTTATCTATCCTATCTTCTGCAGGTTGAAACATGGAAAAGTATAGCATGGGAAGAGTTCATTCTGTTAATCATGTCTGTAGCAACTGAAAAATTGTAATCCATTTTCCAGTTCTTAGCCTGTAACCTGTCGGTTACAGCACTGATAGTGCATATACATGTATTTTTACCTCTTACTACCTTTTGCTCAGACATGCCCTATCTATTGGCAGTTAAAACACATGGGCTTCTTGTCCTCCAACTCCAATTAGCATTCACTTATCATATTCTTTTGTACTGCTTCATAATCAGTGTTTGGACGTAGTGAGGATTGCAGATACTGGATTGCTGGATAAAGTGTGGAACTGGAAAAAGTGCAGCATTAGAGCAGTAGGGGAGACACAAACTTAAGGACATGATGAGAGGTTCCGACCTGAAACGTCAACTCCCCTGCTGCACTGATGCAGGTTGACTTGCTGTGCTTTTTCCAGCTCCACACTTTATCAACTCATAATCAGGTGGTACTTTACACAGGAAAGAAACAATAAATTATGACAGCACTCCCTGAAAACTTACATTGTTGAGCTGGCCACTTTAATGCTGTGCTAACTGCTCAAATGGATCAAGAAGGTTACCACCTTGACTTCACCAAACATAGGATTTAAATAAACAAACCGAGTAGCCTCCATCTTAAGCCTGAGGCAATGACATCTTCATGGGATAGATTGGATTCCTGCTTCTCAACTTGAGCTGTCTTAGTCCAAACTTCCATTGCTGTTGCTTTTTGTGAAGTTCTCTCTTCTCTCCTTACTCTTTCCTCTTTTTCTCATTTCTCTCTATCTTTTCCTTTTTCTTGAAATTCTCATTTCTGCTGATTCAATTTTAATTTCTTCACCGTTACTCGATCTTTATCATCCTTCTCAGTTTGCACTCCACTTAAAATTTCAAACAAAATTCTGGTCCTAAATGCCTTTTAACTGTTGAATGAAATCCTCCCAATTCTGCAAGGAATGCCCGAGCATCAAATTTGGGCACTTCTACGCTGAGGCATGCAAACTCAAGAAAGCTTTTAGAGCCATAGAGTCCTATAGCATGGAGACAGGCCCTTTGGCCCAAAAAAAGACACACACACTGACATACATGTACGCGCACACACAAACTCACTCATTCTCACACACACACATACACACACACAGACATGCACACACTAACACACACACAAACGCTCTCTCGTACACACACACTTTCCCTCTCTCTTTCACCCTTACCCCACTCCTGGACCCAAACACACACACACACAGACACATATATAAATTTGCATTTGCAGATTTGTATTTGCAGATACATTCTATTTTGTTCAAAAAGCAGACAACCTGTAGGCAGTCAGGCATAGGGATGTACAGCATGGAAACAGACCCTTCGCTCTAACTTGTCCATGCCAACCAGATATCCCAACCCAATCTCATCCCACCTGCCAGCACCAGGCCCATATCCCTCCAAACCCTTCCTATTCATATATCCATCAGGATGCCTTTTAAATGTTGCAATTATACTAGCCTCCACCACTTCCTCTGGAAGCTCATTCTATACATGTATCACCCTCTGCATGAAAAAGTGTGTCCCTTAGGTCTCTTTTATATCTTTCCCCTCACACCCTAAACCTATGCCCTCCAGATCTGGATCCTCCACACAAGGGAAAAGACTTTGTCGATTTGTCCTATCCATGCCTCTCATGATTTTATAAACCTCCATAAGGTCACCCCTCAGCCTCTGATGCTCAACTGAAAACAGCCCCAGCCTATTCAATCTCTCCACATAGCTCAAATCCTCCAACCCTGGCAAAATCCTTGTTAATCTTTCTGAACCCTTTCAAGATTCACAACATTCTTCCAATAAAAAGGAGCCCAAAATTGCACACAATATCCCAAAAGTGGCCTATCTGACAACCCTGCACAACCACGAAAGTGATTAGCACCGCTGCCTCACCGCGCCAAGGACCTAGGTTCGATTCCAGCCTCAGGTGACTGTGTGGAGTTGGATGTCCTCCCCATTTCTGCATGGATTTCCGGTTTCCTCCCACAATACAAAGGTGTACATGTCAGGTGAATTGGCCATGTACAGGACATTGGTTAGGCCACTGTTAGAATATTATGTGCAATTCTGGTCTCCTTCCTATTGGAAGGATGTTGTGAAACTTGAAAGGGTTCAGAAAAGATTTACAAGGATGTTGCCAGGCTTGGAGGATTTGAGCTATAGGGAGAGGCTGAACAGGCTGGGGCTGTTTTCCCTGGAGCGTCGGAGGCTGAGGAGTGACCTTATAGAGGTTTACAAAATTATGAGGGGCATGGATAGAGTAAATAGGCAAAGTCTTTTCCCTGGGGTCAGGGAGTCCAGAACTAGAGGGCATAGGTTTAGGGTTTAGAGGGGAAAGATATAAAAGAGACCTAAGGGGCAACGTTTTCACACAGAGGGTGGTACGAGTATGGAATGAGTTGCCAGAGGATGTGGTGGAGGCTGGTACAATTGCAACATTTAAAAGGCATTTGGATGGGTATATGAATAGGAAGGGTTTGGAGGGATATGGGCCGGGTGCTGGCAGGTGGGACTAGATTGGGTTGGGATATCTGATCGGCATGGATGGGTTGGACCGAAGGGTCTGTTTCCATGCTGTACATCTCTATGACTCTATGACCCTATGTTAAATTGCCCATAATGTTAGGTACATTAGTCAGAGGGAAATGGGTCTGGGTTGGTTACTCTTTGGAGGGTTGGTATATCTTCCATGCCCTTCTCCACAGTAAACATTGATGCAAAATACTCGTTTAGTATCTCCCCTATCTCCTGCAACTCCTCACAAAGGCCGCCTTGCTGATCTTTGAGCGGTGCTATTCTCTCCCTAGTTACCCTTTTGTCCTTAATGTATTTATAAAAATCCTTTGGCTTCTCTTAATTCTATTTGCCAAAGCTACTTCATGTCCCCTTTTTGACCTCCTGATTTCCTCCTTAAGTATATTCCTACTGCCTTTATACCCTTCTAAGGATTCACTCGATCTATCCTGTCTATACCTTACATGTGCTTCTTTCTTTTTCTAAACCAAAATCTCAATTTCTTTAGTCGTCCAGCATTCCCTATACCTACCAGCCTTTCCTTTCACCCTAACAGGAATATACTGTCTCTGGATTCTTGTTATCTCATTCCTGAAGGCTTCCCACTTTCCAGCTGTCCCTTTACCTGCGAACATCTGCCCCCAATCAGCTTTTGAAACTTCTTGCCTAATACCATCTGAATTAACCTTCCTCCAATTTAGAACTTCAACTTTTAGATCTGGTCTCTCCATTTCAATCACTATTTTAAAACTAATAGAATTATGGACGCTGGCTCTAAAGTTCTCCCCCACTGACACCTCAGTCACCTGCCCTGCCTTATTTCCCAAGAGTAGGTCAAGTTTTGCACTTTCTCTAATAGGTACATCCACATACTGAATCAGGAACTTTTCCTGTTCAGTCAACAAATTCCTCTCCATCTAAACCCTTAACATTATGGCTGTCCCAGTCTATGTTTGGAAAGTTAAAATCCTCTACCATAACCACCCTATTATTCTTACAGAAAACTGAAATCTCCTCACAAAGTTTGTTTTTCAATTTCCCGCTGACTATTAGGGAGTCTAAAATACAATCCCAATAAGGTGATCATCCCTTTCTTATTTCTCAGTTCCACCCAAATAGCTTCTCTGGATGTATTTCCGGGAATATCCTCTCTCAGTACAGCTGTAACACTATCCCTTATCAAAAGCGTCAGTTCCTCTCTCCCCTTGCCTCCCTTTCTGTCTTTCCTGTAGCATTTGTATCCTAGAACATTAAGCTGCCAGTCCTGCCCATCCCTGAGCCATGTTTCTGTAATTGCTATGATATCCCAGTCCCATGTTCCTAACCAAACCCTGAGTTCATCTGCTTTCCCTGTTAGGCCTCTTGCATTGAAATAATTTATCAGTCCTACTTTGTTCTCTGCTTTGTCCCTGCCTGCCCTGGTTGTTTGACTCACTTCTTTTCTCAACTGTACCAGTCTCAGATTGAAATCTTTCCTCATTATCTCCCTGAGTTCCAGCCCCACCCTCCCGCCAAATTACTAGTTTAAATCCTCCTGAGCAGCTCTAGCAAATCTTCCTGCCAGTATATTAGTCCCCTTCAAATTCAGTGCAATTCTTCCTTCTTGGACAGGTCATTACTACCCCAGAAGAGATTCCAATGATCCAAAAAGGTGAATCCTTTTCCCATTCACCAGCTCCTCAGCCACGCATTCATCTGCTCTATCCTTCTATTTCTACCCTCACTAGCTTGTAGTAGCGGGAGTAAGAGCTGAAAATGTGTTGCTGGAAAAGCGCAGCAGGTCAGGCAGCATCCAAGGAACAGGAGAATTGACATTTTGGGCATAAGCCCTTCTTCAGGAAGTAGTGGGAGTAATCCAGATATTACTACCCTCAAGGACCTCCTTTTTAAATTCCTGCCTAACTTTCTATATTCTCCCTTCAGAATCTCATCCCTTTCCTTTCCTATGTCATTGGTTCCAACGTGTACAATGTCCTCCTGCTGGTCCCTCTCCCCTTTGAGAACATTCTACACTGTCTCTCGATCCTGACACCAGGAAGGCAACATACTATTCTGATTTTTCACTCCTGGCCACAGAAACGTCTGTCTGTGCCTCTGACTAGACAGTCTCCTAACTCAATTGATTGCTTGGAACCCAACGTACCCCTCAGTACAGTAGAGCCTGTCTTCATATCAGAAACTTGGTTGTTTGTGCTACATTCCTCTGAGAATTCATCACCCTTACATTCACCACTCCAAAATAGCATACCTGTGTGAAATGGGGATAGCCACAGAAGACTCCTGCACCACTTGCCTACCTCTCTTACTTTTCCTGGAGTTAACTCATCTACCTCAGTGTATCTGTGATTTTTCCCCCTTTCTATTACTGACATCCATCACACTCCCTTGAACTTGTAAATTCCTCATTGCCTCTAACTGTCACTCCAACCGATACATTTTGTTTTAGATTTCCAACAGTGTGGAAACAGACCCTTTGACCAAACCAGTCCACACCGACAGTCCAAAGAGTAACCCACCCAGACCCATTTCCATCTGACTAATGCACCTAACACTATGGGCAATTTAGCATGGCCAGTTCACCGGACCTGCACTTCTTTGGACTGTGGGAGGAAACTAGAGGACCCAAAGAAAACTCAAGCAAACACACAGGGAGAATGTGCAAACTCCACACAGACAGTCACCCGAGGCTGGTGCTGTGAGGCAGCAGTGCTAATCACAGAACCACCGTGCCGCCCATTTGATCTGATAGGATTCACAACCAATGGCATTTATTGCAGATATAATCCTCAGTAACATGTAAACTGTCCCTAAACTCCCACATCCATCAACAAGAGCATATCACTGTACTAAAGGCCATTTTTGCTTCTTCCAATCTACAGACCCACCGTCTTGCTCCTCTACAAAACACTGTGTCAGGCTAAATTAATACTTATGACTTCAGAGACATATCTCAATAAAACATAGAATCAATAAAGAACCCACTCTACTCACTATTGTAGTTTTACAGCAAGGCTATACTTAAAAACTATTCACTTATCTGTTTCTGTGCTGTGACCTCTCCTCAACAGGTTCTTCCAAGACCAGTTATGAATTTCGCTGTTTGTTCAGTTTTCCTAGATACACTCCGATGTCCTGTGATGCATGAATTCAAACAGCAAAGGCAGTAACAAGGAGAAAGTGAGGACTGCAGATGCTGGAGTACCAGAGTTGAAAAATGTGGTGCTGGAAAAACACAGCAGTCCAGGCAGCATCCGAGGAGCAGGAGAATCGAAGTTTCGGGCATAAGCCCTTCTTCAGGAATGAGGCTGGTGTGCCAAGTGGGCTGAGATAAAAGGTACGGGTGAGGGAATTTGGGAGAGGGGCGCTGGGAATACGATAGGTGGAAGGAGGTGAGGGTGAGGGTGATAGGCCGGAGAGGGGGTGGGGGCAGAGAGGTCGGGAAGAAGATTGCAGGTCAAGAGGGCGGTGCTGAATCCGAGGGTTGGGACTGAGGTAAGGTGGGGGGAGGGGAAATGAGGAAGCTGGAGAAATCTACATTCATCCCGTGTGGTTGGAGGGTTCCTAGGCGGAAGATGAGGCGCTCTTCCTCCAGGCGTCGTGTGGTCAGGGTCTGGCGATGGAGGAGGCCAAGGACCTGCATGTCCTTGGGTGAGTGGGAGGGGGAGTTAAAGTGTTCAGCCACGGGGCGGTTGGGTTGGTTGGTGCAGGTGTTCCCTGAAACATTCCGCAAGTAGAAGGCCTGTCTCCCCAATGTAGAGGAGACCACATCAGTTGCAGCGGATACAGTAAGTGATGTGTGTGAAGGTGCAGGTGAATTTGTGGCGGATATAGAAGGATCCATTGGGGCCTTGGAGGGAAGTGATGGGGGAGGTGTGGGCGCAAGTTTTGCACTTCTTGCGGTTGCAGGGGAAGGTGCCAGGAGTGGAGGTTGGGTTGGTGGGGGGTGTGGACCTGACGAGGGAGTCGTGGAGGGAGTGGTCTCTCCTGAATGCTGATAGGGGTGGAGAGGGAAATATATCCTTGGTGGTGGGGTCTGCCTGGAGGTGGCGGAAATGACGTAGGATGATACGATGTATCCGGAGGTTGGTGGGGTGGAAGGTGAGGACCAGTGGGGTTCTGTCCTGGTGGCGATTGGAGTGGCGGGGTTCAAGGGCGGAGGTGCGGGAAATGGAGGAGATGCGGTGGAGAGCATCATCGACTACGTTGGAGGGGAAATTGCGGTCTTTGAAGAAGGAGGCCATTTGAGTTGTTCGGTATTGGAATTGGTTCTCCTGGGAGCAGATGCGGCGGAGGCGGAGGAATTGGGAATATGGGATGGCGTTTTTACAGGAGGCAGGGTGGGAGGAGGTGTAATCTTGGTAGCTGTGGGAGTCGGTCGGTTTGTAGTAAAAGGCAGTAACAACGCAGGTTCACTGCTGTGTCAGTTAACATGTGGGTTCCTTCTCCACAATGTGACATTTTATAAATACCTGTTTTGGAAATAAAACCAGTCTGACTCTAGGATGCAACACAATTAGACTCTAACCTCACACCTATAAGGCATTGATTGAGCTGAGATGTCACTTTTTTTTAATATACTGATAAAACCTGAAGTTATCTCAGGGTAGTGACTTGAAAGAAATTCTGTGATTTACATAGAGTCATAGAAATGTACAGCATGGAAATAGACCCTTCAGTCCAACTTGTCCATGTCGACCAGATATCCCAACCTAATCCAGTCCCATTTGCCAGCAATTGGCCCACATCCCTCTAAACCCCTCCTATTCACGTACCCATCCAGATGCCTTTTAAATGTTATAATTCTACCAGCCTCCACCACTTCCTCTGGCAGCTCATTCCAAACACGCACCACCCTTAGGTCACTTTTACATTTCCTCCTCTCTCCCTAAACCTACACCATCTAGTTCTGGACTCCCCACCCCAGGGAAAAGACCTTATTTGTTTATCCTGTCCAAGCCCCTCATTGTTTTATAATCTCTATAAGGTCACCCCTCAGCCTCTGACACTCCAAGTAAAACAGCCTCAGCCTATTCAGCCTCTGCCCATAGCTCAAATTCTCCAACCCTAGCATGTCCTTGTAAACCTTTCCTGAACTCTTTCAAGTTTCACAACATCCCTCCAATAGTAATATTCCAAAAGTGACCTAACCAATGTCTTGTACAGCCACAAGATGAACTTCCAACTCCTATACTCAGTCCCCTGACCAATAAAAGAAAGCATACCAAACACCTTCTTCACTATCCTATTTACCAGCAACTTTACTCTCAAGGAATTATGAACCTGCACTCCAAGGTATTTTTGTTTAGCAACACTCCCCAGGACCTTAACATAAAGTGAATAAGTCATATTAATCCACCGAAACCTGCACCTCAATTCTAAGTGATAAAAGACTTAATAGCCATTTTGGTTTGTCTAATACATCGCATCAGTTGTATGACATTTGGATCTTTTACTTATAAGTTCTGTGTCCTATGTAGCCTGTTCCATTAGCTACCTGATGATGGATGAAGGAGCGCTCCAAGAGCTTGTACATTCAAGTAACCTGTTGGACTATAACCTGGTGTTGTGGGATTTTCAACTTTGTCCACTCCAGTCCAATACTGGCACCTCCACACAACGGATAATGTGTAGAAGAAGCCCGTATGATGACAGGTCTTAGTGTATGGGGGAGGGGGAAAGCGTGTGGAAAGCTGCTCAAGCCCTACAATTGGTGAACTGAAGATTAAGTCCAGAAGGCTGCAGGGTTTCACAATCAGGAAATGAGGTACTATTCTTCCAGCCGGCACTGAGCTTCACTAGAGTACTACTGCAAGCCTGAGACAGAGATGTTGGCCAGGGAACAGGATGGAGTGTTAAAGTGGCAGGCAACTTTTTTGCAGACAGAATGTAGGAATGTAGGTGTTCTGTGAAATGTTCATCCAGTCTACGCTTCACTTCCTAAACGTGGAGGAGACTACATTGAGATCAGCGAATATAGTGGATTAGATTGAGTGAAGTGCAAGTAAAGTGCTGTTTCACCTGAAAGGTGCATTTAGGATGTTGGATATAGAGGAGGGAGGAAGTAAAAGAGCAGGTATTACACCTCTGCATTTGCAGAGAAAGATGACATGGAGATTTTGGGGGGGTGGTTGTTGAAGAAGGAGAGGAGCAGGGTGTCCCGGAGGGAACACTCCCTGCAGAAAGCTAAGAAGGGAAGGCAGAAGACTATGTGTCTGGTGATGGCATCTCACTGGAAGTGGCAGAAATAGCAGCTGACAATCCTCTGGATGTGGATGCTGATGGGATGGTGGGGGAGCAGTGAGGGCTGAAGTGCAGGAGATGGGTCAGATTAGCTGAGCACTCTATCAACTGTGGTACTGGGCAATCCTCGATTGAGGAATAAGGTGGGCATTTCAGACACACCCTTATTGAAGATGGCATCATCAGAAGAGATATGAAGGACACAGAGGAAGTGGGAGAATGAAATAAAGTGTTCACAGGAAGCACAGTGTGAGGGTGTATAGTCAAGTTACTGTGGGAGTCAGTTAGTTTGTAATGGATAATGATGAAAATATGTTGCTGGAAAAGCACAGCAGGTCAGGCAGCATCCAAGGTACAGGAGAATCGACGTTTCGGGCATAAGCCCTTCTTCAGGAATGTTATGCCCGAAACGTCGATTCTCCTGTTCCTTGGATGCTGCCTGACCTGCTGCGCTTTTCCAGCAACACATTTTCAGCTCTGATCTCCAGCATCTGCAGTCCTCACTTTCTCCCTAATGGATAATGATGGCCAGCCTACCCCAAAAATGGAAACAGAGATGTTGAGGAAGGGAAGGAAGGAGTCAGAGATGGACCTGGTGAAGGTGACAGCTGGGTGGACATTGGAAGGGAAATAGTTAAACATTTCCAACTCTGGACGAGTGAGGGAAGCAGCACTGACAATATCATCAATGTACGGAAGAATGAGTTGTAGGTGAGAGCCTGACTAGGATTGGAACAAGGAATATTCCACATACCCTACAAGGAGATAGGAGTAACTAGGGCCCATGCAGGTGCCCATGGCCACCCCTTTGACCTGAAGAAAGTGAGAGGAGTTAAAAGAGAAGTTGGTCAGAGTGAGGACAAGCTCAGCCAGGCAGAAGAAAATGGTGGATGGGAACAGTTCAGGCCTTTTTTCCAGGAAGAAATGGAAAGCCCTGAAACCATCCTGGTGAGAGATGGACATGTTAAGGGATTGCAAAGCCATGATAAAGAGAAGGCAGCTGGAATTGATGTAAAGCATCAGAGAAGTCACAGATATGAGTGTGAAGGAATTGGACAAGGGGAAAAGAAATTGAGTTGAAGTAGGCACAGATGAGTCGTGTGGGGCAGACGTAGGCAGAAACAATAGATCTGCCTGAGCTGTCCTCTTTGGGAAGTTTGGGAAGGAGTAGGAGCGGGGTGTGGGAGTCTATGAGCTTGAAGGCATTTGAGAGGGAGCAGCGGCCGAGTTGAGGTGAACCCGGGAGACTACAGCTAAGGTAAGAGTTTTTTTCAAAATTACTTACCTGTAGCGGGCATCGGTGTTTTGTTTTCTCTCTCCTTCACAGAAAGAGCGGGAGCAGCAGAGGAAGTGACGGCAAGCAGAGGGGCAGCCGAGACCCGGAAGCAGTTAGTGTAAGCTTAGCTGGGTTAGTTTTTTCCCCCTTTAAAAGCGTGAAGGAGAGGAACCCGAGGCACTACACGGGTAGTGCCTCCCACCCGCCCTCCTCCTCTAACCTAATAATAACATCTGTTGTGGCAAGCAGGTAAGTGCTGAATTTTGCTTGTATTATTTAGACACAGTTTTTGTTTAAACAGTTAGCTTTAGAGGGATGGCAGTGAAGGCAATGCAATGTTCCTCCTGCAACATGTATGAGGTGAGGGATGCCATCGACGTCCCTGCCGATTACACTTGCAGGAAGTGCACCCATCTCCAGCTCCTCCAAGACCGTGTTAGGGAACTGGAGCTGGAGTTGGATGAACTTCGGATCATTCGGGAGGCAGAGGGGGTCATAGATCAGAGTTATAGGGAAGTAGTAACTCCAAAGATGGCAGATAGATGGGTTACAGTGAGGGGGACTGGGAGGAAGCAGCCAGTGCAGGGACCTCCTGCGGCCATTCCCCTCAAGAACAAGTATACCGTTTTGGATACTTGTGGGGGGGATGACTTACCAGGGGTAAGTAACGGGGCTCAGGTCTCTGGCACGGAGCCTGTCCCCGTTACTCAGAAGGGAAGGGTGAAGAAGAGCAGAGCAGTAGTAATTGGGGACTCGATAGTTCGTGGCACAGATAGGCGGTTTTGTGGGAACGAGAGAGACTCACGTTTGGTATGTTGCCTCCCAGGTGCAAGGGTACGTGATGTCTCTGATCGTGTTTTCCGGGTCCTGGAGGGGGAGGGGGAGCAACCCGAAGTCGTGGTCCACATTGGCACCAACGACATAGGTAGGAGGAGTGCTGAGGATGTTAGACAGGCTTTCAGGGAGCTAGGTTGGAAGCTTGGAGTTAGAACAAACAGAGTTGTTGTCTCTGGTTTGTTACCCGTGCCACGTGATAGAGATTCGAGGAATAGGGAGAGAGAACAATTAAATGCGTGGCTTCAGGGATGGTGCAGGAGGGAGGGGTTCCAGTTTTTGGATAACTGGGGTTCTTTCTGGGGACGGTGGGACCTCTATAAACAGGATGGTCTACACCTGAACCTGAGGGGAACCAGTATCCTTGGGGGGAGGTTTGCTAGTGCTCTTGGGGGGGGTTTAAACTAACTCGGCAGGGGCATGGGAACCCAGATTGTAGCTTCAGGGTGCAGGGCCTGGAGTGTAGGGAGGTGAGGAACATGGCATCAATTTCCAAGGAGGGTGCCTGTAAACAGGGAAGTGGCTTGAAGTGTGTATACTTCAATGCAAGAAGTATACGAAATAAGGTAGGTGAACTTGCAGCGTTGGTTGGTACCTGGGACTTCGATGTTGTGGCTATTACGGAGACATGGCTAGAACAGGGACAGGATTGGCTGTTGCAGGTTCCGGGATTTAAATGTTTTAGTAGGTTTAGAGGTGGGGGTAAAAGAGGGGGAGGTGTGGCATTGCTTGTCAAAGATAGTATTACAGCGGTGGAAAGGACGATGGATGAGGACTTGCCATCTGAGGTAGTTTGGGCTGAGGTTAGGAATAGGAAAGGTGAGGTCACCCTGTTAGGAGTCTTTTACAGGCCTCCTAATAGTCCTAGAATCATTGAAGAAAGGATTGGGAAGGTGATTCAGGAGATGAGTGACAGTAATAGGGTGGTTGTTATGGGGGACTTTAACTTTCCTGATATTGATTGGGAAAGCTATAGCTCAAGTTCGTTAGATGGGTCAGTGTTTGTTCAATGTGTGCAGGAGAGTTTCCTGACACAATATGTAGACAGGCCAACAAGAGGTGAGGCCATACTGGATTTGGTTCTGGGTAACGAACCAGGCCAGGTTAGAATTAGAGGTAGGTGAGCACTTTGGGGATAGTGACCATAATTCGGTGATTTTTACACTCGTGATGGAGAGGGATAAGTGTGTACTACAGGGCAAGAATTATAGCTGGGGTAAGGGAAATTATGATGCGGTGAGGCATGACTTAGGATGTGTGGCTTGGAAAAGTAGACTCCAAGGCAAGAGTGTAAATGATATGTGGAACTTGTTCAAGGGGCAACTATTGAGTGTCCTTGATAATTATGTACCTGTCAGGCAGGTAGGAAAGGGTCGTGCGAGGGAGCCGTGGTTTAATAAGGAATTGGAATCCCTTGTTAAATGGAAGAGGGCGGCCTATCTCAAGATGAGACGTGAAGGTTCAATTGGGGCGATTGAGAGTTATAGGGTAGCCAGGAAGGACCTGAAGAGAGAGCTAAAAGCAGCAAGGAGGGGACATGAAAGGTCCTTAGTAGATAGGATTAGGGAAAACCCTAAGGCTTTCTATAGGTATGTTAGGAATAAAAGAATGACTAGGGTAGGAATAGGTCCAGTCAAGGATAGTAGGGGGAAGTTGCGTGTGGAGGCGGAAGAGATTGGGGAGACACTGAATGAATACTTTTCTTCAGTATTCACTCAGGAACAGGGCATTGTTGTCGATGAGAATACTGAGGCACAAATAAGTAGAATGGATGGCTTTGAGGTATGTAGAGAAGAGGTGTTGGAAATCCTGGAAAAGGTGAAAATAGATAAGTCCCCTGGGCCTGATGGCATTTATCCTAGGATTCTCTGGGAAGCAAGGGAGGAGATTGCAGAGCCATTGGCCTTGATTTTTATGTCCTCTTTGTCTACAGGAGTAGTCCCAGAAGACTGGAGGATAGCAAATGTGGTTCCCTTGTTCAAAAAGGGGAGTAGGGATAGCCCTAGTAACTATAGGCCGGTGAGTCTCACTTCTGTTGTGGGCAAAGTCTTAGAGAGAATTGTAAGGGATAGGATTTATGCACATCTAGATAGGAATAATGTGATCAAAGATAGTCAGCATGGTTTTGTGAAGGGCAAGTCGTGCCTCACAAACCTTATTGAATTCTTTGAAAAGGTGACGAAGGAGGTTGATGAGGGGAAAGCGGTAGATGTGGTATATATGGATTTTAGTAAGGCGTTTGATAAGGTTCCCCATGGTAGGCTACTGCAGAAAATACGGAGATATGGCATTGAGGGTGAGTTGGAGGTTTGGATTAGGAATTGGCTGGATGGAAGAAGACAGAGGGTAGTAGTTGATGGCAAAGTTTCTTCATGGAGTGCCGTCACTAGCGGTGTTCCGCAAGGATCTGTTTTGGGACCATTGCTGTTTGTCATTTTTATAAATGACCTGGAAGAGGGGTTAGAAGGTTGGGTGAGCAAGTTTGCGGATGATACGAGAGTCGGAGGAGTTGTTGACAGTGAGGAAGCATGTGGCAGGTTACAGCAGGATATAGAGAAGCTGCAGAGCTGGGCAGAAAGGTGGCAGATGGAATTCAATGTAGCTAAGTGCGAGGTGATTCACTTTGGGAAGAATAACAAAAAGATGGGGTACTGGGCTAATGGTCGGATACTTGGTAGTGTGGATGAGCAGAGGGATCTTGGTGTCCATGTACACAGATCTCTGAAAGTTGCCACCCAGGTAAATAGTGCGGTGAGGAAGGCATATGGCGTACTGGCTTTTATTGGTAGAGGAATTGAGTTCCGGAGTCCTGAGGTCATGATGCAGTTGTATAAGACTCTGGTACGGCCGCATCTGGAATATTGTGTGCAGTTTTGGTCGCCATACTATAGGAAGGATGTGGAGGCATTGGAACGGGTGCAGAGGAGGTTTACCAGGATGTTGCCTGGTATGGAAGGAAAATCGTATGAGGAAAGACTGAGGCACTTGGGGCTGTTTTCACTAGAGAAAAGAAGGTTTAGGGGTGACTTGATTGAGGTGTACAAGATGATTAGGGGGTTAGATAGGGTCGACAGTATGAACCTTTTCCCGCGTATTGAGTCGGGTATTACAAGGGGGCATAGCTTTAATTTAAGGGGGGGTAGATATAGGACTGATGTTAGGGGTAGGTTCTTCACTCAGCGAGTCGTTAGTTCATGGAATGCCCTGCCAGTAGCAGTGGTGGACTCTCCCTCTTTATGGGCATTTAAGAGGGCATTGGATAGGTATATGGAGGATAGTGGGTTAGTGTAGTTTAGGTGGGCTTGGATCGGCGCAACATCGAGGGCCCAAGGGCCTGTACTGCGCTGTATTCTTCTATGTTCTATGTTCTATGAGAGGAGATCACCCGATGAAATAAGTTTAGTCACCATGTGGGCACGATGACCTGATGTTCCATGGTGGGATCATTGTCCGGGGGGAGACAGAAGGAGGTATCTGAGAGCCGATACTCAGCCTCCGCAATGTAAGGGTCAGTAAGTCAAACAACAACAGCACTACCCTTGACAGTAGGCTTAATTACAAAGTCAGGGTATGATCTAAGAGCATGGTGTGCAGTAGATCAGAGTGAGATAGGTTGGAATGGATAAGAGGGCAGACAAATTGGTGCGACCACTGTCACATTGAAGGTTCTCAATGAATAGGTCACATGCAGGTAAAAAAGAGAGGTCCAAGTGGAGGGAGTATGTTGGAGGTGGGTGAAGGTGTCTGTGGAATGGAGAGAGGACTCTTGCCCAAAGAAATGGGCATGGAGGCAAAGGCGACGGAAGTAGAGTTCAATGTCATATCATGCCTGAAATTCATTAAAGGAGGAATGCAGAGGGATAAAACTGAAGAATGGTCACTGGACCCAAAATATTTGCTCTGATTTCTCTCCATAAATGTTACCAGACCTGCTGAGACTTTTCAGCAATTCCTGTTTTTGTTGCTGCTTACAGTAATCTAAGTGTAGTCAGACCTTGTATGTTTTTAGCAAGACTTCCCTATTTTTGTACTAAGTTGCTGTTGAAATAAAGGCTAACATTCCACCTGCCTTCTGTATTACGCACTGAAATGATGTGTTAGCATTTTGTGATTTATACATGATGACCACCAAAACTGTTCTGCAGTTTTTGACTGTTAAAATAATATTCAGCTCCTCTTTTCTTCCTGCCAAAGTACATAACCTTAGACTTTCCCAGAATATATTCTATCTGGCAAGATTTTACCCACTTGCTTAACCAGTCTATAGCCCTCTGCAGACTCTTTGTGTCATGCTCACTACTTGCTTTCCCATCTATACCATAAATTTGGTGACTATACATGCCCTTCTCTCACCCAAGTCAAGCAGAGTGGGCATGGCTTCATGAAAGGGGAATCATGTCTGACCAATTTTTTAGAGTTTTCAAGGAACTCTCAAACAGAATGGATAGAGGGGAACCAGTAGATGTGTTGAATTTGGATTTGCAGAAGGCATTCAATAAGATACCTCACAAAAGGCTAAGTCATAAGAATAAGACCCCATAGCTTTGGAAGTAGTATATTGGCATGGACAGAGAATTGGCTCATGGGCAGGAAACAGCAAGTGAGGTTAAAGAGCTCTTTTTCAGTTTGGAAACCTGTGACCAGTGGGGTTCAACAGGATCAGTGAAAATGTTTACAATATACATTATTGACTTGCAGGAAGAAAGTAAATGTGATGTAGCTAAACTTGCAGTTGATACAAAAATTGACGGAAAGGTAATTTGTGAGAGGGATACAAACAGTTTGCAGTGAGATATTAGTAGATTAATTAAGTGGAAAAAAACTTGGCAAATAGAGTTTAATGTGGGAAAATGAAAAGTTGCCAATTTTGGAAGGGAGAACACATGAAGAGAATATTATTTAAATAGAGAAAATTTTCAAAAAGTTGCAACACAATGGGGGTACTCGCGCATGAAACACAGAAAGCTAGTAAACAGGTGTAGTTGGTAATCTAGAAGACTTTGGAATGTTGGCCCTTACTTCAAGGGGGTTGGAGTAAAACAGTAGAGACATCTTACTGCAACTGAGACCATATCTGGAGTACTGTGTGCAGTTTTGGCTCCTTTATCCAAGGAAAGATTTCATTTTGTAAGGGGTAGTATAGAGAAGGTTCACTGAGATGTTTCTTGGTATAGAGGGACTAAAACTGCAGGGACGCTAAACAGATTACGTCACTACTCTCTGGAGTTTAGAAGAATCAGAGGTGATCAAATTGAAACATATAATTCTTAATGGCTTGACATGGCAATTATTGATAGGATGTTTCCCCTCATGGGAGAGACTATGACTAGAGGATATAGTCTCAGAATAAAGAATTGCCAAGTTAAGACTGAGATGAGGAGGAATTTCTTCTCTGAGGATTGAGTCTTTGGAACTTAACACAGAGCTGTGGTAGGGCAGAGTCCTTGTCTATATTTAAGGCTGAGTTGGATTCTTGATCAGTAGGGGAATCAAGGGGGACTGGGAAGGGGCATAAAAGTAGATGTGAGGAATGTCAGATCAGCCATGATCCTATTGAATGGCAGAGTTGACATTAAAGACTGAATGTCCTATTCCTTTTTCTATTTCTTACGGTTGTAAGTCATGAATTTATGTTAAAAATAATTATGCCCAAGCACTAATCCCTGCGACACTCCACTAGTTACAAATGGCCATCCTGAAAATGCTCCCCTTACTCTAATGTTCTATTATTAGTAAGGTAATACCCTCTCCGTGGTAATGTACTATCCCCAACACTATGAACCCTTATCCTATTAAGTAGTCTAGCATGCGCCATCTTAGTGAACATCTTTCAGAAATACATCTACTGATGCTCCTACATCTATGCTGTATTTTCCTTCCCATAGAATTCTAATAAATGTGTCAGGCATAATTTCCCCATATGATGTCTTGCTGTCGCTGTTTGCATTATGCCACTTGTAAATAATCTGCAGCTGTATCCTTTATAATAGACTCCAACATTTTCCCAATGCCAGATGTTAAGCTCACTGGCCCAGAGCGATGGCATTTTCCTCTTGACTCTGATCTCCAGCAAGTGTCTTCCTCATGTTCTCCAAGAGTGTTACAATGGCAGTTCTCTCTCTCTAGAGATTCTTTGAAGATTACTGCCAGTGCATTCACTATCTCCTTCCTGGCCTTCCTCTTTTGATCTTGTGGACGTGCCATTGTTGGACTGGGGTGGACAAACTTTGAAATCACATCACACCAGGTTATAGTCCAACAGGTTTATTTGGAAGTACTAGCTTTTGGAGTGCTGCTCCTTCTTCATCAGGGAGCTGTGGAACAGGATCATAAGACACAGAACTTATAGCAAAAGACCACAGTGTCATGCAATTGAAAAAATATATTAAACAAACCTAGATTGTTGTTAAGTCTTTCGTCTTTTAAAATGGGTTGCAGGTTTCGGTTCATTGTTGAGAATGTGACTTAAAAGAAGTTCTGGAATTTACAAGTAAATTCCAGAACTTCTTTTAAGTCACATTCTCAACAATGAACCGAAACCTGCAACCCATTCTAAAAGATGAAAGGTTTAACAGCAATCTAGGTTTGTTCAATATATCATTTCATTTGCATGATACTGTGGTATTTTGCTATAAATTCTGTGTCTTATGATCCTGTTTCACAGCTACCTGATGAAGGTGCAGCGCTCTGAAAGCTAGTACTTCCAAATAAACCTTTTGGACTATCGCCTGGTGTTGTGTGATTTTAAACTTCCTCTATTGATAAAACCAAATGTTTCTCAAGTAAGGTTTAATGAGCTAGGGAGATGTAAACTTACCTTAATCAACTTTGAAGGTTACACATCCTCCCAGTCTGGCACTGTGCAATGGAAGTGTGCTAATAAGGACCTCTCACAAGTGAGGCTAAGCAGAGTCACATGATAATCTATGTTAGTTAGTTAAGCAGAATAATATTAGATTAAATGTGTATGCTTTAATTTAGTTTAGTTACATTCACAGAATTAATCATGAAATGCCAATTACCCTACTCGTCCTCAAGTCTCTGTGGAAATAGTACACTAAATAAATAGAACAGTTAAAAGGTTGAACGAGAGATTAACAATAGACTTTCAGAATTAACCTAAACATCTTAAGAATCTTCTCCAACTTGCTTTGTTTTCTCAAAAGACAGTAGCGCATGTATTCTGATGGCTAGAGAGTCGCTGAAGTAGCAGCATTGTGTATCAGAACCATGTGGAATGCACTTGAATCTGTGGAACTTGCCCAGGAAATTCAATTTTGTGATGATCCATTCTCCTGCATGGAATCCTCTGAAAAAGTTCATTAAAAATTTTACTTGAAATCTGTATGGTCTGACTCGCTTAAACTTGACCAAGTTCCAGGAAAATTTAGAAGATTAAAGTTTTACTCTAGTTCCTGGGCAACTATTAACAGACCTCTTGACTCATAGATTACCCCCAATACATACCCCTGATTCCGGATACCCCCAGATCTGAAACTATCCTTTGACTCAATCTGTTCTTACCAACACCTGCTGAACCTGACAATGGCTCCAACCTGATGTGAACCCCATCAAAACCCCAAAGATTAAACTGGATCCTGCTTCAGCCAATATCCTATCCATCACACCCCACTTTAGCCTGCCACCATGCTTATACTTGCCTTCCCTGGACTGACCTTAAGGAAACCAACAAGATCCCTTTCCTCACCAGCACAGACACTGCCATCCTCTCTGATCCAACACACTTCCTTAATCATAGAATCCCTACAGTGTTGAAGCAGGCCATTCAGCCCACCTAGTCCACATTGACCCTCTGAAGAATATCTCACCCAGATCCAGACCCCCTACCCTATTCTTGTAACCTGCATTTCCCATGGCCAATCCACCTAAGCTGCACATCTTTGGACTATGGGAGGAAAGTGGAGCATCTGGAGAAATCATAAGCATACAGGGAGAATATGCAAACTCCACACAGTCACCCAAGGTGGAATCAAACCCAGGTCCCCGCCACACCCAGACCCAACACCCCTCACAAACCTTACCATCCCGACTCACTCCTGGCCCAATGCTCCCCTCCCGTCACTACCAGATCAGACATCCCAATGTATCCTAAACAGTTACTTACCTGGTACCCTGCCCAACAAAGGAGAAAGTGAGGACTGCAGATGCTGGAGATCAGAGTCAAAAAGTATGACACTGGAAAAGCACAGCAGGTCAGGTAGCATCCGGGGAGCATGAGTCGCCATTTCAGACATAAGCCCTTCATCAACAATGCCCAACAAAGCCCATTACCAGAGGCCAAAGTAATACCACAGGTAAATATTAGAGTGGCTAACACCTTAAGGATGGGTATAAATCAAAAGATGCATTTAACTATCTTCATTAATTACGATGGATTTTAGTACAGGTGACTCACACTGAAGCTGAGGCTGAAGGAGTTTTGATAAGGAAGTTGAGGCACTCCCATGGTTGTGTAAGCGAGGGACAAATAGTTGTCCATTAGACCCTCCACCACCAATATTCCATAGCAGCAGTGTGTACTATTTATGAGGTGCACTGTTGAAATTCATTAAGGGTTCTTAGTGCATTCCAAACCCACGACTACTACATCTAGAAACCAAAGAGTGGCAGATACATGAGAACGCCACCACTTGCAAGTTTCTCTGCAGGCTATTCATAATCCTGACTTGTAAATATATTGCTTTTTCTTCACTGCGTCAAAGTCCTGGAACAGCCTCCCTAACAACATTGAGGGTCCACCGATACCAAACAGACTGCAGCAGTTCAACAAGGTAACTCACCACCACTTTCCCAGGAAATTTGTTACAACCAGTGATGTCTACATCCCTTGAATTAATTTTTTAATCTCACTCATTGATAAGATGGCTTGACACAAACACTATGGGTATTTGACTTTAACAATGATGACGTGGTGCTGTCTTTAATGCAATGGTGATTCTTTGATTCAATAGCTAATGAGGTGGGCCTAGGTATTCTCTTGTAGTAGAATTCTCTCCTTTAGTTTTTTTGGGTTTTAAAAATCTTTTTACACAAGGAGAAGGGAGAGAGAAGTTTTCAGTTTGCTGGTCTGAATGGTTCTAGCTGCATTGCTGTCCAGCTTGTGGCAAACTGCACCTCAACCAATCGGAGGGTTGTCGTCAGGCAGTTACTACTTAACTCAAAACTCCTAGAGACAAACTCCTGAATAATATAACAATCTGAGTGCTCCAAAAGCAACATAGTCTAGTAAAGCTAAGAATGTGCACCACTTGATTTTTCATGTTGCATAACTCTGTTTTATGCTACATAGTGTCTGACTTCTATTCCAGTTCAGGTCCAAAAAGGAAAAGTATGTGGTCCCTTAGCCAAGCACAAGTGAGCTGAGCTACTATCATTTCAGCTGATTTTTTGAGTGTTTCTTACACTTTAACTAACATTTAACAGGCTCACCTGGCTATTGCCTCAGGCTTTGAAATTCATGTCAGTGAATCCAATGGTGTAGCTAAAGATGTGCACTATTTTTTTCAAAAAGTTTTACTGGGTTTTTACAAATGTATTCACTGAGCATTCAGCCATTAAACAAGTCGAAGTCTATCACAAAACATTGGAACTTGGCCTTCCCTTTGAGAAAACTTCTGAATATCAATGTGCATTTTAACTTCTCAGATGTCTCTATGATTTCAGTAGAACACGCCCACGTCAAATCTTGAGTATGTGCTATTCCTTCATCACCATGGTGGCAATCATTCTGTCTGTGCAATCTTTTGTGTTTTGCTGTCTGAGGTACTGATATAGATAGATTGGTTTAGATTTAACATTAACTATGCTTAAAGTATTTGATTTTTAAATGAAGACATCTATTTGTTATGGCTGGTATTTTCTTGGTTTGAGATAATCACATTTGAAGCTCAAATTCTTTGGATGCATTTCTTGGATCCTATGTTGTGCTGTGATCTGATCCTACAGTCATCGAGTCATAGAGATGTACAGCATGGAAACAGACCCTTCGCTCCAACTCGTTCATGCTGACTAGATATCCCAACCCAATCACGTCCCACCTGCCAGCACCTGGCTCATACCCCTCCAAACCCTTCCTATTCATCTGGGTATTAAACTAACAGTGAGAGCAATGTGGCACACTAGATACTTACGTGGACACATGCATGAATGTACAAGGCCCATATCTTCTTGTCAGAGTCAGTATCCCAATTTCTAATACAAATCAGAAATAAATTGCCCAGTTATCTTTCCAGCAGGGTGTCTGATGCAGCCCAGCAAACCAAGCAAGGGTGGGCTGTCATGGAAACCCTATCCTTTTTTTAAAAATAAAAATAGCTGCCATATTCCATGCTTAAAGATCCCAAAGTTGTTTTGACAGGTACTAAAAAATGTTAAGACTGCAAAATTTGTGAAGGGTTAGGGTGGCAGGTGGGTACAAGTGGCAGATGAATGGGGGTGTACAGTGCAAGGCAAGTGTGGGGGCACAGGTTGCAGCTAAGTAGATAGAGGAGTAGGGTGGATTAGTTGTTCATGGCAGGGGAAAGGGTTAGTCATGTGTCCAATGGGACAAATGGTGACAGTGGTGGTTTTGGGTCACAGTGTGATTGAGGAACCAATGGAGAGCAGCAGTGATGGTCAGTTTTATCCTTAGCCAGGCATTCCAGCATACTTTAACCCCTCTAATATTTCCTGCCTAATAATTACGTTAATCAGAACCCTCTGCAGTTTTAGAAGTGGGGGACATTTTTAGGGAGTCCCTCTAAACTTCTCAGGAAATTGTCAGTACATTAGAGACTTGAACTTTTGAATTAGAGTCCCTACAGTGTGGAAACAGGTCCTTCGACCCAACAAGTCCACACCGACCCTCCGAAGAGTAACCCATCTAGAACCATTCCCCGACCTCTTTTTACCCCGACTAATGCACTTAATCGACACATCCCTGAACACTCTGGGCAATTGAGCATGGTCAATTCACCTAACCTGCACATCTTTGAATCTTTGAATTGTGGGAGGAAACCCATGCAGACATGGACAGAATGTGCAAACTCTACTCAGACAGTTACCCGAGGCTGGAATGAAACCCAGGTCCCTGGTGCTGTGAGGCAGCAGTGCTGGCCACTGAGTCACCATGCCATCCCACTTGAGTGGTCCTCACATGCATCTTCCTGTCTATCCAGAGGCCTGAAAATCTGGGCAATATTTTCTAAATTATTTTAGAAGAAGAGGCAAAAAACTGTAGAATGAACTGTTTATGCTGCTTAATATGGTAAATTGTTCCAGAATTTGTTTTTATTTCAGATTTCCAGCATCAGTAGTACTTTATTTTTGCAAATCCCCAGATGTTGTGCAAGGATGGATGCCAGTGAGATCAGATTGCAAATTATCAAGCAAAAATATCTACAAGTTTATTAATCATGTAACAAAACTGATAGTTACAAGCTATTTTGCACAATATGAACTTATTCACTACTTAGTATGTATTCTACAGTAACTAAATTTAAAATGAAATTAAATGTTTTTCCTAGATTGCAAATATGCAGATCTGCAAACCATTACATGCCATATTATTGCCAACTACACTCTTCAATTTCACCTTTGAAAATCTTCCTCAAATCTTTCCATTTTAATTCAAGTATTGTTAATTCCTTTCTCACTTAACTACAAATAATTTGCTATTAATTTCAAGTAATCTTCCAGACATAAATCCATGTTTTATTTCTAAACAGTGAATATTTCACAATTGTTCAGTGTTTGTACAAGTAATGCATAGGGCAAACATTGTGCTCAATGTACTAACATTTTCATTATAAAAATGAAATTCCACCTACAGGTCAAACATACAACAATAAACATGCATGTGTTGGTCTTAAACCAGTATTTATTAGTATTAAGATGGCTTTTATCCTTTCCATCCCAGACAGAGCAAAATATTGCATTATAAAAAATATTGTTCTGATAGAATTTTTTTTAATCTAATGCCAAACTCCACGATGATTTCTACCTTAAACTTGTCCAAGTCTACTGGCATTAGCAATAACTGCAAACAAATATTATCATGAATACACAGTTAGCAAATTATTATAACTGACTTCTTGTTGAAGCTGGATTCTGTAACAAATCTTGGAATGGAAAGGATGGCAATCTTAAGTTCTGACAGAAACACATTCCATTTATTTTTATGCTATCATAACACTGCAACTGAAAAACTTATCATACAAGATTCCTTTGGTTCCACTATTCAACAGACTTCTAAATAAATACAAATATCCCCCCAAAAAAAGTCAAGAGTGTTTGTTTTACTGTTTACACGGAATCCAGATATACAAAGAATAGTTTAATAACATTGAATGTGTAAAGTCACTATCATCTTAAATAAGTTCTCTTAAATAGCAGCCAGCACACAATAAAAGTAACTTCATAGAGCACCGGAATGTAGATGTAATGTGGGTACTACAAAGGAAACTCATTCAGGTTTAAAACAAATCTCGAGCACAAACTTTTTTTTTGTTTTATTGGTGCAACTCAAAATTTCCCAAAATACCCTTCAATACTAAGAGAAATTTTTATTTGGTAGACATGGTAAATCTTTTCTGAAACAATTTCAAACGAGGTTGAGTATGTTTTTCTATTTAAATGAGGGCAGATTTGGCACTTTTATGCTGATATCTCCGATGTTAATATTTCGAGGCATTTCAGGCAGATTCATATTCTTTACTGCTGATACAGCTCTGGCTGGAGCTCCTGCCAGACCAGCCTATATAAGGGGGAAATTTGAAAAAAAGGTCATTAGTAGATGAGCACTCAAGTGCATAACTGAAATTCAGTAATTGATTTAATTAATTAAAATCTTCAAGACAGTTTTCAAGTTCATTACTTTCAGAGTTATAAATATGTCCTCAAAATATACTGTTAGTATGAAGAGCACACAGTGGAAATGTTTACTCTCCAAGCTTCTGAAATGATCACAAGTGTTTTTAAGAAGTGATCTTAAATTATTTTTTTGACAAATTGGAAGCCATGCCCCAGACACCTGGACTATCCACAGGACAATAAACCAATTCAGTTACTGCAGTGAACACGAAGTTTAAAACGTAGTTCATTCACTAGCCCAAGAATATTTCAAAGACCAAGAACTGAAGTAGTCTTGGTTTTGTATTAATGTGTTGGCATAGGGTCTCATTATTTTTCTACAAAATAGGAACAGTTAACATTTTGTTTTAGAGTAGTTTTGATATGAATGAAGATAACATCCATGTAACAGACTTAAAAGGAGCTGAAACATTTTATTTTATAGCTATTCTGATCTCTATGATGAATCTACTATGATTGTGTACCTCTGCAAATAATGGAAAAATCCTTTATATTTCAATTATGATCTGGAATGCAAAACATGAAAGGTTGGTGGCAGGAAATTCATCAGCAAATTGCAAATGGAAATTGAGTTACTAAAACAGAAGTTTGCAAGATCATGTAGAAAGAGATGTGAGTAGGACCAACTTACAGTTCTGTCAAAGAGCTGGTACAAGTGTTATTGGTGAAATGGAGTCCCTTTGTGTTGTATGAATCTATAATTTATTAGTTAATGCATCACTAGTGACTATTCTGGAAATGGGAAATTATTTTAAACCACAATATATTAAAACAAAAGAACACACCTATACTGGTATATCACCTTTCATGACCTCAAGACGTCCCAAAGCTCATTTATAGCCAATTTTTAAAAAATTGATTTAATACAAGGAATCAGAGCAGCCAATTTTCATAAAACAAGGTCCCCTGAAGATAGTAAATGACACCATAATCTGTTTTAGAGGTATTGATTGAGAGATAAGTTTTGATCAGGATCTAGTTTAATAACTCCCCTTTCTTCAGTATCGTGTTTTGGTATCTCTTATATTCATAGAGGCCAATTGATTAGATTAGATTTTAGATTAGATTAGATTACATTACATTACATTACAGTGTGGAAACAGGCCCTTCGGCCCAACAAGTCCACACCGACCCACCGAAGCCCAACACACCCATATCCCTACATTTACCTCTTACCCAACGCAATTTAGCATGGCCAATTCACCTGACCTGCACATCTTTGGACTGTGGGAGGAAACCAGAGCACCCGGAGGAAACCCACGCAGAACGTGCAAACTCCACACAGTCAGTCGCCTGAGGCGGGAATTGAACCCGGATCTCTGGCGCTGTGAGGCAGCAGTGCTAACCACTGTGCCACCGTGCCACCCATAAATTGGAACTATGGTTTCATGTCTCATCTGAAAGACAGTTTCTCAGAGTACAGTACTCTCTCCGTGTGACTCTGAACTGTCATCAGAGATTGCGGGCTAAGCTAAAACCCTTAGAAAAACGTAGAAAGTGCTTTTGGATTCTATTTGGTGCTATTTTTTGATCCCACTAGGAAACTGCAACTTGTATTAAGATGTGAATGGCGTTTTGTTAGGATAGCTTGGAGTCAGTTTTAAACACCCTTGGCAGCAAATATCACAAGGACTTTGCCAATCTTTTCCTAACTTTTTTTTTGCAAGATTATTGAAAGTCTTGGAGAAATGATGTAAACAGATACTTGTTGTCTTTACATTGATTTGGATTTCATGGAAACCCACTCCAGTGTATTGTTACAACAATACTGAATGAACTTTATTGATTTCTACTACTGGCTAACAGAGAATACATGGAATTTAATACATCCATAGCAGCAATTTGTCTCTACAATATATCAGAATGGACAAAACTCGCTTAGCTAGTAAATATACAATAAGTTACGATCATATGATGAGATAAGAAATATTCATGGGCTATTCATTATTTTGTTCAGTAGAGGCAGGATTTCACATACCATCTTTAACCAAACCCCAACAAAGACCATTTTTGTTGTGCTTTCCTCAACTTATCACAACTTCAAATAAAACTTTAAAATTATGAGTAAAACTTTACAAAGAGGACTTTGACCTAACTAATTTAACAGGATTTGAAATTTCAACACAGGTTATACACTGGCCAGGCAGTTATTATTCCAGCACAAAATGGCAGTTGAGCTTGGGGGCACTACAGAATCCCTATCATTGCCGGGCAATTCCTCGATACCTGGAATTCTCCAGAAATCTCCAGTTAAATTCATCAGGACCATTCTGAACTCTCAAGTTTAAGTAAATAGTTACTCAGGAAAGTTAGACAATTAAATACCCCCAATCAACTCTTAAGTTGACCTTATACTTACTTACTTCACACCCCCAAATACACCTTCCACAGACTACACTCATGCCAAGATCCAGAACCCACATCTCTCAGTAGCCGGGGCCTTTTTCACCTCAATCCTTCATCTGCTCCCCACCTGACCATCCTTCCCAGCTCTTGACACGGCAGCTGCTCTCCCATTTCATATCCGTACCTCCATACCCTATTCCGTAGCCAAATACTCAACTCCTACTCACATTCAAAACCCCCTTCTACCGGCCACCCTGCCACCTAATCTTCCTCCGGCCACTCTGCCACCTAACTTCCCTTCCTAGCTGTTGGATCCAAAACCCCCTTCCCTCACTCTTGAGCTATATGGTTACCTCACCACCAATTAGCCTTGCTCCACATCTGAACTTCCATCCCCTGGCCTTCTTCCCATGGTCCAGAACAGATTACCACTTCTACTCCTCCTTTATACCCAGACAACGTTTCTTCCTTCTCCTGCTGCTGGACCTCTCCCTATCCACACCACTGGACACACTTATCCCCTTCTCGCCATCAGACCTTGTCAATAAAACCACTTTTTTCATAGCCCCAACTCCTGGACCAGACATCCTTCCCAATCCACTAGACCTGTTACACCCAGCCATGCTGATCTACCCTAAAAACTGCATTACTCTCTGGTCCCTTACCAATCTGGCACCCTAATCTCCTACCTTAACCTGCCAACATCCTAACACAATTACCTTACACTTAACATTTGACAGTTCTTGAGGTGGCTGGCTGAACCATTAAATGCCAGAATACAACTGCAGAAAAAAAAGGGACATGGTTTGCCTCCCCCACAACAGTTCTACATTGTCAGAATGGAAGTATAGCTCCACATCTGTAACAAAAGCTCCCCCCTTTGTAAAAAGGGAGCAGGATGGCAATCTGCATGAGACTGCCTCTCCTTGGAAAATCTGGCCCAACATGTCCACTGATAGAAACAGTTAAGCTATTCTGACAAAAAATAATGACATTAAACCAGTCACCTCCCAAATCATGGTTAAGTGGGTACAGGTATCACTTTTAGAGATGTGTTAATTCATTTGACAAAATCATGACAAAGGGCATAATTCAGAACATGAACCATGGTTCCATTTTTCAGGTGTTGATAGATTTTGACAGCATTGTTTTTTTTTGCTTTTAGTGCAGATGTCCCTCTGGGTTAATGTGTTTCAAGTCTACCTTGGAAGAAATCCTACCATTTAACAAAAAATATCAAGGAAAGCAAAACAAAATAACCTAGTTTCCCAAATTAATCATCATTTTTAGAAGACACATTTGAGCAATGCATAAAGAAAACCATAAAGTTTTCCTCACAAAAACACCCTGCTTCACATTCATTTATTGTAACATCATTTTTAAAATCATGCACTGAAATTAAATAGACAAAGAATTATTACTGGCCAAGCTCATGCAGTGTTCAAGCACAGAATCAGCAATAGCTTTAACACGTTCTAGTCATTAATTTGTAAGAGTTCATTGAATGCCATAACACGCAACACATAAAACTAATGCTCTACTCACAGAAAATGAAAATATACTGAAAATTCATTTAGAAACATGCCAAGTTCAAAGTTAGAGAACATACCAGATATGATTAGTACATAGAGTTGATGGAATTACTTTACTACGATTATCAAATTATCTTTTTGCAAATTAAGCCATACATCACAAATTAAAATATAATTGCAATACACTGATTGCATCGAGAACACATACTGAATGGTGACATTATGAAATTTGAGCAATTTAAACAAAGAATTAAGTAACAAAATTACTCATGAAAATTTAGATGACACAGTTGACTGAAGAAAATCTATAAATGTGTAAAAAACAAATGGATTCAAAGGGATTGAAAGAAAATTAAAAATTAAAAGGAAGAAATTCTTACTATTCTGGAAAGGTGGCAAGCAGGTTTTAGACAGACAGCCTTGTATCAGAATGTATGATGCCATGTTTTTCCATCTTAATTGTTTTTAGTTCAAATTATAAAAGCATTTCTTTTATGACACCTGCAAGTTAAACCAATCCCTTCTAATTTTCTTAAGAGAACAAAGGAGACATAATGAATGGGTCTACAGGCTATATTTTATGCATGCAAAGAGAAAACAAAATGAAGTCTGCAAGTATGTGAACAAAATGAGGAGAAACCTATAGGAAGAATTAAGATAATCTTAACAATTTAGCATCTAAGACAAAACGTCCCTATCAAGAGGAATATAAGAAGCTGTCTTCCCATAGTTCCCCCACAAGTAGCCCATTACTCTGATGACATCATTTTGCTTTCTAGTTGTGAATAACAAGAAAAGGAATCAGGGTGGGCAATTTAAAGGCTGCAGTACCTGATAGATTATAGTAACAGTATCTATCTGTCCAGTCTGGGAGACTGAAAGATAAAGGTCTGTAAGAGAGAAGAATGGAAATGGCTAGAAAGATCACAAGTTTTGGAAAGTGAAGAATGATTTCAGAACCACTGAGGAGGACAAAATGTATATCATTAAACACAAATGATGGAGAATGAATTACTCAACGACAACCCAAGACTTGTTTTTCCTTATTTAACTCCTGGAGGTACTATGCTGGGCTATGGTATCATCTGTCCCAGTTCCTCATTCAAAATGTAATGCTTTTTTTGATGGTTATGCAGAAAGTGCCAGTAGATTACTCATTCAGAATAAATTTAACACTACTCCCTGATGTCCACGTGAACACCATCCATTCAAGCTTGCTGAACAGCAATAAGCAATGATAAGTTTAATGATTTTTCTTTGTCTTCTCCTGGTCCTGAGGTGCTACAGCCAATTTTAGGATCCATTTAAAAGACAGCTAACAGCACAAACCTGGCACTTTCCTGGGCTGTATAGTGCATTTACCAACACTCATTAAGGAATGTTCAGGACACATTCCAACTCCGTTCATCATCTGCATATGCAAGAGAGCCTGAATTCTGTGTAATTTTTATCTTGACTATATATACATTTTACATTTAAAATGTCCATCAGCTACCATGTATTGTAGAAGAACAAGTCACTGGAGAGTAGACAGGCATATTTATAAAATGCTGGATGAGTAGAGATAATTGCAAAGATAGTCCAGAAGGGTGTTTAGATTACCATTTCTCATCTCCCATTCCCCTCCAATAGATAAACCTCCAGAATTTCAAGTGATCTATTTTCTATACAATTCTATTGCCTTTATTAGAAACATTTAAATAACTATTCAGAAGCATGCTACTTCTGCTGTTGCATTCATATAACATATGGCTATTGAAAACTGCTTGCCAGCAACAGCAATGCTTGATCTCATTCCAGTCAAAAGTAATTTCAGAATATTCTGGTCAATTTGGAGAACTATCCCCATGACCTAATCACCAAGTGGAAGAATTTGTGTGCTTGCCCTGTGACTCCCCACAAGTCGGAAGTATAGGTAATATTTCTTTCTTCCTTTCGAATCAAATCTCAAGTCTTAAGAATGCAGCCTATAAATGTAGCACTCACCTGTATTTATATGCTGACAAGGCAGTTGATCTTCTTTTAAACTGGGTGCACCAATGGATCCTGACGCTTCACATGTTAAAGCTGACTATAACAACTTGATCAGTATGCATTTGTGAAGTACTGAAGTTATGGTAGTGGAATTTAACATCATATTGCTACAACTAAGGTTACTGTTTCCCTGGATTGCCCTGGACACTACTGCAACCCACCTTGCAGAAAGGAATGAAGTACAATTATTGTCAGCGCCAACATACCAGTAAAATAAGGCAGGACTTTGTCGGATAGGCATGGAGTTCAATTGACACATTGCATGAGTAGGTTTCTGTTCGTACCTTAAGCTGTTTGGAGTCGCATTGGCAGTTAAGTTTAAAGTCTGAACACAGCTAATTCAGCCAAGTTCCCATGCTTTTTGTTTTGCTCCAATCAATTCCTCTTTCTATTTCCTTCCTCACAATTTCCCTACTCCACCCCTGGTGCATCTTTAAGTATGTAGCTTTCTTATGAGGGGACTATTAGATCATTTCAATAATGAAGTGGATATCAAGTAAATCACTGAACAGATGTCACTTTCTTTCCTCTTGCCAAGTAAAGTTATGCGGAGCAGTTTTTAATATAGAGAAACTAAATTATTCTCAAGTAATTTATCCATAGAAGCTTAATGTCAATACAGACCATTTAGTACTTTTTCTATGCAGTTCCTGCAGGAAAGAGAAATTATCATGAGCCACTTAACAGTCCATAACTAGAACATGGCCTTCACAGTGTAAGCAAAAGCAGCTTATATTCTCTGAAGAGATACTGATTGAAACAGAGATCATATCAACATTTTAAGAATAAGCTAGATAGGTACATGGCAACGATACAGGATGAGTGGCTACTGTTTGAGATAAATAAACTCAGTTGTTGACTATTTCCATACTGTATTTCTATGCCGTACTTTAAATGTCATTCTGTTTAGGCAAAGGCAAATATATAACACCTTTTGAAGAACAGGATTTTTTTTTCTGTTATATGACAACTCATCCATCCTTTAACCACTATTATTAAAGAAAAAGTGACCATCTCACTACTGTTAATGGAATTTGGTTACATGCAAATTGGCTACCATCTTTCCTAAATTGCTATTGGGTCCACTTTTGTTTGTCATTTACATAAATTATTTGGATAAGAATATAGGAGACATGGTTATTAAGTTTGTGGATGACACTAAAATTGGTGGCACTGTCAACAGTGAAGAAAGTTATCTAAGATTACAAAGAGATTTTGATCGACTGAGTTAATGGGCTAAGTGGCAGTTGTAGTTTAGTTTGGATAAATGCGTGGTATTACATTTTAGCAAAAAAAAAGGACAGGATTTGTACAATGGTAGTGCCTAGGTGGTGTTGTAGAGTACAGACACTTAGGGGTTCAGGCACATAATTCTTTGAAATTCGTCACAGGTAGACAGGATGGTTAAGACAGGATGGTCATCTAGCATGCTTGCCTTCATTGCTCAAGCCATTGAGTATAGGAATTGGGATGTCACATTGAGGTTGTACAGGCTGTTGGTGAACTCTGTTCTGGATATTGTGTTTAGTTGTGGTTGCCCAATTATGGGAAGGTAATTTTTAACTGGAGAGGATTCAAAAAAATTACCATGATGTTGCCAGGAATGGAGGGTTTTTTCCAATGGAATGTAGGAAATTGCAGTTTACAGACGTTTACAAAATTGTGAGGGGCACAGATAAGGTGAATAGCAAAGGTCTTTTCTCCAAGGTAGGGGAGCTCAAAAATAGGGGAGTATACTTTTAAGGTGGGAGGAAAAAGATTTAAAAAAGACGTGGGGGCAATCTTTTTATAGAGAGAGTGGTTAGTCTGTGGAATTAGCTCGCAGAGGAAGTGATGGATGCAGGTCCAGTTACAATGTTTAAAAGACATTTGGATAAGTACATAAATAGAAAAGGATTGAAGGGATATGAGCCAAATGCAGGCAGGTGGAACTAGATTGGTTTGGGAACATGGTCAGCGTGATATAGTTGCACCAAATCATCTGTTTCCATGCAACTCTTTGATTCTATAATAGCAATGACACTATTTCAAAGCATTGTTAATTGCTAATCAATATTTGGGATATTTCAAGGGCGTGAAAGATGCAATAAGTTTCTCACACATTTCTAAGGATGTATTCATTTCTCTATTTCAGATTCAGAGTAAAGTTTAGAGCTTTGTTTGAACACTGTCATTGTAGTGTAACTGTAATCTTAAATTGGCATCAGGTACTGAACTAGAGGAAGGAAGCCTCATTTTGCTTCAGGCAGGATTGGCTCCTAGCAGCTGATTTACCAAATGGTTTTGACTTTGCACTGGCAATAAACTTGTTGCATTTTATAAACATACAGCTTCCAAGTCATTCAACAGAAGCTGCCATGGAAGTTGATAAAACTCTTAATCATAGTAAATATTTGTTATCAAGTTAAGAAGAAAAAAGAAAAATTTTATGACAAGTAAAAATGAGACATCAAGCAAGAATGATTCATGGCTACAAATGTCTTTTTCCAAAGCATTCTATTAAAATAGGAGCTTCTCTTTATGAGATGGAATGCAATGTAACAGAATGAAGTTCAAAAAGCTCTGCAGGGCAGTAACCCAGCTTGCTTACAGGCTAATGTTTTTTTTAACAAAGTTAAACTGCTACTTAGAAATTCATACCAAGTGCATTAATTATAAAACAACACTTTTAAATCAGCCACTTAACTGTTCTAGAATCCAGTTTATAGAGAATATATGAAATGCAGAGATGTCATGCAATAGCTTCCAACAGATCTCTCAAATAACAGAACTAAACCTTGTGACTTCTCTCCAGTCCTACTTTATACTATCTCCATATTTTTAAAAAATGAAATTGTTTTACAAAATCCTTTTCCTGGCCAAGAATTTCAGCTGTGATGATCTGAACTATTTGGGAGGTAGCACAGTAATAACTAGTGTACAAAATGTCCGTGTTTAATTTGTCTTTCACTACCACCATGTAAAGATCCAAAACACTTCCTTCATGGTCATGGGAAAACTGCTTTTAAAAACAAATATGTTCTAGAACTTAATATTAATGGATATTGAACTAGACTGAATAATTCAATTAATTCTCCATGTTTCAGGACATCCGTTTGTTTCCTTGTGACTGCAGCAGCCAAAGTACATCAATAAACAAAAAGATGTTACTATTACAATAGCTTATATGTATTCCCAAGCAGTAGAGAGTAAGACCAGAAACTTTGACCTATCATATACTGCTCTACATGACAGCAGAGTTCCTATAATAAATACAACTTGGATTTGAGCAAAGAAAGACTGCTGAAAAATATGTTTATATGATAATTCCCACAACCCTTCCAAATGTGCATTTTATAGTCATCTTTTGTAAGAACTTTTTCCTGTAGGGTTTCCTGAAGTATTTTGCTTAAATGCAAAATTATCCAAAATGTTAACCCTTCTGTGCTCTCCAAACTGATCCTCAGAGTGTTTCAAGCTGCTTGTTCCAGTATCAGATTTGTAGCACCTTTTGTTCCCATTTTGCTTTGGGGAATAAAATCTGATCAGCTATATAGCTTGGTTTAAAACCAATTAATGTTCAACATTACACAAACAAAAAACAAGGATATATTAAAATTTTGAGCTCCATTTCTTTTCTACATCAGCTCTTCAGAAACATACTGACACTGGACCAGAAACATTAATTCTCCTTTCTCTCCACAGGTGTTGCCAGACTGGCTGAGCTTTTCCAGCAATTTCTAATTTTGTTTCAACAAGAGCAATTTATCAAGTGCCACTCATTTACCTTCTTCAGGTTGCCCTATACTTTTTTTAAGAAATAGAAAACACTCCCATTTGCTTAAGCATATTAATTGAATCTCTTCCTCACACTCTGATTGTCCATTACAGATCCTAATCATACACCGAGAAAAAGGTTTTCTTCATGTCAGCATTATTTTTTGTCAATCGCATTAAATCTGTGCCCTCCTGTCCTCAATCCTTCCTCATGTCGAGGTTTATCCCTATCTATATTGTCTAGATACTTTCATAATTTTGAACACCTCTATCAGATCTCCTCACAACATCTCTTCTCCAAAGCAAATAATTCCAACTTCTCTAATTTATCTATACTATGCTCCCTCAACTCTGGGGCCATTATCGTGTATCACTTCATATACTCATCAGCATTTTCAATTAATCCCAAGTAGTGGCACCTAGTTTAGGATGCAGCACCACAGTTGAGGTGGAACAAATATTCTAAACAAGCTTGACATTATATCCATGTTTCCATTGTCTAAGGTCTCAATAATAGTCTAGAATGCTGCATATTTTAGTAACCATGCTTTCAACTTGTTCTGTCGTCTTCAAAGATTTATGCACTTACTTCAAGGTCCTTTGTACTAAGATGAATCACTTCACACTTCTGTATTAAATCTCAGTGATCTGCTTTTCCAAAAACTCATTTCTATCCTTTCAAAGTTCCACATCATCCTCCTCACAGCTCACAACACTTCTTAGTTTTGTACCAATGGCAAACTTTGAAATTGTAACCTGTAGATCAAGGTCTAGGTCATCAATATTTATCAGGCAAAGTAAGATTCCTATCACCAACCATACAAATTCTACCGCAAAAATTCCTCCAGCCTGTTGCCTATCAGCAGCAATTTTGCATCCATGTTATTATTGTCTCTTTTAGTTCATGAAATATAATTATGCCCAGAAATTATGCACACCACTCCCAAAAATACCTGTTAGAAAATCCATGAACGCATCAACAGCATTATATTCACCAATCTATTTTGTTACTTTGTTAAAATGTTCCAGCAAGTTACTTAGCAAACCTATGCTAGTTTTCCTTCATTGACCCACATCTGCCCAACCATTTATTAGTTATGTCCCAAATTATCATTTCTAGAAAGTTTCCCAACAGAGGTTAAACCATCAGGCTTACAAATATTAAGCATAACTTTATACCCTTTTTTGAACTGCAAAGATTATCCATAGTGCAATGTAGCTACTATATAAGTGCAAACATGGGCAGTGAAATCACCTGGCTGTCCTGTGCATAGTGCAGTCATCAGTGTGCACATCAGTGATGAGGAGGATTCCTGGCTGGACAGCGAAGGTTGGTCCTCCCCAGGGAACAAGGTGGGCAAAGGGAAAGCTTCCAATAGATGCCAGCCTCTTTTTGCCTGAGCAGAAAGAGAAGGCGGAAGGAAAATTGGGAGGTCACCGAGGAAGTGAGGAGAGGGAGGATGCTAGGAGAAATAAAAATCGTTTATTTGGTTGCAATGAGAAATTGTATCTTACATCCAGGAAGCCAATTCCTATCACATTTTAATAACGTTAGTTTTGTTTCTCATATCAGAGCCACCTAGAGGTGGAGCTCAGAGGATCCACTGTCTTTTTAAAGAAATTATTTTTTTTTGTCATGTATATTTTACAGTTAAAAATACAAAGTACAGTGAAAAGCTTTCATTTATTGCCACGATTAGGCATCATTTTGAATAATTCAAGAACACAGAGAAAAACAAAAATAGTTTCAAGAGAGTCCATCAGTCCTGAATCAGCTTATCACCAATAATGCCTACACTGCCATCCCTCCTGCACTGCTTTACCACCATCTACACCGAACCCAACCAACGTCAAAGTCATCGATCCTCGGGTGCCATCTCTGCCTTGTAGAAGTGGTAGAGGCAGAAACCCTCACAACAGTTAAGAAGTGTTTAGTTGAGCAACTGTGATGTTAAGGCATACAAGGCTGAGGGCCAAATGCTGCAAAATGGGATTAGAATAGTAGGTGGCTGTTTTTGACCAACTCAGAGTCGATGGGCCAAAGGGTTTTTTTGTGTCCTTTGTACCTCCATGAGTCTAAGTATTCATTAAGATGGAGAGTGACAGAGTTAATTCTGAGACTTGGTCCTGAACAAAATAAAGGAAAACAGCAATGGTATGAGGCATGAGCTGGCTATAATAAATTGGGTAATATTACTTAAAAGTGAGTAGAATGCATGGAGGAACTGTGACTAATAATTCAATTCTGCCTGGTGCAAAAATAAATTAGGAAAAGTAGCCTGACCATGGCCGATGAGGGAAATTAGTACAAAGGGATTGATTAAGAGGTGAAAAATACAGAACAAAGAGAAAGCTTGCAGAGAGAATGCAAATTAATTGTAAAAGCTTCTAAAGGTATGTGATGAGAAAGAGATTAATGAAGATGAATGTAGGTCAGAAACAGAGGATGTTATATGGGAAACAAAGAGATGGCAGGCCAATTAAATACATATTTTTGATCTGTCTTCATAAAGAAGGACAAATGTTGGGGAACATAGTCTACTGACAAGGAGAAACTGTTGGAAATCAGTTTAACAGGAAAATGATATTGAGGAAATCAATAGGATTAAAGGCTGATAAATCCAGCGGCCCAATACTAAATCTCAGAGTACATAGTGTGTCTTAGAGATAGTGGATGAATTTATCATCTTTTGAGACTCTGTAGACTCTGGTACACTTCCTATGGATTGAAGAGTAGCTAATGTAATGCCACTATTTAAAAGCAGCTGTAGAGAGAAAACAAATTATTATAGAACATTATCCTGATATTGGTAGTAGGAAAAATGCTACACTCCATTATAAAAATTCAATAGCAGACCACTTGGAAAAAGTTCGACAATTGGACAGGATCAGGAAATCACGTTTCACAAAGCTACTAGAATTTTTCAGGTACGTGACAAGTAGAGTTGACAAGGAGATGTCACTAGTTGGATTCCCAGCTATTGACAATATGATTTAGATGAGGGAGCTAAATGTAACATTTCCAAGTTTTCAGACAACACAAATTGGATGGAAGGGTGAATTTTAGGGAGGATGCACAGATGCTTCAGTGAGATTTGACAAGTTGGGTGAGTGGGAAAATGCATGAAGAAGTATAACGTGAATAAATGTGAGGTTATCCACTTTCGTACCAAAAAACAAGGAGGCAGATTATTGCCTGAATGACGACAGATAGGGAAAGGGAGAGACTTGGATGTCCTTGAACACCCAATTGCTGAAATTAACATGCACAAGTTGAGAAGTCAAAGGGTATGTTTGAGTGCATAATGAGAGGGCTCTAGTACTGGAACAAGAATGTTTTGCTGTAATTTTACAGGGCTTGAGTGAAACTGGAGTACTATGTGGGATTTTGGTCTCCTTATCCAAGGAAGGATGTTCTGGTTGTGGAGGGTGTGTAACAAAGGTTTATCAAACTGATTCTTGGGTTGCAGGACTGATTTATGGAGAGATACTGAATTAGATTGAGGTATATTTGCTGGACCTCAGAAAAATGAGGGGGATTCTCATAGAGAGTTATAAAATTCTAACAGGACTGGACAAGATAAATGCAAGAAGGATGTTCCTGATGAACAGGAAGTCTAGAACCAGGAGCCACAGTCTAAGAATATAAGGGACACCATTTAGGACTGAGATAAAGAGAAGTTTCTTTACCCAGCGATTGAGAGCCTTCTTTGAGACCAAAATATTACATTTTCAAAGAGTTGTATAAAGCTCTTAAAAGAGATTGAAGGGTATGGAGAGAAGGCAAGAACAGGCTACCGAGTTGGGATGATTAGTCATGATCATATTGAATGGCAGAACAGACTTAGAGGACTGAATGGTCTACTTGCACACCTATTTTCTACATAACACAGATGCTTCCGTGAGATTTGACAAGTTGAGTGAGTAGGAAAATGCATGATGAAGTATAGCGTGAATAAATGTGAAGTTATCCACTTTCGTACCAAAAAACAAGGAGGCCTCCCTACAATTCTGATTTGTATACTAAACTCCTGATTTTCAGTTTCCCTTGCTGCCTTTGTTAACAATGTGCGATTAATAAAAAATATCAATTAGGGCAATAGTTTATATAATTGAAATTAAAAAGCTTGTGCAATTTTCCGCCTAAGCCTTCTACCTTTGTATTCTATCCCTATCCATCCTAAAATATCATATGTTAAAACCAATGTATTAAACTATATTTCTTGATGTACAGACAGAGAATAAAAACCCTCAAAGGGCAGTTAAAGGACAATGCAAATTAAAAAGGGATACTAAGATTAAAATTTTAAAACATTTTCATAGGATGTTTGGTACAGTCTTGGACGGCTGATAAAAATGAAGCTTGTAAACATAAAGTGGAAACAATTCGTATTGTCGATCCATGCCAAATGCAAACTATGAAACATTAAAGCCATTAATCAGCATCAGTTAAAATGTCAAGTTTTCCAAAGAGCTTTTAATCCACATAATTAACCATTTTAACACACAGTCAGAAGTTCACCAACATTTGGTATAGTATTCCTCACTCTTTTGAAGCCAGTTTATTCTCCGTGTGAGATGATACTCAGTTTCTCAATAGGTAAAAACTATTTTTTTTAAAGAAGTAGTAGTGTTCTTTGTGTTTTCCCCCCGGTGACAAAGCATCTACAGAATCCTGATCAGGAACCAACCCACATTTAACTTCCAGACCCGGCCACACAAGTGAACAAAAGCTTGTTTGGTCTGGTTTCCTTTGAATACAAGCTATTATCCATAGTTCAAAAGCCATCTTTAATGCACAGTTCCCAGTTCATAGTTCCAAACCAAAATTAATAAAATAAAACAATGAAAAATCAACAAAAATTTTAACATTTCAATCACTCCTTTTATTATCAAGTTATACATTTGACCCACTTTCTAATTTAAGATTTTTTGTAAGTATTTATCAAATGTATTTGTTGCTATCTAATATTTATGGTCAGTGGCTTTAAACCTCACCACTGGAAGCACTTTTGCTGATTCTATCTTATCAAACTCACTTATGTTAAAAGACTTTGAGCAGAATTTACTGTAACTGATGCAGGTTCAACCCATCAGTCAAAGAAACAGTGGGAAACCCACATGGCTCTGGCCAGCATCCAGGATCTGAGGGGTGGAACACCTTTTGGCATCTTTACAGTACACTAAAGACAGAGTGCACCACATAATCTTTGTATGCTGTGCCCTGGATTACTGGAACAGGCAAAGAGGGAACATGATGTACATTGAGGAGCTGTGAAAGTGGCAACAGTCTTCGAAGAAGAAAGATGAGGACTCTGAGCAGAAGTATTACCTTACCATATAGGGTACAGCTGGACAGATAGAACTTAACTGACAACCAGGTCCAACAGAACTGAGTCATGTGAAGTCATCATTTATTGAATGTAAACTTTGTATGTTGTAAAGAGCAGTAGCTCCTGTCTATTCCCAAATGAAAATGCAACATTTTTGTTTGTTCCTTCTTTGCTTATCCTTTGTGCAATAAAAGTTAAAGTTAACAAAGCAGAAGAATTTCAAAACATCTAATGTGCCCACATTCAAACTTGACAAAATGTGGTGTCAGAGAAAGTGTAACCTTATATCAGACAGAATTCTGACATTGCATGGCACCAAAGAAGGGTGGCTTTTCTAGTTTCATTCTTGTAGCAGCTATTAAAATGACAGCTGACCAACAGGTAATGATGTAAAGTGCCAGTATATTCACATATGTGCTTTTCCATCTAAAATGAGGTGTTACCCATGTCAATGTTTTTTTCCTTCCCACTACATCATGAGCAGTCCCAGGGTCCACAGGTGAGGCTGAGCCAGGGACCTGGAACCTGGAGCCTAATGGCCTTGGAGGCTTGGCTGGACAACCCTGCAAGTGTTTGTGACTTGAGTGAGGCATGCTGAAAGCCTGCTGGCTAAATAAAGGCTCTCCCTTGTCAGCTTGAACTTCTACAGGGTTGAGGGTTGCAGGTAGAATGAAAATAGATGTGCCAGTTACTAATGAAATGTCCTGAAAAACGAGATTATTACTGAGCCTATTTGTGGCTCCTCCTCCAGTTTGACGCATCCTGGAATAATGGAATACAGGATCAAATGTATTTCTGGCAGCTACTGAGTGTTCTGCTTGATCTGGGTTTCCATAGCAGCTACCAATCAGTCCATGGACAGATTGACTGACACTGGAGACAGTGTAGTACAGATAGCATTGGTGGCCTTCTTCAACGTTTGATCCAGTTTATTGAGTGTCATTGACAATCTGCCTGTTAATTCAGTGTCTGTATGTGCATTTTGATGAGGCTATTAATGGCTGGCACCACAAGGTGAGAGATCTTGGCTTCTTCGTCAGACGTGGAGGAGGAGCTGGTAGTTGGAGGCACTGGCCTCTTGTAGGATGATATTGTTTGGTTCCTGTTGGTGCCTACAGCAGGCAAGAGAATGAATTAATTGCACAAAAGGTTAGAAGCTTGAGCATGTTAAAAATATGTTCACATTGTTCACATTGGTGGCAATGGGACAGCAGTGTAGCACATCACAATGAATCTTGCTTGGTTGCCAGACATACAGGTCTCTGCATCATGTGAGCAGTCATAGCTTTTTCTCATCGATTCTCTCCTCAGTGTGAGGAGACAAATGTCAGTCAACCCAGCAAACATTTTGGTCCTTTCTGACCTACTGTGGGGCATTTCTTCCAGCAAGTGAGACTGGTTGACAATGAGCTTTGGAGGGAGGTTGGTGCAATAGCACAACCAGAATGAATGTGAGGCAGCAGAGAGAAGAGCAAAGAGGTCACATCCAGTACTGATGTGTGCTCTTCCGGATTGTGCAAACTGCGCTAACCTGGGTCGCCATGTCAGATTAGGCTGACAGGATCTGGTGCATGTTAGTTCTGGGGAAAGGGGATGGCCTCCTCCCCAAACAGTGCCCTGTCCATCATGATTTTGCCTCTGTCAATGTCTCTTGCCATGTCCTTTGAAATTCTTCAGACATTCAAACTGAGAGAGGAATTCTTTGCCTACAGCTCTTGAAATAGTGACATGCATGGCATGTATGCCAGAAGCTTCTCACACTAATGCCATTGCTGAGCACAAAATACAGCAAGTGTCATGCTGTTGAGGCATGGTGCTTCCATGGAGGTAACATGATGACCAGCATAAAATTGCATGAGAAAGCTCGCTAAAAGCTCACCGGAGAAATCTTCTAGGAAACTCTCCAGAATTGATAATCAGCCAAATTTTGGCAAGATACAGCCCAAAACATCAGTTGATCATTTCAGGCAATTTTTATTTCCCATTACTGATCTCTCAGACTCTATCTCAATAGGACAAATGCTCAATTTAGTTACTTTTCTGCTTTTTAATTGCTCAAAGAAACTTTATATAGCTGCTTGTTTCTAGCTTCTATCTCTCGTACTTTAGTTTATCTTTTACTGTGCTTTCATTTATTATTTGATGCTTTAATTTTTTTTATTCTTTCACAGTATGACAGAGTCACTGGTTAGGCCAACATTCATTGCCCATCCATAGCTATCCCCAAGAAAGAAATTAAGAGCTATTTTTTTTTCAATGGAAGCATTCCATTTGCAGTAGGTAGACCATAATTCCATCAGGGAGGCAGTCCCAGGGTTTTGATCCAGCAACATTGAAGCAACACCAATGTATTTCCAAGACAGGAATGTAGTCAGTTATTTTGTCTATATTTTAATTGAGGCTATAATGAAATCAGGAGCTGTATGGCTCTGGAAGAACCCAGAATTTCAGTGAGCAAATTTTCCTTAGCAAGTGCTGCTTCTTAGCAGTTATTAACCCATTCCATAACTTGGCTGATGGCGGAGAGTAAACATTTAAGGCTTTAAATGTCCAGGTTGGATTTGTCCTGATTTTTCTGCGCGAACATACTTGAACAATTTTCCACAATGTCAAGTAAATACCAGTGTCAGAGCTGTACTGGAACAGTTTGGTTATGGTGTTTGGCAAAGTCAGCCAATTTTTGATATCATGAAGTGAATTGAACTGGCTGAGACCTGGCAGCTACAATGTTGGAGACTTCTGGAGAGGCCAAGACCGACATCCACTTAACAATTCTGGCTGAAGATTGGTGCAAATGCTTCAGCCTTGTTTTTTGCACCAGTGTGCTGGGCTCTCCAACATTGAAGATGGTGTCATTTGTGAAGCTGCCTCTTCCAATGAGTTGCTTAATTGTCCAAAAACATTCACAAGTGAATGTGGTAGGATTGCAAAGCTTACATCTGATCCATTGGTTGTGGAATCATTTACCCTAACACTTGCTGCTTTGTGCTGTTTGACATACACACAGTCCTCTCGACCAGACTGAAACCTAATTTTTAGTTTGCTGCTGTTGGCAAGACCTCCTGTACACTTCATTTAACCAGAATTGATCCCTTATCTTGATGGTAATTGTACAATAGGGAAATGCCATACCTTGAGAATGCAGTTTGCATTTGGATATAATTCTGCTGCCATTGATGGCACACAGAGCCTCATGGATTCCTTGCTTTTGAGTTGCTTGAATTGTTCAAAGTCTATTCCATTTATTACGATGATAGTGTCATACCTCATGATAAAAGGTATCCTCAATATGAAAATGAGACTCTATCTTCATAAGGACTGCATGGTAACCATTCCTACCGATGTTGTTTTGGATAGAAGCATGTGTGGCAGACTGGTGAATAAGAGGTCAAGTATGCTTTTACCTCACCAGCTGCTGAAGACCCAGTCTAGCAGCTATGTCCTTTAACACTCAATCCTGTTCAGCCAGTAGTTATGCTACCAAGCCCACCTCAGTGATGAATGCGAAAATCTGGAGCACATTCTGTATCCTTGCCACCCCATCTTTCCTCCTAGTGGTGTTCTGCATGGAAGAGTTCTGATTCATTCGCTATGGGAAGCTTGTTATTAGGTAGTCAGGTGTTTTCATTTCCACGACTAATCTGATGCAATGGAATGCAGAATCATTGTTGAGGACTCAGACAGCAACTCTCTGCTGTTTGTTTATAAATGTGCTGCCACCTTTGGTGGGTCTATCCTTCCTGTGGGACAAGATACTCCCAGAGATAGGAATGGCATTGTCTAGGACAGAATCTGTAAGACACGATTTTGAGAGTATAATTCTGTCTGATTGAAATATAGCCCTCCAAATTTTAGCACTAGCCCCTGGAAATTGGTCTGCAGGTTTGAGAGGGCTGAGATTTTTGTTGTTGTTTCCAGTGACTAAATCAATGCCAAGTGTCCTTCTGGTGCCATTCCTTTTTTTGAGGCTTTTTTGCAGTTCATACAACTGAATACTTTACTAGGCCATTTCAGAAGACAGCTAAGAGTTTACCACATTGCTGTGACTCTGCAGTCACATGCAGGCCAGACCAGGTAAGGATGGCAGTGAACTAGATGGGTGGTTTTTCTTACCTATCATTAATCATCATAGAAAATGACTTTTCTTTCAATTTGATACCAACCTTTAACGGTTAGCCAGGCATGGCTTACTCTTTGTTACTGTGTCTAATGTATCTTTACTGACTGTTAAAATATCTTAAATGAGTGCTACTGCATTTCTCCTGATCTGCATCTCTACCTGCTTTCCCAATTCACTTTCCCAATTCACTTTGGCAGTTCAATATTTGTATCTCTGAAAAAAGACCTCTTTATTTACAGTTCAGCCCCAGGGCCTCAGATACATTCTCCTCTACTTGAAGATGCAAGATTCAATCAGATTGAATCATCGCTCTTTTCTGAGATCATAAATTGATTCTGCTTCAATGCACCCTACTGAGTCTAGAATGGCATGCTCTCCAATTGACTGTAGAATATGCTATGCCAAGAATTTTCCCTGTTAGTATTCACTGAACTTAACAACAAAGGTATCGATGACAGAATTATTAAAACTCATCTGGTCATCTAATATGGAAACTTTTCCAAACTCAATCTTTTCTTCAAGTGAGTCAGGTGCTCACTAACATTCAGGGAGTCAGAACAAACAGACAAGCTCACGAAGAGGTATAGATGCAATCTGTGTTGTTACTGCCCAAGTTGCCACCTGATGGGGCTAGTTTCACACTCTTTACAGAACAGAGTTAATTTTTATTTGATCAATTTTCAATGAATTGAAGATCAGACTGGTTCTATAAAATAGATGTAAAAAGAAGACCTATGCTAAAATCCATGAGCAAAGAATCTACCTTCAGGTTAAGGAAGATTATAATCAGTTACTAGAGAAACTGTTATAGTTATCAACTAGGAAGGAGAAGGTAGTGTAACTTGTAATTGAATCTGTGATGATGCTGTGGCTTTAAGAAGTTATTTTTGTTCTGGGTTATTTTTTTAAAGAGAGGTTTTAAGACAGAGGTAGTAAGCTATCAGTTGTAAAGTCAGTAAACAACTTATGAGGACTTGGCTTTTTTTTTTAAAATGTTAGAACAACAGAAGCAGCCTGAGTGGGTATGGTCAACCTCTCCCAGAACCAGGATTTTTAGTTTTAGCATTAGTAGTTTTTGCTGGAGTCGTAGCAGGGTTGGAAAGCAGTGGATCTCTCACGGCTGCTACACTCTCTCTCAGAACTGTCTTTCAATGCTCTTTCCTTCTGAATTGGAGAACTGCATGTGAGACAATCTGTTTGCTGTATTTGCCTTTTGCCAAAAGGTGGGTTTATGGGATATTGCTATATTGGAACAGTTAATTAGTAATAGTTACTGTACTATTGTTCTGTTAAGTTTGCCAATAGAGTTAAGTTCTTCAAACTCCTCCCTTCTTTTGTTGTATTTTAACTATAGTGGACAAATAATGTGTGTTTTACTTTAAATCTGGTAGTTTGACCAATCAAATTGCATCTTGAAAGCAACACCTTACATTTTGCTTAAAAATAAGAAAAAGTTAGGGTTCAGACTATCTTCTGAATAGTTTGAGGGGGTTTTGTCTGGTCCATAAATCCAAATATAAGACCACCACGTCAAGGAACGTAGCAAGGTCTGCTAAACTGTAGCAAGTTCAAGAGACCATTGTTTCAACTCTAACAAGTTCTAGTAGAGTCTAGAGTTGCAACATATATTCTTGCTGCCATCAATACTAGGACCTGCATAGTCTTCTGTTGAAATTCTGAATTTTATTGCCATAGAGCAGCATTTGTAACAATCAGTCCTCAACTGATCCAATGGCAGACTAAACAGATACATTTCACTGATCATTTAGAAAAGCAACATACTACTTATTCTAGTTATCATTTTTCTATTTGGAATAGGCCCAACATCTCAATGTAATAATAATGTGCATCTGTAGAACAGAGGGAAAGTTTAACTGAAATTGTCCAGAAAAGTTCAAAAAGCCACACATGAAACTAGGAAACTCAAAACAAAAGCCTCCACCCTATCCCACCAAACCCTTTCAACCAAGCGATTCAACATTGCTCCAAAGCAATATAAATAAGATCATAGACAGATAAATGTAAAGAAGAAATCAAGCCTGTGCTCCTCAACCATCTTTTGTTTCAGTACTTGAACTTGTTACCTCCAAGCTATAAAATATGTTTGGGCGGCACGGTGGCTCAGTGGTTAGCACTGCTGCCTCACAGCACAAGAGACCCAGGTTCAATTCCCACCTCAGGCAACTGTCTGTGTGGAGTTTGCACATTCTCCCTGTGTCCCCGTGCGTTTCCTCCGGATGGTCTGGTTTCCTCCCACAGTCCAAAGAAATGCAGGTTAGGTGAATTGGCCATGCTAAATTACCTGTAGTGTTAGGTGCATCAGTCAGAGGGAAATGGGTCTGGGCGAGTTCCTCTTCGGAGGTTCGGTATGGACTTGTTGGGCCGAGGGGCCTGTTTCCACACTAAGTAATCTAATCTACTTCAAGGGGCTCCATTATTTTAACATAATTAGCTAGATTGTTAGGTCAATCCATTGATGAATGAACAATAAAAGAAATAAACTGGAGTAGTTTCTACTGTAAGATTTTTAAAAATTAAATCTGCTTTACTGACATCTTATCTTTAGATCTAACACCTTTAATTATTGTGTTTTCTTACAAAAAATGAATGTGGGAAGGAAGGATCATATCTGAAAACTAAAATGCTAAATCTGTGCTACTTATTTTTCCTTTCACTTAGTCTTTCATTTAGGAGTCAAAGAAGAGAACTGTAACTTAATGGGAATGTGAAATAATGACAAAATGATAAGGACAAACAGATCAATCAGTACGAAAGGGATATCAACATCAATTGATTTTTAGTCAGATAGCAAGTGACTTGATTGCAATTGAGATCAAGTTATATGCAGAGAAAGACAGAGCCACAGGCATAGAGGGATTAGTGTTGAATTGCTCTAGCAAAGAGTCCACATAAATGTAATGAGTTCAATGACGTCCTGTAATGTAAATACTTCGATCGCTGCTTTGAAGTGGAAAAACATATATTTTAGTCTTCTGTTTCAAGTAATTACAACTGTTTGTAATTGCTATTAGTAATAATTTTAAAAATGCAGACAAGTGATTCAATTCACGTGAATAAAATTTCATTTAAACAAGGCAACTTCTTTTTAAAAAGACATTATCCTGAACTAGTAAAACTTTTCACAGAAGATGCTAATGCAGAACTATTGTCTGAACAGTAAACACCCAATGGCATCTTGCTCGAATAATCACTATTTGTACTCAAAATTCAATAGTGAATGTGAGTACGTTATTGGATCAGAAATTGGGTAGCTGAAAGAGGACAGAGGGTAGTGGTTGATGTGTAATGTTCATCCTCCAGCTCAGTTACCAGTGGTGTGCCATAAGGATCTGTTCTAGGGCCACTGCTGTTTGTCATTTTTATTAACGATCTGGAGGTAGGCATAGAAAGATGGGTTAGTAAATTTGTGGATGACACTAAGGTAGGCAGAGTTGTGGAAAGTGCCAAAGGATGCTGGGCAGAGAAGTAGTAAATGGAGTTTAATGCGGAAAAGCGTGAAGTAGTTCACTTTGGAAGAAGTAACAGGAATGCAGAGTACTGGGCTAATGGTAAAATTCTTGGCAGTGCAGATGAATAGAGAAATTGCTGTGTCCAGGTGCATAAATCCCAAAAGTTGCCACCCAGGTTGATAGAGTTGTTAAGAAGGCATTTGGTGTGCTGGCGTTTATTGGTAGGGGAAATTAAGTTTCGGAGCCACAAGGTCATGCTTCAGCTGTACAAGACACTGGTAAAGTCGCACCTGGAGTATTGTGTGCAGTTCTGGTCACCGCATTACAGAAAGGATGTGAAAGCTTTGGAAAGGGTTCAGAGTGATTTACTAGGATGTTGCCTGGTATGGAAGGAAGGTCTTACGAGGAAAGACTGAGGGAACAGAGGTTGTTTCATTGGACAGAAGAAGGTTGAGAGGCGACTTAATGGAGATGTATAAGATAATCAGAGGATTAGATAGGGTGGATAGTAAGAGCCTTTTTCCTCGGATGGTGAAGACTAACACGAGAGGACATAGCTTTAAATTGAAGGTGATAGATTTAGGACAGATATCGAGGTAGTTTCCTGACTCAGAGTAGTAGGGGCGAAGAACGGTCTGCCTGCAACAGTAGTGGACTTGCCGACATTAAGGGCATTTAAATCAGCATTGGACATACATATGGATAATAATGGAATGTGTAGGTTAGATGGACATCAGATTAATTTCACAGGTCAGTGCAACATCGAGGGCTGAAGGGCATGTACTGCACTGTAATGTTCTATGTTCTGTGTTATTTGATCATGGTGAATGTCGTGATTCAGTTTGATCCTGTACACACATTCACACCTCCTATATCGGTTGTTGAAAACAGCCACCAGTGCTGGTCTTGGTTTATTTCCTTTACCTCTCTAACCCAGAAGCACCAAGGACAACTGCTAATATTGTCAAGGTTGAGACCAAATCAACTTGACACAGATTGAGCATGAAACTGAAAACTATTTTAAATTGACAGAAACCTAGAAAAATTGACCAAGTGAAATACCATCATGGCATTTCTCTTTTTAATAATCATTTATGCTCAATGCACTTTTAGTTTGTTCTAACCAGCCTCTTAAACTTTGTAGGCTTATAGAAGTAAACTGCCAAATCATAAATCTTTCAGTTTAGCATACAAGCAAATTGATTCATGCAACTTATACCCGCAAAGCTTTAGCACTAAACTGTGGACATTTTATAGTCATGTTCCAACTGATAAGTAGGCATTTTACAATGCCTTGTCAGTGCTGCTGACTTGTCACACAGTGCAGCTATCCAAATGGTCATTCAAGAGCTTTTTTTTTGAAAAAGCACAGTAAGCAAGCTGGCTCTTGCCACTAAAGAATAAGATATCACAGAAGGCACAAGAAACATGCAGGATCCAAAACCATGCGAGCTGGAAGATATTTCAAAAAATGTGCAAAGGTCTTACCTCAGATTTTTCCATTTTGTTTTGTGCATCAATTTGAGTTACTATTTCATTCATATTGGTCTCTAGAACCATTCCTCCCATTACCATTTCAGCCAAAATATTGTGAACCTTAAGAAGAAATAAATGGACATTAGCAAAAGGCCGCACAAACGTTTTATGATACCATCTGCAAGTTTAAAAACTGTATAATTTATAAGGATTTGGGAATATGAAACTCTATTGAAGTGTGGAAGATGATTGATGCATTTGATACTGCAGAACTTGAATACTGATCAAGGTATCTTGAACTCATCAGGATCATTCGAAAGAGTACTGAAGTGAAGGGGAACAACATTTTTATACTGTGTTAGAACAAAACACTAATTAGTTGTCTGACTGGTTGAGGCAGGTGGTGCACATGTTCCGTCTGTAAAGAATAGGTCTCTCTATATTAACGTACGTAGCTTTGAGTAAATGCAAAGGCACCACATTAAGATTCCAACTGACAATCCTAAATTTTGTTTGCATAATTTTTAGCACATTCAGTTATTTAGTGAATGCTGTCCAATTGCGAAATCACATCTAATTTTGGACACAACATTTAGTGTTTTGCAAGCAGAGACTGGATGAACAGAATCAGTTGCGAATGACTACAGAGACATGCTATTTGAAGTGACCCATCTATCAGTCTTTGAATGTACCCCTACATACCAAGGAACACTCCAGTATAGAAATTCATATACTATATTAGTCATTTGTGTTTCAAGCTGCTAAAATGCAGTTTGCCGTTAACAGAAAGCAGTCTTCAAACCAAAAATCATCCTACCATCATATAAATTAGTCATGCAGTACATGAATTTCAGTGTCAGTACAACATTTGTGCAGGCAACTCTATTACTACAATCACCAGGGATCTAATACTGGATACACTCTCAAACCCTGTATAGTTTCTCTCTTCAAATCAGGCTCAACAACACAAAGAAAGCAAGCATAATCACAAACTAGGGCATCACAGGCTGAGGGGTGACCTTATAGAGATTTAGAAAATCATGAGGGCATGGATAAGCTAAATAGGCATTGTCTTTTCCCCCAGGGTGGGTAAGTCTATAAAACAAGAGTGCATAAGTTTAAAGTGAGAGGGCAAAGATTTAAAAAGGACCTAAGGGGCAACATTTTCATGCAGACGATGGTGAATATATGGAATGAGCTGCCAGAGGAGAAGTGGTGGAGGCTGATACAATTACAAAATTTATATGACAAGGGTTCAGAGGGAGAAGGGCCAAATGCTGGCAAACGACACTAGATTAATTGAGGATATCTGGTCGGCATGGGCGAGATGGACCGAAGAGTAAATTTCCATGCTGTATATCTTAAACAAAAAGAGGGCCTACATTTATTTGAATTATATTTCCTTACTGATGAAAGTTTGCAAGATACCACTCACAGTCAGGTTATTGGGATTACGTAATTTGGAACCCGATATTTGCAATGCAAACCATCGCAAATGAACACCAAGAGTTCCAATGCCTCCTGGCATTTAGCATCATTTTCAATCTCACATGCTTCCAGCTGCCATAAAACAATGGTTTAAAAATCTAATACAAAGTAAGATAAAGATCAAAGAGTTCTTAAGTGTCGATTAGAATGGCTACTTGAACAAGTCTCTTCTTATCAGAAGAGGAGAAAGTGAGGACTGCAGATGCTGGAGATCAGAGCTGAAAATGTGTTAATGGAAAAGCGCAGCAGGTCAGGCAGCATCCAAGGAGCAGGAGAATAGACGTTTCGGGCATGAGCCCTTCTTCAGGAAGAAGGGCTCATGCCCGAAACGTCGATTCTCCTGCTCCTAGGATGCTGCCTGACCTGCTGCGCTTTTCCAGCAACACATTTTCAACTCTTCTTATCAGAAGTTTGAATCAAGAAGCTAAAGCTAAGTGAGCTGCTTTTTTCTGGATGCTGTCAAGTTTCTGGAGTATTTTTCAAGCTGCACTCATCCAGAACTGGACAGTATTCCATCACACTTTGAAGTTAAGGCCTTGTAAATGGAGAACAGACTTTGTGATTTATGTGTCAAGTCATGAGCCTCTGACCTACTCGGTAGCCACACTAATTTGGAATATAGAAAAATACAGCACAGAACAGGCTTTTCAGCCAATGATGTTGTGCCAAGGATTACTCCTAATCTAAAATAAAATAACCTAACCTACCTCGCTGCTCCCCCCCCACACAATTCACTGCTGTCCAAGTGCACATTCAGCAGTCACTTAAATGCCCCTAAAGATCCTGCTTCCACCACCACCGCTGGCAACGCATTCCATGCATTCACAACTCTCTGCATAAAGAACCTACCTCTGACGTCTCCTCTATACCTTCCTCCTAATATCTTAAAACTATGACCCCTTGGGCCAGTCAATCCTGCCCTGGGGAAACGTCTCTGGCTATGGACTCTATCCATGCCTCTCATTACCTTGTATACCTCAGTCAGGTCATTTCTTCCTCCTCCTCTCCAGAGAGAAAAGTCCGAGCTTAGTCAACCTCTCTTCGTAAGACAAGCCCTCCAGTCCAGGCACCATCCTGGTAAACCTTCTTTGTACCGTCTCCAAAGCCTCTGCATCTTTCCTATAATAGGGTGACCAGAACTGGACATAATATTCCAAGTATGATCTCACCAGGGTCTTGTACAGTCAGAGATGTACAGCATGGAAACAGACCCTTCGGTCCAACCAGTCCATGCTGACCAGATATCTCAACCCAATCTAGTCCCACCTTCCAGCACCCAGCCCATATCCCTGCAAACCCTTCCTATTCATATACCCATCCAAATGCCCTTTAAATGTTGCAATTATACCAGCCTCCACCACTTCCTCTGGCAGCTCATTCCAAAAATGTACCACCCTCTGTGTGAAAAAGTTGCCCCGTAGGTCTCTTTTATATCTTTCCCCTCTCACCCTAAACCTATGCCCTCTAGTTCTGGACTCCCCCACCCCAGGCAAAAGACTTTGCCTATTTACCCTATCCATGCTCCTCATAATTTTGTAAACCTCTAGAAGGTCACCCCTCAGCCTCCGACGCTCCAGGGAAAACAGCCCCAGCCTGTTCAGCCTCTCCATATAGGTAAAATCCTCCAACCCTGGCAACATCCTTGTAAATCTTTTCTGAACCCTTTCAAGTTTCACATCTTTCCAATAGGAAGGAGACCAGAATTGCACGCAATATTCCAAGTGGCCTAACCAAAGTCCTGTACAGCCGCAACATGACCTCCCAACCCTTGTACAGCTGCAGCAAACCATCGCAGCTCTTAAACTCGATCCCCTGTTAATGAAAGCCAAAACACCATATGCTTTTTTAACAACCCTAACAACTTTGAGGGATTTATGCACTTGAACACCAAGATCCCTCTGTTCCTCCACACGACCAAGAATCATGTTTTTAATCCTATATTCAGCAGTCAAGTTCAACCTTCCAAAATGCATCACTTCGCATTTATCCAGGTTGAACTTCATCTGCCATTTCTCAGCCCAGCTCTGCATCCTGCCTATGTCGTGCTGCAGCCTGCAATAGCCCTCGATACTATCAATGGTACCTCTAACTTTTGTGTCATTGGCAAATTTACTAATCCACCCCTTAACCTCCTCATCCAAGTCATTTATAAAAACTACAAAGAGCAGAGGCCCAAGACACTGCAGGACACCACTCACCACTGACCTCCAGGCAAAATACTTTCCATTTACAACCATCTACATCTACAACCATCTCTGCCTTCTATCATCTGACCAATACTGAATCCAGACAGCCAAATCTCCCTGTATCCCACACCTCATGACTTTATGAATGAGCCTACGATGGGGAACCTTATCAAATGCCTTTAAAGTCCATATATATTACATCCACTGCCCGACCTTCGTCGACCTGTTTTGTCATCTTCTCAAGGAACTCAGTAAGATTTGTGAGGCATGACCTGTCCCTCACAAATCCATGCAGACTGCCTTTAATCACGCTATGCTTTTCCAAATAGTCATAAATTCTATCCTTCAGAATTCTTTCCAAAACCTTGCTGACCACAGATGTAAGACTGTAATTGACAGGGATTTCTCTATTCCCCTTCTTGAAAAGAGGAACAATATTCGCCCCTCTCCAATCCTCCGGTACGACTCCCGTGGAGAGTGAGGAAGCAAAGATCTTCACCAGTGGCTTAGCAACCTCCTTTCTCACTTTCCAGAGCAACCTAGGATAAATCTGGTCTCGCCCTGGGGATTTGCCAATTTTAATGTTTGCCAACATTTCCAGCACATCGACTTCATCAATCTTGATCTGTTCAAGCCTGTTTCCAAGCTCCTCAAAGTTCTCATTCACAACAAGATCCCTTTCCTTAGTGAAAACCAAAGCTGAAAACTCATTTAGGGCTTCCCCTACCTGCTCAGACTCCACATACAAGTTCCATACGCTATCCCGCACTGGCCCTTCCTTCTCTCTTATTCCTCACATGAGTAAAATGCCTTTGGGATCTCCCTGATCCTTCCTGCCAACTCTTTTTCATGCCCCCTCCTGGCTCTCCTCAGTCCATTTATGAGCTCCTTTCTTGTAAGCCTGTAATACTCTAAAGCTGTGCTAGATCCTTGCTTCCTCCACCTTACGTAAGCTGCCTTCTTCCTTTTGATAAGAAGCTCCTCTGTTCTCATCATCCAAGGCTCTTTAATCTTATCCCTTCTTGCCTGTCTCAGAGGAACAAATTTGTGCATCATTCGCAACAACTGCTCCTTAAACAGACTCCACCTGGCTGTTGTGCACTTTCTGTGGAACAATTGCTCCCAATCTGTACTTCCCAAATCCTGTCTGATTGCATTATAATTTCCTTTGCCTCAATAAATAATCTTCCCTTGGTAACTGCTGTTTCCCTCTCCAAGGCCAAGGTAAATGTGAGGCAGTCGTGGTCACTGTCGCCAAAGTGTTCGCCCACCGCAGGATCTGACACCTGTCCTGGCTCACTGCCAAGCTCCAAATCCAAAATGGCCTCTCCCCTCATCGGCCTGTCTACATACTGAGTAAGAAAACACCCCTGAACACACCTGACAAAAACAGCTCCATCCAAACCATCTGCACTAAGGGGGTTCCAGTCAATAGTGGGAAAGTTGAACTCACCCATAACAACAACCCCGCTACATCTGTATTTTTCCAAAATCTGCCTGGCTATGAGTTCTTTAATCTCCCTACTGCTATTAGGGGGTCTACAGAAAACCCCCAATGAGGTGGCTGCTCCCTTGCTGTTCCTAACTTCCACTCATACTGACTCAGTAGACAAACCTTCCACAACAACCTTCGTTTCTGTAGCTGTGATGCATTCTCTGATTAGCAATGTGACACCCCTTCCTCTTTTTCTACCCTCCCTTTTCTTTTTAAACGTTCTAAACCCTGGAACATCTAGCAACCATTCCTGCCCCTGTGGAACCCATGTCTCCATTATGGCCACAACATCATAATTCCAAGTACTGATCCATGCTCTAAGTTCATCACTCTTACTTCTGACACCCCTTGCGTTAAAGCAGACGTACTTTAACTGATCTCTTTGTTTCATCACGTGAAAAACTTTCCTGAGTGATTCACTACATCCTATCACTGCACCATCTACAACTACCCCCCCTCTCAGATATGTAGCTCTGTTCCCACCCCCTTGCCAAATTAGTTTAAACCCTCCCGAACCACACGAACAAATCTCCCACCCAGGACATCTGTGCCCCTCCAGTTCAGGTGCAACCTATCCTTCTTATACAGGTCCCACCTTCCCTAGAAGGCATCGCAACGGTCTAAGTATCTGAAGTCCTCCCTCCTGCACCAGCGTCGCAGCCACAGGTCAAGCTGCGCTCATTGACTGTTCCTCACTTCACTGTCTCATGGCACTAGTGGCAAACCTGAGATCACTACTCTACTCACCCTACTCTGCAGCTTCCAACCTAACTCTCTGTAGTCACTTTTCAGACCCTCAATCCCTTTCCTGGCTATATCATTGGTGCCAATATGTACCACAATTTCTGGCTGCTCACCCTCCCCCTTCAGAATCCTCTAAACCCGATCGGCGACATCCCGGATCCTGGCACCAGGGAGGTAACATACTTTCTGGGAGTCCCATTCCTATCCACAAAATCTCCTGTCAATCCGTCTAACTATTGAGTCCCCTACACTAGAGCTTTTCATTCTTCCTTCCTTCCCTTTTGAGCCTCAGTGCCAGAGACCTGACAATTATGGCTTTCCCCTGGTAGGCCGTCCCCACCAGCAGCATCCAAAACTGTACACTTATTGCTGAGGGGAACGGCCACAGGGGATCCCTGCTCTGTTAGTCCTCTTTCCTCCCCCCGACTGTAACCCAGCTGTCCTTATCCTGTGTCTGAGGAGTGACCACCTCCCTGTACATCCTCTCAATTTCTCCCTCAGCCTTCCGGATGATCCGCAGTTCATCTAGCTCCAGTTCCAGTTCCAGTTCCCCAACTCGGTTTTTGAGGAGCTGGAATTGGGTGCACTTCCCACAGATGTGGTCGGCAGAGACATGTGTCGTGTCTCTCATCTGCCACATTCTGCAGGAGGAACATGCAACTGCTCTATCACCCATACCCCGCTAATCTGAAAGCCCACACAGGACTAAACAAGGAAGAGAAGAAAATTTTAAAAATGAGAAAACCTGAAAACTTACCAAGTTTAAAAGAGTCTTAGCAAAGTTAGGAAAGGTGGATGGGATGGAGGCCCTACAGTGTAGGGTCTCCGGTTTAGATCTCACCCACTTAAAAACTTCCCGCAGCCCTTGCTTTCTCCGCCCTCTCTCCTTGCTGCTCTACTCAAAATGGAGGCCCAACTTGAGGTAAGTCTCTTGTTAAGTGGGAAAAACTGACTTACACGGCAGTCCTCGCTTCTCTCCTTGCCGCTTTGTTCAAAGTTGCTCAGTTCAGCTTCTGGTTAATGGAAACCTCTGGATGTTTAGTATTGATAATGCCATTAAGTTTCAAGAGGAAATGATCAAATTCTCTCTTTTTGGAGATGGCCATTTTTGACACACCAGTCAATAATATTTGCCATTAGGTTTTGCTGCACTAGGACATAAGTTGCTTCAGTACTTGTGATATTATGAATGATTCACCGATTACCCTGCATTCCAGATCTGATTTCATGATGAAAAGAAAAACATTGATGGGGATATTTCTGGGCTTAATGTCTTTACAATATCTATAGCCTTCAGCCATTTCTTGAAATCACATGGAATAAATCTAATTGGCTGAAGACTAGCATCAGTGATGCTGGGTTCTTCAAGTGAAGGTCTAAGTCCACTTAGGTTTTTGCACAAATGTGCTGGGCTCATGCATCACTAAAGATGGAGATATTTGTGGACCGTCTTCTTTTGAGTTGTTTAATTGTCCACCTTCATTCACAACTAGATTTGACAGTACTGCAGAGCTCAGATCTGATCTGTTGGTTGTGGAATTGCTTAACTCAGTCTATCACAGTACTTCCACAGTTTGCAATTAGTCCTGTGTTTTAGTTTCACCAGTTTGAGACTTCATTTTTAGGTGCTGCATCTGAATTCCCTTTGACATTCTTAACTGAGCCAGGGTTCATTCCATGGCATTTTCACAAGACTGGATTGGGAAATATGCAGGGCCATGAGGTTATAGATTTCAGGAGAATACAATTTTGCTGCTGCTGCTGCAGATGGACCATAGTGCCTTGTCAATACCAGTTTTGAGTTGCTGGATCTGACTGAAATCTAACCTATTTAGCATGGGGGTGATGCTACCTGCTACATGGAAGGTATCCTCAATGTGAAGACAGAACGATGTCTCCAAAATGACTATACGGTGGTCACTCCTACCAATACTCAATACATTTTCCAATGGTTCATATCAACTCCAGCCTCCCAGCCCTCCTTGATCCCTTGCAATTTACCTACTGGTGCAACAGGTCCATGGCAGACCTGACTTCCCTAGCCATACACTCATCCCTGGAGCGTCTGGATAATAAGGAAACCTACATTAGGTTTCTACTTATTCACTACAGCTCTGAATTCAACACTATAATCCCAACCAAACTAAACCCTAAACTCCAAGACCTAGGTCTCTGTTCCACCCTCTGCAACCAGATCCTCAGCTCCCTGACCCACAGACTGCAATCAGTGAGGATAGGCAACAGCATTTAATGTGACAGTCTTCAACACTGGTGCCTTGCAAGGCTGCATATTCACAGCCTCTTACTGTACTCTTTGTACACTCATGATTGTGTGGCTAAATTTCATCTAAATCCATTTACAAATGTGCTAATGACACCACTATTGTAGGCTAACAGAGTGCTTCTGGTATGCTGTAGGGATAACAATCTCACCCTCAACATCAGCAAAACTAAAGAGCTGATTATTGACTTTAGGAAGCAAGGAGGAGGGCATGTTACTATCTACATCAGTGGAACTGTGGCGGAGATGGTTGAGAGCATCATGTTCCTAGGAGTGACGATCACCTACAATCTGTCCTGAACCACCCATGTTGATGTGATTGTCAAGAAGACACAACAATGTCTCTTCTTCCTCAGGAGGCTAAGGAAATTTGGCATAGAATCATAGAAGAATACAGCGCAGTACAGGCCCTTTGGCCCTCGATGTTGCGCCGATCCAAGCCCACCTAACCTATACTAACCCACTATCCTCCATATACCTATCCAATGCCCGCTTAAATGCCCATAAAGAGGGAGAGTCCACCACTGCTACTGGCAGGGCATTCCATGAACTTACGACTCGCTGAGTAAAGAACCTACCCCTAACTTCAGTCCTATATCTACCCCCCCTTAATTTAAAGCTATGCCCTCTTGTAATACCCGACTCCATACGCGGGAAAAGGTTCACACTGTCAACCCTATCTAACCCCCTAATCATCTTGTACACCTCAATCAAGTCACCCCTAAACCGTCTTTTCTCTAATGAAAGTGTCTCAGTCTTTCCTCATACGATCTTCCTTCCATACCAGGCAACATCCTGGTAAACCTCCTCTGCACCCGTTCCAGTGCCTCCACGTCCTTCCTATAGTATGGCGACCAAAACTGCACACAATATTCCAGATGCGGCCGCACCAGAGTCTTATACAACTGCATCATGACCTCAGGACTCCGGAACTCAATTCCTCTACCAATAAAAGCCAGTACGCCATATGCCTTCCTCACCGCACTATTTACCTGGGTGGCAACTTTCAGAGATCTGTGTACATGGACACCAAGATCCCTCTGCTCATCCACACTACCAAGTATCCGACCATTAGCCCAGTACCCCATCTTTTTGTTATTCTTCCCAAAGTGAATCACCTCACACTTAGCTACATTGAATTCCATTTGCCACCTTTCTGCCCAGCTCTGCAGCTTCTCGATATCCTGCTGTAACCTGCCACATCCTTCCTCACTGTCAACAACTCCTCCGACTTTCGTATCATCCGCAAACTTGCTCACCCAACCTTCTAACCCCTCTTCCAGGTCATTTATAAAAATGACAAACAGCAATGGTCCCAAAACAGATCCTTGCGGAACACCGCTAGTGACGGCACTCCATGAAGAAACTTTGCCATCAACCACTACCCTCTGTCTTCTTCCATCCAGCCAATTCCTAATCCAAACCACCAACTCACCCTCAATGCCATATCTCCGTATTTTCTGCAGTAGCCTACCATGGGGAACCTTATCAAACGCCTTACTAAAATCCATATATACCACATCTACCGCTTTCCCCTCATCAACCTCCTTCGTCACCTTTTCAAAGAATTCAATAAGGTTTGTGAGGCACGACCTGCCCTTCACAAAACCATGCTGACTATCCTTGATCACATTATTCCTATCCATGTCCATAAGGACTCTCACCAAGCTCTGAAGAAGAGTCTAGACTCAAAATAGAGTCTAGACTCTTGCTTTCTCTCCAGAGATGCTGCCTGACCTGCTGTGATCTCCAGGATTTTTTGTTTTCAGGACTCTCAACTCTTTAATTGATGCCCTACAGAAAGCATTCTATCTGAATGAATCGCAGCTTGGTGATGGCAACTGCTCTGCCCAGGACAGTAAGAAACTACACAGCGTTATGAACACAGTCCATCTATCACATAAACCAACCTTCCATCCATGACTCCATCTACAGTTCTCGCAGTCTTATCATCAAAGACCCCTCCCACCCCAGTTATAATCTCATCCACCCTCTTCTGTCAGGCAGAAAATACAAAAGCTTAAACACATGTATCAATAGGTTTAAGAACAGCTACTTCCTTGCTGTTATTAGACTTCTGAATGGACCTCTCAAATTTCAAATCTAGTGTATGTTCTTTGCAGCCATACCTTTGTATTCCTTGAGCTGTTCTATCACCTGTAATCTCTACATGGTATGATCTGTCTGTACTGCACACAAAACAAAAATTTTCACAGTACCAATTTACATGTCACAATAGTAAATCAAATCAAATCAAACGTAGAGAGCTGCACCGGTGACATGTAAATTGGGAAAAATAAAGCAAACAGATTTTTCCTTCATTGAAGAGAAAAATAGAGTTAACATTTCCAGTTCTGACTAAAGGTCATTGGAGTCAAAACATTAACTCTGTTTTCTCTCTACAGATGCTGCCAGATCTGATGAGTTTCTACAGCACTTTCTGTCCTTGTTTCAGATTCCCAGAATCCACAGTTCTTCATTTTATTATTTCTTCATTGGCTTGTTCACCATCTGCCATTCATCCAGTCTACCAGCTGTGTCCTTTAGGAATTAGTCAATTGAGTCAGTAGTAGTGTTACACAGTCAGTCTTGGTGATGAACAATGAAGCTCTCCACCATATACCTTGTGTCCTTGACACCCTCATGTTTCTTCCAAATTGTGTTCAGTATGGGGAAATACAAATTCATCAAATGGGGGTTTGGGAGATTTTGGGATGGGGGGGCACAGGGTGGTGATGCTGTGCTGCAAGTTAATGCTGGAAATGAAGCTTCACTAGCTCTGAATAGAAAAGCAATAGAAAAATCGTCAGGTAGATTAAAATAATATGTTAGCATTACGCTGTTGTCAAAAAAGTTATAAACAGTCTATCTCTTCCAGGATTTCTATATAGTCCAGAAGGTATAGTAAGTCACCAACAAACTTAGACACAAGGAAGCAGATATAATATTTTGACAAACTTGAACTGTAATCAAGTATTTTCTTCTCTGAATGATGTTACAATTGGAATAGGTAGGTATCAAGGAATTTTAGAGTTTATTCCTCATCAGCAATAAATCTGCCTTTCAATTCAGGAGCAAATTGTTACCAATGAGTCTTTCTTATATTAAGACCATAAACAAATCACAAGACTAGACATTTGACAGAATGTGCATTTATATTCCTAGGCAAATTTTTACACATGACAGCTTGTGTGACTTTTTCTAGAGTGATTTTGTTTCGATTCTGTTAAACACTTTAATGAAAATTAACTAGAAACCCTGTATTTTCAGCACCGTTGCAATGAAAGTATGACTGCAAATGTATTTTGGGTCTCCTCTAGTTTTTCCAATAAACTTAAAATTTCTCAAAGCTGTAATAAAATATTACAATTACAAATTATGTTACGCAAGTACCATTAAGAGAATACTTGAATAGCCCAAGTCCAAAAAGATAGCAATTGATACATGGAGCAGGCATTACATCAAAGGGGTAATAAATGTCAACAGCATTCACCACTCTTCTAGGATTTGTTGTATGATAGATACTAAGCATATAGTTAATATTTTACACAACGGGCATAGAGAATAATAGAATTTAACAGCACAGTAAGTCATTTGACCCATCGTGCCTGTACAGCCCACAAAACAGCCACCCAGCTAACCACATCTCTGTGTCCCTACAATATGGCAGTTAGATCCCACAATAGTCTATAAAATACTTAGAGAGTCTCTTTTTTTTCGCTGTAATTTAAATTTTTAATGCCCAAACTAAGCATTTAAAGAAATCATATTTATATTTATCAAGATAATTATTTTTTAAAAAATCAATAGAAATGTCTTTCTTTAAGGTGTCATTCTTTTTTTTTCCCCAAAAGCCTGAGCTTGTATTTGATGAATATATTTCTTAAATTAAAAGTCAAAATTTGGAAACTCAACTCAGTCATCGGAAAATGTACATAAATGGAAAGAAGATTCTTTCACTTTTTAGAAGTAATTCCATTGTTGAATGTATCCAAATCTGTTACTCTTGAGTTTTTGATTGCGCAAAACACGTAAGACCATAAGACATAGGAGTAGAAAATCGAGTCTGCTCCACCATTTAATCATGGCTGATAGGTTTCTCAACCCCATTCTCCTGCTTTCTCCCCATAACTCTTGATCCCTCTAAATATACTCAATGACCTAGCCTCCACAGCCTTCTGTAGCAGTGAATTCCAAAGATTCACCACTCTCTGACTGAACAAGTTTCTCTTTATCTCTGTTCCAAAAGATCTTCCCTTTACTCCAAGGCTATGTCTTGGGTCCTAGTCTCTCTTACCAATGGAAACATCTTCTCAACATCCATTCTGTCCTTGCTATTCAGTATTTTGAAAGTTTCAATTAGATCCCCCCCTCAACTTTCTCAACTCCGTCAAGTATAGACCCAGAGTCCTCAAACATTCCTCATATGTTAAGCTATTCATTCCTGGGACCACTCTTGTGAATCTTCTTTAAACACACTCCAGGGCCAGTATCTCTTTCCTGAGATATGGGACACAAAACTGTGCACAATACTCCAAATGCGGCCTGACCAGAGTCTTATAGAGCCTCAGAAATACATCCCTGCTTTTATATTTAAATCCTCTCAAAATAAATGCCATCATTGCATTTGCCTTCCTAACTACTGATTCAACCTGCAACTTTACCTTAAGAGAATCCTGAACGAGAACTCCCAAGTCTCTTTGCACTTCAGACTTCTGAATTTTCTCCTCATTTAGAAAATAGTCCATACCTCTATTCTTTCTACCAAGGTGCATAAGCTCACACTTTCCCAAATTGTACACCACCTGCCACTTCTTTGCCCACTCTCCTAACCTGTCCAAATCCTCTGCAGCCTCCCCACATCCTCAATGCTACCTGTCCCTCTACCTATCATTGTATCATCTGCAAACTTAGCGAGAATGCCCTCAGTTCCTTCATACAACAGCACAGTTGAGGCCCTTTGGCTCTTCATCTAGATCATTAATGTATAAAGCGAAAAGCTGTGGTCCCACCACTGAGCTGTGGTCCCACCACTTGTCACTGACTGTCACTCTGAGAAGGACCCTTTTATCCCCACTCTGCTTTCTGCCAAACAGCCAAGCTTCTAACCATGCTAGCACCTGCCTCCAACACCATGGGCCTCTATCTTACTTATTAGCTTCCTGTATGACACCTTGTCAAAGGCATCCCTGAAGTCTAGATAGATAACATCCATTAATTATCCTTGGTCTAATCTGCTCATTACTGCCTCAAAAATATTCTAGTAGATTTGTCAGGCATGACCTCCCATTGATGAAACCATGCTGCCTCTGCCCTATTTTACCATACACTTCCAAGTATTAATATATGGAGCGTACCCAATTTACTCAGTATAAGTGAACAGCATTGATAGAATGTTTCATAAAATAAAGGAAAAATACCCTATGTTGGATTTTCATAACTATTTGAACATAAAAAAGCTAGGAATCATTTCAAAACCTTTATTCATGTAGATTTACTTGAATGCTTCTGCAAACAGCCTTGGTGAATAAGGGTGTATGCATTTGTATGTGTACACTACCAGGCACGCATGTGTTGAGATAGGGAAAAACTAACATTCAGATTTAATGTCAGCTCTAGCTCATTTCGTTCAGAATGTTCATTTCATTAAGCAAGGAAAAAGGGAGAAACAGATTTAAAAGTAGATTTTTCACAGATCATACACACACCACTTATATATTGCTGACCAGTCGAAGTATACATCTCTCTCCGTTTGTTAGACACTTTCACAGTGGTATTTCCCAATCCAAATTCTTTGTATGTTCGAAGGAGTGGTGCTATTAGCTGTCAGTTGCAAATTTTAAACACCATGGAGGTATAGATGAATTACCAGCATTAAACAGTATTAGTGACAAACTTTCTAGTGATGGACAATACTAAGAATAAGAATTACCATGAATTGTCAACGAATATTACCTTGTCTACATGGAAAATTAAATCCAGCTCACAGACATTTTCAAAACATTTGTCCAATGTTTCCACAAAAACCTGTCAAAAGAAACAAGAATTTTAAACATGTTTTGAAGTTTATAGCTTCAAACTATTTTTTATACTGTAAAGCTAACAGATACAATATAACATAAATATAAGTAATTCAAAAATAATTTATTTTTCTAAAATATTTATGATCAGTTATGAGGGGCGAGCCTGAGAAATGACAAAACTGTTGACAAGCCATGGTCCATGCAAGTCAGTGAAAAACCACATACATGCAAGTGGGATTTAAAAATATTTAAGGAGACTCTGGTTTTAACTTTAGGAATGAAATTTCAAAAATTCATAACAAAATCAATTATGACAGGTAAAGTCAGCAGGTCTGGCAGTATATGTGTGCGTGTGTACGTGCATGTGCGCTGTTTACATCTTAAGTCCGGTGACCCTTCACCAGAACTGAACCAGTTCTGATGAAATGTCAACAGGCTTGAAATGTTAACTTTTGTTTTCTCCCCTCAGATACTGCCAGACCTACTCAGTTTCACAAACAATTTCTGTTTTTGTTTCAAATATCTTAAAATAAAACAATGAACTGCTAAGAACTGGGCCACACATAACCTGTAGAGTATCAGGAGTACATGAAGCTTTAAGTTTGATTTTGTTTTACCCAGAGAAACATAGGAATAGGTCTTTTGGTCTTGAGTGCGCTCTGCCATTCATGATGACCATGGCTATCATCCAACTCAAAAGCCTGTTGTTGCATTCCTCCTATCCTTTTGTCCATTTTATCTCAAGTGCTTTTTCTAACACCTTCTTGAAATCACATAATACTGTGGCCTTGACTGCTTTCTGCAGTAGCAAATTCCACATGCTCACCACTGTCCAGGTGAAAATATTTCTCCTCATCTCCTAAATGGTTTATCCTATATTCTTGTGATCCCTCGTTCTGGAACCTTTTTCCTGTTTACCCAGTCTAGTCCTATTAGAAATTTATAGGTTTCAATGACATTCTCCCCCTCATTCTTCTGAACTCCAGCAAATATAATCCTAACTGCTCCAACCTCGCTTCATGCGTTAGTCCTGCCACTCCAGGGATCAGTCTGGTAAACCATCACGGGATCTGTACTTAAGACCATAAGAAATAGGGTGGAAGTAAGGCCATTCAGCCCATTGAGTCCACTCTGCCATTCAATCATGGCTGATGGGCATTTCAGCGCCACTCACCGCACTCTCCCTTGCAAGATTAAGAAGTTATCAATCTCTGCCTTGAAGACATTTAATGTCCCAGCCTCCCTACACTCCGTGACAGTGAATTCCACAGGCCCACCACGCTCTGGCTGAAGAAAGGTCTCATCTCAGTTTTAAACTGACTCCCTCTAATTCTAAGGCTATGCCCACAAGTCCTAGTATCCCTGCCTGATGGAAACAATTTCCCAGCGTCCACCCTTTCTAAGCCATGCATTATCTTGCAAGTTTCTACTGGATCTCACCTCAACCTTCTGAACTCTAATAAGTACAATCACAGGATCTCAGCCGTTCATCGTATGTTAGGCCTACCATTCCACGGATCATCTGTAAGTCTCCGTTTGATATGCTCCAGTGCTAGTGTGTCCTTCCGGAGGTGTGCGATCCAAAACTGGATACAGTATTCTAAATGGGGCCTAATCAAAGCTTTATAAAATCTCAGTAGCACATCACTGCTTTTACATTCCAACCCTCTTAAAATAAATGACAACATTACATTTGCTTTCTTAACCACTGACTCAACCTGCAAGTCAACCTTTCAAGATTCCTGTACTAGCGCCTTTGTACTTTGGCTTTATGAATTTTCTCACCTTTTAGAAAATAGTCCATTCCGGTGTTCTTTTTTCCAAAGTGCAAGACCTCACATTTGCTCACATTGAATTTCATCAACCATTTCTTGGATCATTCTCCTAAACTGTCTAAATCTTTCTGTAGCCTCCCCACCTCCTCAGAACTACCTGCCTGTTCACCTAACTTCATATTATCGGCGAACTTTGCCAGAATGCCCCCAGTCTCTTCATCCAGATCATTTATATATAAATTGAACAGCTGGGGCCCCAACACTGAACCCTGCAGGACACCACTTGTCACCAGCTGCCATTCTGAAAAAGAACCTTTTATCCCAACTCTCTGCCTTCTGTCAGACAGCCAATCCTCAATCCATGCCAATAGCTCACCTCGAACACCATGGCCTTCACCTTACTCAGCAGCCTCCCGTGAGACACCTTATCAAAGGCCTTTTGGAAATCTAGGTTGGTAACATCCACTGGGTTTCCTTGGTCTAACCTACTTGTTATCTCTTCAAAGAATTCTAACAGGTTTGTCAGGCATAACCTCCCCTTACTAAATCCATGCTGACTTGTTCTAATCCAACCCTGCACTTCCAAGAATTTAGAAATCTCATCCTTAATGATGGATTAGTTAGGGGAAATGTAAAGTAATTGGGAATGGGAATGGGTCTGGGTGGGATATTGGGAGGGTTAGTATGGACTTATTGAACTAAATGGCCTGTTTCCACACTGTAGGGATTCTATGAAAAACAATAAAATTCCATCCTTGTCTTTAAAAGCTTTGGTGGATACTGCCTTATAAACGTGCTTGTTTGTGAATAACAAATAAATCATAGTCTCTTTTAACCTTTTGACTTTCTAGTTCCAAGCAATCATATGATAAATCCTTTACAGCTCAGTAATAGCTGGACTTTATGCAATGGTGCCTAAGGACTAAAATTATTGGCCTATATCCCCTACAAACATCTTTCTCTGTGTTAGACACAAACCTGTGTGGCATAATCCCCACGGCTTACATTCATATTTTCTAACCAATAGATTGAGACATTTCAAAATACAATATCATAGGGACCACTGGATATAACCAGCACAGCTGGGAATGTGGGGGTGGTGATCTTGAATGAATAAAAATCCAGCTGGTTCACTAATGCCCTTGGTCAATCTTTACTTGGTCTGACCTACAAGCAACTTCATAACCACAGCAACGTGCTGGATGCTTAAGTGTGCTCTGAATTAATGTGCTCTTCACTTGATTCACAGTAAGGAAAGATGGGAACAAGTGCTAACAAGGCCCATATTCCTATGAAATAATTTTTTTTAAAAAGTATTGTGGAAAATCTCTGGTGAAAGAATCTGATATTTCATATTGATATTCTTTCAGAGTTAATAAACGTTTCCAGAATTTTCTGTTTCTATTTAAGATTTCTCGCAGCCAGCAATATTTTGCTTTTGTACACTAGTTCAGCATTTTGTAGGGCTATTCAGACTTGATAGTCCATATAAGTTTACTGGAGAGAAAGAGTGTGAAATTTTTGAAGTTCTTCACTAAATGGTTAATAAAAACCATCAGAAATGACAATTGAAAATTAATCACAAATAGAGAAAAAGTAATCTTACTGATACAAAAAAGGTCTATTATAGCTTGGTCCTTGGAATGGATGCACACCTTTCCTAGCCATAAGAACCACATTCCGGTGTCTGTTGCTCTTGCTTTTCCTAACATGCACAGTGCTATATTGATTCAAATGCTCGTAGCTCAAAATCATGTCTTTTCTTTCCCCACAACCCAGGGGATACTGAAAAGGTTTCTTTGAATTAAGTTACAGAACACAGGTAGACTAAGCCAACATTCATTGCCCAATTCTAAATAGCCTTGGAGCCATCATTCTTTATAACCAAAAGTGTTGACAGGGAGAGAGTTCCAGGAATTTGACCTAGTGACAATGACAAAATGGTAGTATAGTTCTAAATCAGGTTAGTGAGAGACTTGGAGGAGAACTAGCTGATGGTGCTCAAAGGCAGGAGCAAGGACAGAAATTACTTGCACCAATGCTACTCCAGAACCTCAACCGGAGCTACAAATCTTCTCAAAACTCACTACTACAGATTTCCTATAGAAACTCAGCACCCATGGACCAGTCAAACCTCAACCACAATGTTTTCACCTTTGACAACTAGTTCTTCATCCAGACACATGGAATAGCCATGGGGACCAAATTTGTACCACAATATGCCAACATTTTCATGCATAGGTTCGAACAAGGCTTCTCTATGCAGGACCTCCAACCAACACTATCCACCAAGTATATTGATGACATTTTCTTCCTCTGGACTCATGGCGAGGAGTGAATTACACAGAATTACACAGTGATATCTACAAATTTCATCTCACCATCAAACTCACCATGGACTATTCTTTAGTATCTATCTCATTCTTGGACATGTGCATCTCCATCAAGGATGTGCACCTCACTCTACCACAACCAATGGACAACCTCATGATGCTACACTTCTCCAGTTCCACCAGAAACATATTAAAATGCCCATCCTCTACGGCCAAGCCCTATGCATAGAAAAAGATCTGTTCTGATGAAGAGGAACATGACGGACACTTGGATGTACTCAAGTATGCCCTCATCAGAACGGGGTGCGATGCTCAACTTATCGACTACCAGTTCCGACGTGCCACAGCAAGAAACCATAATGACCGCCTCAGGATACACACATGGGTTGCAACTGATAGGGTACTTCCCAGTAGCTGAAAAACTACACCATGCTCTTCGCAAGCTGCAACATGTTATCGATGAGGATGAGCTCCTCTCCAGGACCTTCCCCAGACCTCCAAATCTCACCTTTAAATAACCATCAAACCTCAAACAGATCATTATTTGCAGCAAACTGCCCAGTCTTCAGGACACCATCGCACAACCCTGTCACGGCAGACGACGCTAGACGTGTCACAGTGTTGATACGGAAACCACCATTACACATGGGGACACCATCCACCAAGTATGCGGCAGGTACTCATGTGACTCAGCCAACATTGTCTATCTCATATCCTGCAGGCAAGGATGCCCTGAGGCATGGTACATTGGCGAGACTGAGTAGAGGCTATGGCACCGGATAAATGGACAGCGCACAACGATCACCAGACTGGAGTGTTCCCTCCCATTCGTGGAACACTTCAGCAGTGTGGGACATTCAGCCTTGTACCTTCGGGTGACCATCATCCAAGATGGACTTCGGGACAGGCAACAACGAAAAGTGACCGAACAGAGGCTGATAACCAAGTTCGGGACCTTGGGTTCATGTCACACTACAGGTGACCCCATTGCACTACACACTCTCTCACACACACAAGCACACAAGTGCGCGCACACAGACACACACACACTCCTACAGACCAATACACTCATGCAGACCCTCTCTCATACGTTCACACATGCACAACCCCCACTCACTAATCAGACAACAGCTCCTAAGGGCCTCTGGGACTATGGTGATTTACACATAAAATACCAGTAAGTTCTGACTACTTAAACATAAGCAAAATATGATATAGAAGAACACATTATTATATGCATTAGGTTGTTGCGATTTAATTTTCATAGAATTATGTTCTGTACGGTTTGGAGAAATCTAGATTACAGGCTGACAGGATCCACAGTATTGGGAGATTATATTTGGTATCAGGTAACAGGCTGCAACATGTAACAGCACTCATTACCCCAAAAAGCTGTCTAGCCTTTTTCTACTCAGAGGAATTTACTAAATAAAGAACACTGAAATGGGAAGAAGGGGAAGTTACAGAAACTCAAACACCACACATATCTTCTTTTCAGTCAAGTAATTATAATTCAACTAATAATTCAGTTAATATTAATTCAATCAATTTAAATTTAAATGAAAAACTGTTAAATGTGTTTTATTTTAAGAAAGAATAAACTTTTAGGAAGGATTAATTTGATGCCATACATGTTCAATGAAAATTCATAAAAGAATAATAAAATTCCCTTTAAAGTTGTATTGTACTCAAATAACCCAGCTTGCTACCTTGATATATCTACTGAAGGTCTGCTCTGGCAACAACATTCTACAGTAGTGTCACTAAGTTCACAGGCTTTATCCTTCTTTGAATGGAAAGCTTCAGTCACCCCAAACATTTAACCAAACTGTCAGAGTGCATCATGAAGAATCTTAATTTATATCCCATTGCTGCTGGCACACATCCAATTTACATTTTACACAGTCACAGAATGATTACAACAAGGTGGCTATTTGGTCAATTGCAACTGTGCTGACTCTCCAAAGAAATAATTTACTTGATGTCACACACACATTTTCTCCCTGTAGGCCTGTGCATTCTTGTTCAGATGAATCAAACTTTAAAAATAAATCTCAGAAACTCTTTAAACTAGTTTTCATCACTACTGAGGAAATGTCAATGAAAATGGGTGCTGCTTTTAGCTCTTAGCACCACTTGCTGGACTTGCTATGAAATTGCAATAATGTGTTCATGAAATGCAAAATAAACAGGAACAATAATGCATAAAAATCTAGATAACTATTGTTGATTTGTAAAGATTTTAATAGTTATACTGTGTGGACAGCAACAGTGAAGTGCAACACTAACATTAGCATTAACTCTTATCAATTTACAAATATAAATTCAAACTGCAAAATAAAAGCTTTGTTTCATATGGAATTAAACATTGAAAAAATTCTATTCCGTTCCATTTGCATTAAAAACTTTTAAAATTAGTCATGTACCCACACAAAACACGAAATAGCTATCAAAGGCTCATGGGCTGCAAAGTGTATGACTCCCATATATATACATATAAACCAACTATTCTGTCCTGAATATAAAAATTACTGCTTTGAATTAGAAATGCTCTCAAATGCACAGAAACCTCCTTTGTAGTACAAAAGGTAATCTGTTCATTTCAGATTGCAACATGGTGGAAAGTAATTTGACAATGGGCATAATTCGGGATATGCTAGGGTAGTTGCATATTCTTTTGTGAGTCAGAGATTGAGAAAGTTGCAAATTTATCTATTACTCACCGAAATGGCTTTGAACAGAGTTCTAGAAGTTGGGCAATGGAAATCTTATTCGCTTTCTAAAGCAATCTCACATTTAATTGAAACAAATCGTTTAAATTCTGTTCATTCAGACTTCAGCACGGATATACAAGCTTTCTGCTGGTAAGCAGCTGAGGTCAGAAAATTATCTTAAACTGTCATTCCTATACCTGGAACCGAACTAAGTCACAGTATTTAATTACAAGCATCTCATTGCGATTGAGCACATTGCGGGATTTTGCACAAAGTGCTGGGAGCTGGGTGAGTAAATGAGTGAGGGGAAGGAGACATTCCTTTGTTTTCCTAATCCGTTTAGTTTAGTTCTTAATGTGATATACAGGAAGAAGCTAGCTGCTGAAAAAGTAGTTAGGGTCTATTCTAGTCCCAACATTAAAAAAAATCAAAATCAAAAGAAGATTAAAAAACATATTAAGAAAATTAAATAGTTACTTGATTAAAACACATTAAGGATGGCAGTACAGCTGACACAGTTGCAGCATTTGGATACATTTTACTGAGATATTTTGCACTTAGGAGGCGGTCAAATGTCTTAAGACAGGGTCTTCTGATTTGATCAGTAGTTGAGGAAGGGAACTACGGCTGTACCATAAACAAAGAATGGGATGTAGACAGCAGGAGTTTCAGACAATGCAACTGTCCACAAAGAAAGGATTTCAATCAGTTTGGTTCAAATGATCAAACTGATCATAGCATTGTGGGAAGCCATTTCATAAGTCTTGCAAAAAGTAATGGAGTGGTAGTAGGAGACAATATAAGGATGGGGACACTAACCAAGAGTGAGAACCCATAAGGCCATATTCCTTGCTTGATGTGAGGGTTAGGAAAAGCTGCTCAGGGTTAGAGACAAACTTAAAAGTGGGAGGGGAATTCCTCAGTCATCATGATCCATATAGATACCAATGACATAGGCAGGACAAAGAAAGATGTTCTGTACAGTCAATATGATGAGTTGGGCACAAAACTAGGAAGTAGGACCTTTAAGCTCGAATGAATAATTGAATTAAAGACTAATCTTGTGGTACAAAGGCGAGAAATTGCAGAGATGGGTTCCTGTTTGTGAGGCATTGGTACCAATACAGGGGAAAATGGGGGTTATATAGTTGGGACACTCTGCACTAGAATGGTGCTAGAACTAGTGTTCCAGCAAAACCATGGATGTCATGGATTTTAAACTAAGTAATGTAGACAAGGGATCAAAGTTGGGAAGTTGTGGTAATCAAAGGCAAAACAAGAAGGCATTAAAGTGGAAAATAATAAACAGACCAGTGCAATACAGGACAGAAAGTACAAATCTGAGAATAAATCAAAAGATAAGATGAGAGGCGTGATGATGCTGCTCCTTTAACAAGGTTATGTTATCCCTGACATTTCTCTTCCAGAGAGGTCATAAAAGCAGCAATTCGAAAAGTCTGGGTTTCACTACTTGAGAATGCTTTCAAGATTAAAAAAAACACCTGCACAATGAAAGGGGAGCAGCCAGTTCTCCCACCTCAGCTTTCGCTGGTTTGTTTTTTTTAAACAGTCTTGCTGTTCACTGAAAGCAGTCAGTCAGTTTTCAGGCTGCTCATCCAAGAAACAGCTGCATGGAAGGAGGTGTCCCATGCTGAATTGTGCTGCCATCTTTCTTTCTCTCTCCCTCCTGTAAGACCCGGTGTTCGATTTTACCTTTTTTGCCAAGGAGTGTTTACGGGTGTTTGCAGGAATTTGGAACAGCATTAAACTGGGATAATCTCTTCAGTTTTCAGATAGTTTACGTTATTCTGTATTCTGTTCCCTTTTGTTTGGTGTTTCATTCAGTAATCTTGCAAATAAATTCTGTTTTGTTTAAAACTCAGTAGTTGGGCCAGCTGCATCACTCCTGGAATATCCACTCTACACCTGCTTAAAACAACTAGCAAAGTTAGAGTCCAGGCTACTTTCTTGAAATATTTTAAGGTGGGTCTGGCCTGGCCCATAACAGATGGGGTCTCTTTGTAGGATTTGTTCTACAGTTCCAAATTGGGATTCGGGTTGTTGAGCTCTAAGGCTGCAAGTAGCAGGTCTTTTATCCTGGGTGTTGATTTCAGTTGGTTTAAACAGTGCTTGGGATAGCAATAGCTCTTTCAGTCATCATGAGTTTTCTGGGGTTGGAAGAAGTGATGTTGGGAGTTCTACAAAAGGTGAATAAGGCCAAATTGCTGGAATTAGCAGACAAGCTGGAGTTGGAGCTGCCTCCTTGTAAGGAAAGGAGAGATAATTACAGCAATGGCTTAACATTTAAATTTGCTGGAAATTCCATTAGAATATTTAGAGATGGTTAAAATTCAATTGAAAAGGAAGCAGCTTGAGTTAGAGGCAAAAGAGAAGGAAAGGGCAAAATAAATTAAACAGTTTGAATTACAATTAAAAGCAGAGGAAAAAGTATGACAACAAAAGGACAGAATTACTTTAGCAGAACAACAAGAAAAAAGGACAGAATCGCTTTAGCAGAACGAAAAGAAAGAGAGAAAGAAAAGGAGAGAGGGGACAGAAGAAAGATAGGGAGTCTGAACTTCAGAAATTCACACTTAGACAGGAAAATCAGTTTAAAAGAATGGAAATGAAGGCTGAAGGTAAGCTGAGTGAGGAAGAGCAAACCCATGGTAGCCAAAGGCCTGGTGAGAATCTGTTTAAATACATTCAAGCATTGCCTAAATTTGATGAGAAAGATGTGGAAGCCTTTTTCATCTTATTTGAAGAGGTGGGTAAACAAATGTGATGGCCAGTGACCATGTGGGTTTTGTTGATCCAAACAAAAAACTTGTAGGTTAAGCAAGTGAGGTATTTGCATCACTGTCAGGGGAGGTATCTGGGGCATATGAGGATGTGAAGAAAGCCATCTTAAGTGCATAGAAGCTTGTGCCAGAGCCTACTGACAATGTTTCAGGAATCTAACGAGGGACCCTGGTCAAACCTACATTGAGTTTGAAACGATCAAACCCAGTAATTTTGATAGTTGAATAATGGTATTAAAAATACAGCAATCTAACAATGCTCTTCGAAAGACAATTATTTTGGAGGAGCTCAAAAATTCACTTCCTGAAGTAGTGAGGACCCATGTGGAAAAGAAGAGAGTTAAAATGGCAAGATTAGCAGCTGAAATGGCTGATGATTATGAGTTGGTCTATAAATCAAAGGTTGGTTTCCAAAATCAATTTCAATCTGTGAGGGAAAGAAGTTGGGGAAAAGAGAAGTCCTCACATGGTAAGGAAAGATAGAATCGGCGTTTCAGGCATAAGCCCTTCTTCAGGAAATCATTTCCTGAAGAAGGGCTTATGCCCGAAACGTCGATTCTCCTGTTCCCTGGATGCTGCCTGACCTGCTGCGCTTCTCCAGCAACACATTTTCAGCTCTGATCTCCAGCATCTGCAGACCTCACTTTCTCCTCAAGGAAAGATAGATCTTGGTGAAGATCATAGGGATAATTTACCACAGAGTAAAAGGGAAACCCTTGAAGGGGAAAGAGAAATTTAAAAGCTCCAGTGTTTTCACTGCCATAAAGTAGGCCACATAAAATCAGTGTTGGTGGTCTAGGCAAAGCACTAGGAAGCAAGATGCAGGAAATAAGGATAAGCCACTGAATTGTGTTGGCATTTTAACAGAAGGACAGTGGAGGCTAGAAATCTGCACCAGAATGTACAACCTGGTAGGAGGTTGGTTAAGGAGGAAGTGCCAGATCTTCTTAAACTATATACCTGCAAGGGCCACTTTACTCACATTGGCCAGGAGCAGCAGATAAAGAGGTTGCAATATTGAGAGATACAATCTGTTATGAGGAGTTACGAAAGGAGTTCTGAAGGGTTGAATGCTACCAGAAAAAGATACTAGTAACAGGAATTCACAGTGAGACAAGAAGTGCTCAAATATGTAGAGTGAGGTTACAGTGTCCAGTGAAGAGTGCAGAAATCATGGTAGGAGTACTGGACAAACTCTCAGCTTTAGGAATACAATTTGACCTAGCTAATGATATAGCTGGTTTATAGGTGAGAGTGCTGCCTACTGTGGTTGAAAAGCCAGTGGAAACTCAAGCTACTGAACTATTGGAGGATACATATCCTAGGATTTTTCCCAAATGCGTGGTAACCAGGTCACAAGGTCACCAGTTGAAACATATTGATATAGCATATTGATAATAAAGCCAAGACCCTATTTGATCAGGTGGTTGACACAAACGAAGAGCACACAGATGACAAAGCAGACAACTTTAGCTCGGATAAATTAATTCAGTTACAGCAGAAAGATTAAAATTTAAAGCGACTGATCAAAAGGCATACACAGAAAAAGAATCTGAATGTATCTGAATATTACTATCTTAAAAATGATGTCTAAATGAGGAAATGGAGACCATCACACATTCAGGCAGATATGAAATGGGCAGAAATTCATCCAGTCATATTGCCAGTAGAAAGGAGATGTTGCAGGTGGCTCATGAACTACCAGAAGGGGGGTCATTTAGGAGAAAAACTCAAGCTAAAATACAAAAACATTTTTACTGGTTTGGACCGTACAAGGATGTAGCTGAATTTTGCCAGATATGTCATACATGTCAGGTAATTGGAAAACCTGCAGCTTTAACACCTATTCCTGCATTTGAAGAATCTTTCACAAGAGTCTTAATTATGTAGAACCCCTACCTAAAATAAAAAATGGGAATCAGTATTAGTTAACAATAATAGACGTGTCCACTAGATTCCCAGAGGCCATTCCATCATGCATTATCACAGCTAAAAAAGATTGTAGAGGAGATACTCAAATTTTTCACTGAATACAAACTATCCACAGATACAATCAGATCAAGGGTAAAACTTCACATCAAAATTATTAAGGAAGTTATGGACAGCTGAGGAATAAAACAATTCCTGGATGTGTACCATCCAGAATTACAGGCAGCGTTGGAAAGGTGGCATCAAAGACCATGTTGAGGACTTATAGTCAAGACTGTCCAGATGACTGGGATAAGGGAACTCAGTTCGTATTTTTTGTGATTAGAGATGCTCCAAACGAATCCACCAAATTCAGTCCATTTGAGTAATTTTTGGGCATGAAGTAAGGAACTGCTAAAATTGATTAAGAAGAAATTAGTAAGTCGTAATTCAGAGACCACATATTTGGACAATGTGTCAAACGCTAGGGAGCAATTAAATAGAGCAGGGGAGTTGGCTAGACAGCATACAACCAAACAGGAAGCAGACAAGAAATCAAAAACTCAATTTTGCTATCGAGATATGGTGTTAGTGTTACTTCCAGTAATAGGTGAACCTTTAAAAGCAAGGTTTAGAGGACTTTATCAAGTAGAAAGGAAATTGAGTGAGATGAACTATTTGATAAGGACTCCAGACAGAAAGAAATCTCTCAGAGTGTGTCATGTGAATACGCTCAAAAGGTATTGTGACAGGGAAGGAAAGTCAAAGAGATTGTGTTACTGGTTACAACAAAGAGTGAAGAACCAAGTTCAGAAGACTGGACATTCCTCAAATTAAACTGGACAATGAGGGAGTTGTCCAAAATTGGGATAAACTGCAGAGCTACTTTCCAGAGGAAATTCGAAATGACCTGAAACAGTTAGTACTATCACATGGTGGGATTTTTGGAAATAAGCTGGGAAGTACTAGCCTAATTATGCATGATGTAGACATAGGAGATACTGTTCCGATTAAGCAACACCCTTATAGGCATAACTCTTATTAATACAGGTTCAAAAGGAGATTGAATGCATGCTCCAAGACAACACAGTCAAAATGTGTTACAGCAACTGGAGCTTACCCATTGTAATGGTACCAAAACTAGATGGTAACTAACAGTTACATGTGAACTGCCACAAAGTCAATGCCATTACAAAGACTGATGCATATCTGATTCTGCGTTTGGAAGACTGTGTTGAAAAGCTGGGACATGTAACTTATATTTCCAAATTGGACTTGCTGAGAAGATATTGCCAGGTACCTTTGTCCAAAAGAGTGAAAACAATTTCTGCTTTCATAACGCTGAATGGACTATATCAGTTTAAAGTCATGTCATTTGGTATGAAAAATGCGGCAGCCACATTTCAGAGACTAACCAATAAGGTCATTTCCAGACTACCGAATTGTGCAGTTTATATTGATGACTTGGCGATTTTTAGTCACAGTTGGAAGGAAACATTTGCAACATTTATCAGAATTGTTCAACTGACTTCAGGAGGCAGGCTTGGTATAAACCTGGCTAGAAATGAATTTGGCAAAGTTCAAGTCACCTTCCTGGGCCCCACAGAATGCAAAAACAAAGGTAATTGGGGAGTTTCCTAATTCCATCGACGAAAAGAACAGTACCATGATGCCTGGGATTGAGTAGATTTTATTGAAAATTGTACCAAATGTTAGCAGTGTGACTGCTCCACTCACTGAATTGCTAAAGAAAGGTAAGAAGTTTCAGTGGTCAGCAGACTGTTGGAAGGCATTTGACAGCATGAAAACTATCTTAACCACTGCCCCAGTATTAGCCACACCTAATTATGCAAAGCCATTCAAGATTGGCTATCAATGTGGTGCTCTCACAGGAAGACAATGAAAAAAAAAAGAAATGCCTACTGGGTATTTCTCCAGGAAATTGAACAGTCATCAGCAGAAATGCTAGACAGTTGAGAAGGAGACATTGAGTTTGGTGTTGGCGTTAAAACATTTCAATGTTTATGTTACCAGTAATGTATCTGAGACAATCATAAGCACTGATCATAATCCATTGAAGTTTGTGGAGAAATTTAAGAACAAGAATTTCAGACTGTTTAAATGGAACTTGTTGTTACGGCCATTCAATTTGAAAATTGAGCATGTGGCAAAATGAGAAAATGCGATTGCCGACCCAATGTCAAGACAATAAAAGAATAAAACTAAAGACCCTGTATCTTAATGCATGTGACATTCAAAAGAAAATAGATAAAACAACTATAAATAAATAACATCTGATAGCTATTACAGACACATAGATGCATGATTACAGATTGTGTGATGTATGGTGTGTCAGTTTAGAGATTGGATTTTGGACTGTGCCTATCAAAAAATTTCATGATTAGCTTGTAAGTATTTCTGTAGCCATGGTGAATTGTTTTTTAAAAAGTATGTGTGCATGCTTGCAGGTTAATGGAAAATTGTTTACATCGGGAGAATTTTATTAGCACACAGAGTAAGCAGTGCAGTAGCCTTTAGTTATAAGATTCGGGAAATTATGGTTTCTTTTGGATTTCAGGGAAACCTCCAAAGCTTGAATAAAATTAAAGTTGAGTCAGAATCATAGAGCACGGAAACAGACCGTCCAATTCAACTCGTCCATGCCAACCAGGTTTCCCAAACTTAACTAATCTCACTTGTCTGCATTTGGCTTATATCCTTCTAAATCTTTTCTATTCACGTACCAGTCCAAATGTCTTTTAAATGTAACTGTGCCTGCATCTACCACTTCCTCTGGTAGTTCATTCCACATACGAACCACTCTGCACCTCAGGTCCCTTTTACCTCTTTCTTGTCTCACCTTAAAAATATATCTCAAGAGTTTTGAACTCCACCACCTTAGGGAAAAGACCTTAGATATTCAACTTTTCTCATAATTATATAAACTCTATAGTGTCACCCCTCAACCACTTATGCTCCAGTAAAAAAGGTCCTAGCCTAATTCAAACCCTCCAGTTCTGGTAACATACTAGTAAGTCTTTTCTGCACCTTCTCTAAATTAATAATATCCTTCCCATAGCAGGCCAAAAGTTTACACAGTACTCCAAAAGTAGCTTCACCAACATCCTGTACAAGCTCAACATGACATCCCAACTTCTGTATTCAATGATCTGAGCAATGAAGGCAAGCATAATTAACCCGTTTACCTGTGATGGCATAGGATATTCTAGAAGAAAGTACTTCCTCCTCCTTTCAACACTTTTTGAAACAAAACAATTATTTTATTTAAGCTGTGCACTATATTCAATTATTTACTTAGCGGAGTACAAATTCAGGTCATTTGAAGAACTAATTCTGCCCCAGTAACAACAGATATATAAAGCTATGCTCTACAATATGGAGGTCAGGGCCTTAAGAAGGTCGTCATCTGAAATAGTCTGAGGCACATGGCACTGTGGAACTCTGACAAAAGTATACCAGCTATGGAGAAACAGAAGTTAATTCAGACACTACAAGGGCTCAAAATCGAAAGGAGGGTCCCTGTAGTTAATGAGGATGAGGATAAGGCACTAGGATCAGATATGACATCTCCCTCAGTTTGCTTGAATGCAATAATGGAAACTGTGGAGACACTGACCATAATTTTTTGGTCTTCCTTTGACTTGGAAGTCATTGGCATGAAGAATTACAAACATCATACCCTTAGTCAAAAGAGGATGTAAAGTTAATCGGAGTAACTACAGGTCAATTGGTTTAATAAAGGTGGCATGAATATTTCCAGAAACAATAATTCAGAACAAAAATTAATAGTCATGCGGACAAAGGCAAAGTGTTAAAGAAGCTAGCATTGACCTTTTTGAGGGGGAATCATGGTTAATTAACTTTGTGGAGTTGTTCTAAATGAGACAACAGAAGGAGTCATGAAGGCAACGCAATTGATGTGCTGCTCATGGATTTCCAAAAAGCATTTGATATTGTCACACAACATACATTTGGGAAAAGTTTCACTCACGAAAAAAATGGAACAGTAGCAACATGGATGCAGAATAGGCCGAGTGTCACAAAACAGGTTAATGGACCTTTTCAGACTGGAGGAAGGTGGATAGTAAAGTAACTCCACAGGGGCCAGTATCCCATCATCAATTCACCCTTTATTTACTGTTATCCAATGACGTCTCAAAGGAGACTATATTTATGGCACCTAATGTAAATCACCAATGCCTAGTGCCCAGCTATTTCTTTTTTTGCATTTGATGACCAGATAATAGAGACATTTACTCATTTCCTTCAAAAGCATGTTCTACTTCATGCTGTAGAAAGATACAAGAATGATGACAATGAGAGGCTATTTTGCATTTGTGGAAGCCTTCTCAGAAGACAAATTTGCCCAATCTTACCATTAGAGTCAAAGACAGGGATTATGTTAACATTATTTATTAAGAGCCCTGTTATCACATCTTTTTATAGATTCTAGCATTTTTCCTGTGACTGACATTCAGTTAAACAAGTCTATAACATCCTGCTTTCCAGCTGTCTTCTTTCATAAAATAGTGATGTGTCATTTTCATCCTTCCAATTAGCCAGGACCATTCTGAGTCTATAGAATCATGCCTTCTTCAACTTTCATGCTTGTAGATTCATCAGGTCCAGGACATTTATTCAATTTAATTGTCACTAATTTCTCTAGCTTACATTAAGATCTTGCAGTTCCTGGTTATCACCAATCTCTCTATTCTATGTTGTTACTCGTGTATTTTCATCTGTTAAGGTAGACATTAAGGATTTGTTTAGTTTCTCTGCCAGTTCCTTATTTACCATTATAAATTGTCTTGACTCCACCAACAATGGATGGATATTTGTTGTTGCTCATCTTTTCCCTTTTCACATTCCTATAAAAACATTTACCCTTTGTTTTTCTGTATCATTAGTTTTGTTTAATATTCTATTTTTTTTTAATCTTATCCTTGATCTTTTGCAAAATTATAAATCCTTAGGCTTACCATTCTTTGGCACTTGATAGGCCTTTTCAATACTATTCTTTATTTATTAGCCATGGTTGGAACACTCTCCTTTCATATCCATAAATTAAGCATGAATGTTTTTGGTGTATACTAAATATTATTTCTTTAAAGTTAGTTATTGCCTCCCTACTGTTTCTACTTTTAAGTGTATTCTTCCAACCAACATTAACCAATTTACACCTCAGAGCTTCATCATCGCTTTTATTTTTCTTCTAATTAACTTGTTCAGCGATGTTATTACACACTTCTAGAGCAGGTGGGACTTCAACTCAAAGTCTCCTGGACCAGGTGCAGGAACCCTGCATTCTACCACAAGATTATAGTTTCTTTATACAGACTGCTGGCTGCAACAGACTTTTCAATAATCTCAAAAGGAAGGGTTCTTTTGGTGCAATGGTAGTGTCCCTAACTTTGAGCCAGCACACCATGTTCAAGTCCCACCTGCTCTTGAGGTGTGCGATTAGAAAATATAAAAATCACCCAAATTGCAACAATTAGTTAATCAATCTTTGCTGACCAAGATCAGCTAAATGAAAGAGGCTTCAAGGCTGACCAGCAAATCAACATCATTTATGCTATTAGACATTTTTTCAGATGCCCAGTCATTAAACAGGACAAAAACAGCAGGGACCTTCTTTCTACAAAATTCACAGATCTAAATCACTGTACAGAATTGGTTTATCACTGCCAAACCGTAATGTGCACATAGGTCACTGCAATGCTTCAGCACAATCAGAAGATTGAACTAACCACAAGGGTTATTTGCCCATAACTATAAATAGCACTAAACTATAATAAAACAATACAATTTCATGCTGTAACTAAAGTCGGAACAAACAGGTTTAGTATCCAGTATGGGTTGTCTCTTGTGAAATGAAAAGGAAGCATTGCATTGAAACTTTTACAAAGTGGGGCAGCACAGATATTTTCCCTATAATGAGCTAGGTTGGGAAAAGTGCTCCCTCATATGTTTTGTTTTTGATGTTGTCATTCATGATACAAGTTAATAATAAAAGCACTGCATTCTAACAGACTCCTCAATTTATTCGGTCTAGTTTAGGGTGAATAGCCAAGGTCGTTTCCCTCGGGTGGAGGAGTCCAAAAGAGATGGCTTAGGTTTAAGTTGAGAGGGGAAAGATTTAAAAGGAACCTAAAGGGCAATGTTTTCACAGTGATGCGTGTATGGAACAAGCTGCCAGAGCAAGTGGTGGTTTAGTTACAACATTTAAAAGGCATCTGGATGGATATATGAATAGGAAGAGTTTAGAGGGATATAGGTCAAATGCTGGCAAATGGGACTAGATTGATTAAGAATATCTGGTCAGCATGGACACGTTGGACTGAAGGATTCGTTTCCGTGTTGCACAACCTATGACTCTAGTCATGTTATCACTCATTTTTGACTGGGATCCTCACTAAATGACAATTAATGTTAATATAGAAACCTAACAAATTATGCTCAGCAAGCAACCGTTGCAGGTTCCATTCACTCACATCAGAAACAGAGAGCTATTACCTACAGCTAAAGTGATTTGTGATCAAACCTTCTTAACCAGATTCCTCAAACCTGCAAGACAATGCATGCATACCTGAATGAGGTCCAGGATGCCCAGTTCACTCTCTGAAGAATCCACGCAAAAGACAAAATACAAAGTTGCATAATGTCTGTAAATAAGTTTATTATCTGCTCCTCCAATTAACCTAAAAACAGAAGAAAATTACAGAAAAAAATAATTATACATTTTGTGCCACAGCTTTTATTGAGCATGACTAATATAACCTTTTATATGGCTTCTCCTATTTAATCTTGAAATGACTTCTAAATGAATATAAATTTGGAACAATTTTTTATTTTCAACATGAGCAACACAAAGCTGGCATTTTATTTGCCACTCTCCAAATTCTCAGGAAGCCACCCAAATCCTGAACATGTACACTGCTTGCAATGTGATCTTTAGATACCCCTAATTCTACACTGTGTATTTTGGTACAGGCACAGTCATTTATGGCATACAATATGTTTCAACCAAATAATGTGCAGCATTTACACTTTGAAAATTTCTGCACAAAAGAATAGTTTGTTGTCAAAACACGAACCATTTCAGGTAGGTAGATCTTAAGGTCAACTTTGTTTAACATAATAACTGTGTAACATTTGAATATCTACAACCCAAACATGCATATGAAAACTTGTGATCTGGGGGAAAAATAAATTAGTGTTATCCCTCAACTCTGATACCTTGAACAAAACATAGCATCAGGTTAACACTAGAAATTGTTGTGAGCCTAGGTTAATCTAATACACTGTAACACAATATGCAGTCTGGTTCTAAATTTCTTTGAGCAATTTGATCCATTTTCTGTGATATTCTATGCAGAGATAAACTAAAACTCTCTGTGGTAAATTATAAGTAAACTGTTCTGTGCAAATTACTTTTTAAGAAAAGGATCAAACAAAACAATTTACATTACTTACATGCCACCTTCCAGGAAATTACAGACATTTTCATCTCTTTTTGACACCAAGTGGAATGTCTCCCTAATAATCTGTTGTTGTGTGTCTTCACTCTGTAAATAAAGACAGGATCATTTATAATTTAAAACCCCCTGCCATGATATACGAACTGGGAGATAATGTATCTTTTAAAATAAAAACGTTGTGCACATTTGTAACTGTAAGGCTTAAAGATAATCTTACGGAATAGTAAAAGGAAGAGTAGAGTTGTAAGTACTAAACACCTCCTGTACACTCCATAAACACCTACAAAGCTTTGGGTGGATATTATTTAGGAAAATTGACAAGAAGTGAAGGAGTAGGGGAGAGAATTGAGGCAAAAAGAATTATATTTGAACCCACAGCAAATTGTTGCAGGAACACATGGTTTTATGACGTATTTAAATCTGAAAGCCTATAGAAAGAGAAAAGAAATGCCTTTTAATATAAGTAAGGAAAATATCACTGCAACTAAAGCCCAGCAACGAGGCTAAGTTGTACAAGATTGAAGCATTTATTTCTCACATACAGATTTCATAGAAAAGTGCATGTTCAAAATAGACCAAATGACATGATTCATACCCTGACCAATGCAGCGGTTCATGACAACAGTGACAACAAACTTAAAAGACATAAGACAGAGGAAGAAACACTTGGATATATTTTTACTTGCTGTGGAGACTGGTAACTTTGTATTTTCCAGTCTACAAGAGATGAGCTATGCCAGCCCCACCGACACAAACTACATCTTTGACCATTTAAATATTTCTAAATACTTTGCTATTTCATCCATTATAATAGACATTAACATTTTCCCAATAACAGGGAAAGACAGAGGAGGCAGGTATAATGACCCAGGAGGCTAAAATTGAGGTGTCTCAGTTCTTGTAGTTGTCCAACAGTTACATGGTGTGTGCAAGCTGTGTGAACAAGATTGGGGACAACAGGGACAATGAGAAAAGTGACCACAGTATTTTTATGTAAGGAGCCTTTTAAGTTGGGGGGGAAAAATGAGGGATGCAATTGTCTTAGATGCAGTATGATTAAGGAGATAGCCTTCAGGGCTCCTGCAGAGAACACTATGTTGCCTGTCCAGTGCTTGGGTTAAGGACGTCTCATCTAGGTTGTGAATAATCAAAGCTTATAAGGCAAGAACATGGAGTTGATTATCATCAGATCAGCCATGAGTTCATTCAAGGTGGGGGGGGGGGGGGGGGGGGGGGGGGGGGGGGGTGAGGGAGCAGACTCGATGGGCTGAATGGCATACTTCTGCTCCCACATTTTACAGTTTAGCTTGCTTCACCGTGTATTGCTATTCTTTCAACTGGAGAAAGTGATGTCTGCAGATGCTGGAGATCAGAGCTGAAAATGTGTTGCTGGAAAAGCCCAGCAGGTCAGGCAGCATCCAGGGAACAGGAGAATGATTCCTGAAGAAGGGCTTATGCCCGAAACGTCGATTCTCCTGTTCCCTGGATGCTGCCTGACCTGCTGGGCTTTTCCAGCAACACATATTCTTTCAACTGTCCTGCGCGTTTACATTTTTTACTCAAATATGTCCCACGATCTTTCTATGGTTCATGAAAAGAATGTGTACACTGATAGTAACAAATCTATTTCATTTAGTGACCATCACTAATTGCCGTCAAGACTGTGGCAGTAAGCCACTGCAAGATAGGAATTCACACAGAGCAGTTAGGCAAGGTGTTCGAGAACTTTGGCTTGATGACATGGAAGGAATGGCAAAAAAAGCTCTAAATCAAGATGGCTTATAATTTGAAGGTGTTTAGGTTTCCATGCGTCTGCTGTAATTTTTCTAGGTAGTACAGATCACAGGTTTGGGAGGTATTGAAGAAGCCTTGGCAAATGACTACATTTTCTGAGTGGTACACAGAGCAGACACAGCACTCGAGTGGTGAAGAAAGTGACTGTTCAAAGTACTGGAGGAGGTCATCAAGGAAGAGTGATATTTGTGCAAAATGGTATTAAGCTTCAAATGCAGTTGGAGCTGCCCCTATCTAGGCAGGTGAAGAGTCTCGGATGCTGCCTGAACTGCTGTGCTCTTCCAGCACCACTAATCCAAAATCTGGTTTCCAGCATCTTCAGTCATTGTTTTTACCTTAGGTGAAGAGTAACACATTACATAACAAACTGTGTTAAAACTTCATCAGAACCCAAGTTACCCATAACAGAATATCCAGGATCCTTCCTGATCTTGTAGTTGTAGTATTTATGGCTGATCCATTTGAGTTCAATGTCAAAAGTGACAAAAATGCTGATGGTGAGGAATTAGAGAATGATAGTGCCACTTGGGAAGAGAATGCCAAGACACATAGTTAGATCCTCTCTTACGATTGTCACTGGCTGACATGGAAATAGCAAATAATATTTATGCACACATCAACCAAGTCTGGACACAAATATAGATGGAAAGGCAAGTTGTGAGGGGGATACTAACAGTTTACAGAGTGATACTGATAGGTTAACAAAGTGGGTAAAAGCTGGTAGATGGACTGTAATGTGGAAAAACGTGATGTTTTCCACTTTGGAAGAGAGAACAAAAGAACAGATTATTATTTAAATAGGGAACAACAGACAGCTTGACAGTGTTTGTTCACAAAACACACAAGGCTAGCACACAGGTGCAACAGGTAGTCAGGAAGGCTAATGGCCTTATTTCAAGGGGGCTGGAGCACAAGAGTAGGGACATCTTCCTGCAATTACTGGTTAGACCACATCTGGATGCTATGAACTATTTTGATCCTCTTACTTAAGGGACGCAGTTCACAAATGGTTCACTAGGATAATCCCTGGTATGGAGGGATTTTCTTATGAGCAAAGGCTAAACAGTTTGAGACTTAACTCATTGGAATTTAGAGGAATGAGGTGATCTCATTGCGACAAATGGAATTCTTATGGGGCTTGACAGGATAAATGCTGAGAGGATATCTGGGAGAGTCTAAGGCCAAAGGGCATAGTCTCAGAATATAGAGTGTTAATTCAAAACTGAGATGAAGAGGAATTTCTTCTTTCAGAAGATTGAGGTTTTTGGAACTCCTTGTCACACAACAAACAGCTGTGAAGCCAGAGTTCTTGTGTATATTTAACGTTGGAATTGATAAGATTCTTCATCAGAAGGAGAAATCAATGGTCACACGGAAAGGGCAGGAAAGTGGACATGAAGAATGTAGGATCAGTCATAACCCCATTGAATGGTAGCAGGCTTGTAGACTCTTATTCCTATTTCTTCTGATCTTGCTGCACACAGCACAGACTGTTTCATTGCATGAGGATTGAAAGTGAAACTGAACACCAAGTAATCATTGGGGAATATCCATACTTTTAGCATTATGAGGAAGAGAAATTTATCAATAAAGCAAATGTGTGCAGAATGTTATTCAGCGGAACTCTCGCAGCTAACTTTCAGCAATCATAGCCATCTCCTTTTGTGTTGATTTCTAATTACTTCAATTTCTCATGGGCTGTTTGGAGCTGCCCTAATGTCAAGTGTAGTAACACTCAGCTTGCTTTTGGAATTCAAAATTTTAGGTAGTAATGAGGTTTACAGCTCAAGCTGTCTTGGCAGAACCTAAATCGAGCCATCAGCTTGGTTACTTTTCAGTAATAGCATATTATAGTGGTTCAATGATATTTTATGGATGGTTGAGCAGAAATTTCTGATGGGATTGAATTTGCCCTGACTTTTGTAATAGGCCAGATATTGAAACTGTCTACTTTTTCAAATAGTTGTCTGTATTGTAGCTATACTGGAGCAGCTTGCCAAGGGTTATGGCTAGTTCTGGAGCTTCAGTACCACAGTTGAGATGTTGTCAGGGCGCACACACTTTTCTTAATATCACAGAATAAATAAAATAAGTTCAATTCCACACTGTAGGGAATCTAATCTGAAAAAAAAAATCAGCATCCATAATGGTGGAACCTCAGGAAATTGAGAATGGTGGAGAAGGGGGTGGTCAAGATAAAATATTTGCTCCAATTTCTGGCTGTGATGGCTATGAATGGTTCAGCCCCATCTTTTGCATCCCTGGTTGTGCTCTGTCATCATTGAGGATGGAAATGTCTGTGGTACCTCCACAATTTTAACTTGCTAGCTATCTACCACAAATTGTGAATGTGGCAAGACTGCAAAGTTTTGATCTGATAGACAGAGCTAAGTGATTTCAAAACCAGCCTATAGCATGCTATTGCCACTATTTAGCTGGAATAGACAATTGTTATGACACAAAATAGACAGTCAAATCAAATTAGTCTCCCTATCCCTGTATTTGCAATATCATAACATTAAAATACTCAATGACCCTCAAAATTGTCCCCAATGGTTCTTAACCAGACTTTTTGAATAACCAGTACAGACTTTGTGAATAACTGATACCATAAGACCATAAGACATAGGAGCGGAAGTAAGGCCATTTGGCCCATCGAGTCCACGCCGCCATTCAATCATGGCTGATGGGCATTTCAACTCCACTTACCCGCATTCTCCCCGTAGCCCTTAATTCCAGGTTCATATCTTAACAAGATTTAACAATTTATTAAGAATACAGTAGTTTTAAAAGAGAGAAAAGTTAAGCAACAAGATAATCTAATCAGAAACAAAAACAGAAATCACCAGCAAAACTCAGCAGATCTAGCAGCATCTGTGGAGACAAAGTAGAGTTAGTATTGAGTCCAACGACCATTCTTCAGAATTGGTAATCTGACTAATGGCAGTGATTTATACATAACCTTCTTTGATTCTAGCCCCAACTGACACAGTGATAGCCAGCGAGACATAGTTAAGGGAAAAATCAAAAGAAAGGTAAATGCGATGCAACTGGCCAGTCCGCTTAAGTAGATTCCATGATCTGTAATCTCTCAGGCACTTAGGATTGTATATTGATTGGTTTCCTTAAGCTACCAATACATGCAACCAACTTTTAGGAGGCTCATATTCACAATACTTACAACTGAGACACAATTTTCTGAACTTTCAATCAGTTAATAATGAGAGGATAACCAAGGAGCAATCAGACCTCCATCTTGTATCTTTCACAGGCACAATTCTTCTGACTTAAACACAGTTGAAAAATTAGTTCAAGCTTTAGTTTTTCTTTGTTTCCTTTTTCATTCACTTTGTTAGACTGATTGGCACCATAACTCCAAGAGGCCCCAGTTAATATTCAAACGTCTATTTGAACTTCTATTGAGTACTTTGAACAAAAACCAATTTGCAATTAATTTCTAGGCCTGGCCTCATTAACAATATTCAATATTTTTTTCAAAGCAGGCTGCTACTGACACTCCAAAAGATACCTTCAGCTCTCAGCTCACTGTTTACAGCTCCAAAACAGTCTTGACATAATCTGCATTTATATGTCATCTTAGTAGAGGTAGAGACCTTTATAACATTAAAGAAGATCAGATGTACAGTTGCGATGCCAAGGTATACACAGCTATGCACCAAGTGCTGAAAAATGGGATTAGAAGAGATAGGTGGTTGTTTTTGACTGGCACAGACTTGATAGGCTGAAGGGCCTTTTTCTGTGCTGTAGACCTTTATGACTCTAGCCAACGCGGTGCCAACATTTCAGATGATGAGGAAGAGGGATGGCTAAAGAACAGATTCTAGAAACCAAAATCAACGATTTCAGTTTCCTGAATATCTAATTGGATAATAAAATTTCTGCTCATTTAGCACTGGACATTGGATAAGCAGTCTCATAATTTAATAATAGTGGAAAGAAAAGCAGGATGGAGATAGAGCAGAGGAAAATCACCTAATACCGCATTTTCAGAAGACATTGCTAAGAGACAGCATGGAGACAAAGAAATTGGAGGGGGCCAAGAACAGATCCTTGAAGGAAACAAGTACATCTTGCAAAGGATGTAAGAATTGAAAGATTAACGCTGAGGAATGCTTCAACCATTACCCATTATAGGGGCCAGATGGACTTGAGAGAACTGTTTAAGATCTTGAAGGAGTAAGACCTATATCTTCTCTCTATAACAATGTCAATCATATTGGTTTAATTTGTACTTAGTTGCTAATATGCAATAAGCTATCCTGTTTAAGGCCAGTGGCTTTCCCCGACCATACCGGACCAAGCATACCTTTTAGATCCCTACTGAGAAAGATGGTGGCAGCAAAGCTACCTGCTGGTGAGCAAAAATACAGGAAGCCTCATACAACATGATGGTCTGTGGCAATGACACTCATACAACACAATCAACATCAAATTTAAGACATTACCGCTGATTATCTGGCTAAATAGGTAAGAATGGAAAATAGTCACAACACCACAAGAAGTGCCAAGAGTTGACTATGTGGCCAATTGAGTCTACTCACTATTCAACACATTCATATCGGATTTTCAATTTCAATTCTTTTCACCGAATTTACAATATCACTTGATTACCTGAAAGACTAAAAATGTCTCTCTGCAAGCTTTAGACATATTCAACCATGATGTAGCAATACCCTCTGTGGTGGAGAATTTAAAGAATTTACAAACCTTAGTATGAAGAAATATTTCTTCCCACCAGCTTTAAATGACTGGCCCACCTCATCCTGTCAGACACTAGAAGAGACACTTCGGAAGAAAACTATGTAGTGAACCTTACCAAAGGCTGCAAAATAGCAAAGATATAATCTGCAACCTTGATAAGATTTGAAATTTTCAAAACTTTACTGACACAGGAGTTTAAACCTGATTAGAGGATCCAAACATGGAATTCTTGAAAGGTGGGCATGCATTTGAGGAGTTGGAAGAAGAGACAATAGGAAGGATGTTGTGAAACTTGAAAGGGTTCAGAAAAGATTTAAATGACAGTTTCCAGTGTTGCAGGGTTTGAACTATAGGGAGAAGCTGAATAGGCTGGAGCTGTTTTCCCTAGAACGTAAGAGGCAGAGGGGTAACCTTATAGAGGTTTATAAAATCATGAAGAGCACAGATGGTGTGAATGGACAAGGTCTTTTCCCTGGGATGAGGGAGTCCAGAACTAAAGGACACAGATTTAAAGTGAGAAGGGAAAGATATAAAAGGGACAGAAGGGGCAACTTTTTCATGTAGAGGGTGGTGCGTGTATGAAATGAGTTGCCAGAGGAAGTGGTGGAGGCTGGTACAACTACAACATTCAAAAGACATCTGGATGGGTATGTAAATATGAAGGGTTCAGAAGGATATGAGCCAAGTGGTGGCAAATGGAACTAGATTTATTTAGGATATCTAGTCGACATGGACAAGTTGGACTGCAAGATCTGTTTCCATGCTGTACATCTCTATGACTCTAAGAGCAACAATACTTTGAGGGAAAAGGCAATTTGGAGATGGGTTTTCAATCAAAGTCAAGAGGGCTTTGTTTTGAAAGAGGGGATGTGTAAAAGCTACAACTTTAAAGGAGAGAGGACAGTACTGAGGACATATACTGTTAGGACCTAGACATGAAGTTGAGCAGTCAGCACTATAACGAAATTAGTGTGAAGACAGCTATAAGTGGATTCCATATCAAAGGTATGCCGTCCCTGAGCTTAGGAAGAAATAGAAGAAAAACTTGAGAAAAATACAACATCAGGCATAAGAAAAGGAGGATCTTTGTTTGGTCTTATTCTCCACAATCACCTGATGAAGGAGTGGCACTCCGAAAGCTAGCACTTCCAAATAAACCTGTTGGACTATAACCTGGTGTTTTGCAATTTTAAACCTGTAAATGTGTTATTTACGACCTGCAGCACAGGTACATTCCATATTACCAGCTTAGTTTCACAGAAATAATGCTCTGTAATCACAGAGGATGATGGAGAATTGTTTTTCCGACTAGAGGCCTCTGACCACTAGTGTGCCGCAAGGGTCGGTGCTGGATCCACTGCTTTCTGTCATTTATATAAATGGATATGAATATAGGAGGAATAATTAGTAAGTTTGCAGATGACACCAAATTAGGTGGTGTAGTAGACACTGAAGGAGGTTATGTCACAGTACAACAGGACCTCGATCAGATGGACCAATGAGTCACAGATGGAGTTTAATTTAAATAAACGTGTGTTCCATTTTGGTAAGCCAAATCAAGGCAGGACCTATACACTTAACAGTGGCATCCTGGGAGTGCTGTCAAACAAAGCGACTTTGGGGCACAAGTTCATAGTCCCATGAAGTCACAGGTAGACAGGATAGTGAAGAAGGGACTATCTTCTATCAATGCACCCAGGAGTTTGCGTGTCAGAGAGTCACAGAGTCATAGAGATGTATAGCACGAAAACAGACCTTTTGGTCCAATTTGTCCATGCTGACCAGATATCCCAAACCAATATGGTCCTACCTGCCAGCACCTGGCCCATATCCCTCTAAACCCTTCCTATTCACATATCCATCCAAATGCTTCTTAAATGTTGCAATTGTACCAGCCTCCACCACTGCCTTGGCAGCTCATTCCATACATGTACCACCCTGTGTGAAAATGTTGCTTCTCAGGTCTCTTTTATATCTTTCCCCTTTCACCTTAAACTTATGCCCTCTAGTTCTGGACTCCCCCACCCCAGGCAAAAGACTTTGCCTATTTACCCTATCCATGCCCCTCATAATTTTGTAAACCTCTAGAAGGTCACCCCTCAGCCTCCGATGCTCCCAAGGAAAACAGCCCCAGCCCATTCAACTTCTCCCTATAGCTCTAATTCTCCAACCATGACAACACCCTTGTAAATCTTTTCTGAACCCTTTCAAGTTTCACAACATCTTTCCGATAGAAAGGAGACCAGATTTGCATGCAATATTCCAAAGGTGGCCTAACCAATGTCCTGTACAGCTGCAACATGACCTCCCAACACCTGTACTCAATACTCTGACCAATAAAGGAAAGTATACCAAACGCCTTCTTCACTATCCTGTCTACCTACGACTCCACTTTCAAGGAGCTATGAACCTGCACTCCAAGGTCTCTTTGTTCAGCAACCCTCCCCAGGACCTTACCATTAAGTGTATAAGTCCTTCTAAGATTTGCTTTGCCAAAATGCAGCACCTCACATTTATCTAAATTAAATTCCAGCTGCCACCTCTCAGCTCATCTGACCTTGTTGTAATCGGAGTTAACCTTCCTCACTGTCCACTGCACTTCCAATTTTGGCGCCATCTGCAAACTTATAAACTGTACCTCTTATGCTCACATCCAAATCATGTATATAAATTACAAAAAGTAGTGGGCCCAGCACCGATCCTTGTGCCACTCCACTGGTCACAGGCCTCCATCTAAAAAATAACCCTCCACCACCAACCTCTGTCTTCTACCTTTGAGCCAGTTCTGTATCCAAATGGCTAGCTCTCCCTGTATTCCATGAGATATGACCTTGCTAATCAGTCTTCCATGGGGAACCTTGTCAAACATCTTACTGAAGTCCATATAGATCATGTCTACCACTCTGCCCTCATCAATCTTCTTTGTTACTTCCTCAAAAAACTCAGTCAAGTTTGAGAGACATGATTTTCCACGCACAAAGCCATGTTGACGATCCCGAATCAGTCCTTGCCTTTCCAAATACATATATATCCTGTCCCTCAGGATTTCCTCCAACAACTTGCCCACCAACATCAGGCTCACTGGTCTATAGTTCCCTGGCCTGTCCTTATCATCCTTCTTAAACAGTGGCACCACGTTAGCCAACCTCCAGTCTTCCAGCACCTCACCTGTGACTATCAATGATACAAATATCTCAGGAAGGGGCCCAGCAATCACTTCCCTAGCTTCCCACAGAGTTTGAGGGTACACCTGATCAGATCCTGGGGATTTATCCACTTTTATGCATTTCAAGACATCCAGCACTTCCTCCTCTGTAATATGGATATTTTTCAGGATGTCATCATCTATTTCCCTACATTCTATATCTTCTATGTCCTTTTCCACAGTAAACACTGATGCAAAAATACTCGTTTAATATCTCCCCCATTTCCTGTGGCTCCACACAAAGGCCACCTTGCTGATCTTTGATGTGCCCTATTCTTGCCCTAGTTACCCTTTTGTCCCTAATGTACTTGTAAAAGCCCTTTGGATTCTCCTTAATTCTACTTGCCAAAGCTATCTCATGTCCCCTTTTTGCCCTCCTGATTTCCCTCTTAAGTATACTTCTACTGCCTTTATATTCTTGTACGGATTCATTTGATCTATCTTCTCTATACCTGACATATGCTTCTTTCTTTTCCTTAACCAAACCCTCAATTTCTTTAGTCATCCAGCATTCCATATACCCATCAGCCTTTCCTTTCGCCCTGACAGGAATATACTGTCTCTGGACTCTCATTATCTCATTTCTGAAGGCTTCCCATTTTCCAGTCGTCTCTTTACCTGTGAACATCTGCCCCCAATCAGCTTTTGAAAGTTCTTGCCTAATGCCATCAAAATTAACCTTCCTCCAATTTAGAACTTCAACTTTAGATCTGGTCTATCCTTTTCCATCACTATTTTAAAACTAATAGAATTATGGTTGCTGACCCTAAAGTGTTCCCCCACTGACACTTCAGTCAGCTGCCCTGCCTTATTTCCCAAGAGCAGGTCAAGCTTTGCACCTTCTCTGGTAGGTACATCCACATATTGAATCAGAAAATTTTCTTGTACACACTTAAAGGACATTGGTTAAGCCACTTTTGGAACACTGTGTGCAATTCTGGTTTCCCTACTACATGAAATATGTTGTTAAACTTGAAAGGGTGCAGAAAAGATTTACAAGGATGTTGCTGGGGTTGGAGGGCTTGAGCTATAGGGAGAGGCTGAATAGGCTGGAGCTGTTTTACCTAGAGCATAAGAGGCTGAGGCATGACCTTATAAAGGATTATAAAAATATGAATGGCACGGATGGGTGAAGAGACAAGACCTTTTCCCCACGCTAGGGGAATCCATATCTAGAGGGCATAGTTTTAAAGTGAGAGGAGAAAGATTTAAAAGGGATCTTCAAGGAAACATTTTCAGACAGTGGTTCATGTATGGAATGAGCTACCAGAGGAAGTGGTGGTGGCTTGCACAATTACAACATTTAAAAGACATCTGGATGAGTATATGAATAGGATTTGGAGGGATATGGGCCAAATGCTGACAAATGAGACTAGATTCATTTAGGATATCTAGTCAAGTTGAACCAAAGAATCTGTTTCTGTCCTGTCCAACCCTATGACTCTACTTTGATCATCTATATTTACTGGGCTGCTCAAATGAACTACATCTGTTTGGTGTTGTCTCACCCACACTGAGAATTGCTTTGCCCCAGTTTCCTGACAAGCACAATCCTAAATGACTTATTTTCCCTGACTCAGTAAATTACATTGTTGTAATACCAGGAAATTGTGTGTCGTATATGGGGCAGGCTAGATGGACTTCTCATATCAATTGGTCTTCTCATATCTATTATTTTTGCACACACCTGCATTGGATCCATAGATGAAATAATGCCTATCCAGAGGTGCTGACTGGTCTACTATATTTCGAACAGTGTGTTCTTTTGTTTCAGATTTCCAGTTGCTAGATTTCTTTATAAAAACAATGTATTTACCAGTTTGTTTTCATTCCAATGCAGTAAGAATAAACCTGTTGATGACTAAATGGCAAACACACGTTCTTGTGTCGCAGATCTCTTCTGATGCATGACTGCATGATAATTTAGATTGCCAAATCTATTATTATTGTGCAAATCAGCCAGCACTTTCCTCCCCCAAGTTGGGATGCAATTTTAAGCAACTTGCTGAATTAGTGCATTAATTCTCATTAAACTTGTTCTGTGAGCTATAAACACCAATTCGAGACAATTGCTATTTAATTAATACTACATCAAGAGATTTATCTTCCTGGTTCAGAAAGATAACAGCTTAAAGCATTGAGTACGATTTACTGCATGCAAAAATAGCAAAAAGATTTTTAAAGCGACAACTATTTTTCCTTACTTTGATTTTAATCTTTTCCTCACTCTCACGCCAATTTTCATTTCTTTTTGTCAATATGTCGCTAATTTGATTTTGGCATAATGTTTCACTCCCAACCCTTAAATTAGTTGTTCTATTCCATTAAGCCTGTAATTTCCAAAGATCTCAAATGTCCCACTGCCACCCTCAGCTACACTTCCAGCAAGTTACATGGTGAAATTGCCTATTCCATAACTCAACCATGAAAACACCACAATTTACAAAGTAAATCTGTCAAAACAAATTCCTGAACCTACCTAAGAGTTACACCTAAGGCCTCACTCTACTTCCAAATGCCTGCACAAACATCACATACCTAATCTCAGCCACGCCTCTGAAGGGAAGAAGAACAATGTAAAGAAAAGAGAAAGCAACTTTCAGGAGACTAATTGGTAGGAACAGTAGAATATCAATGACACATATTTAGAAACCCATATGTTTATCACAATATTGTCCACAGCACACTCAACACAATCCATGCCATCATTCCCTTGATGTTAAAAAAATTCTCTAAGCACTGAATTTTTGGCACATGGATTCATTAGGCAGTGGGGATTCGACTTTTAAAGGAAGGAGATAAACATGTAAAACAACAACTTGCATTTATACCGCATTTTTAATGTTTGAAGGTGCCTCATAACAGCAGTATCAAACAAAATGTAACATTGAGCCACAGGAGATATTACAACTGAAAGATTGCAATAGATCACTTTAAAATTATTGAGCTAAAAATCACCAGAGGCCAATTGATCTCCTTTGCTATCAAAATCTACTATTCGGTTCTATATTAACATATCTGACAAATTTAAGTGGACAGAACACACCCTAAATTACTCAAGATTGAAGGCCAGAATCGTAATCAGTGGCAAATCTATGTCACTCGCCATCAACCTGAAAAGGTTGCACACATCCTGTCAGTTTTAATCTGGCATCAAGTCATAGGATTGCCAAACATACAGCAACTATGATGCCATCAAACACAGCAACCAGCCAATTTTGTTGAAGGAATTTCAGATATAGCAATCCAGAATGTACAAATATTAACAGACAACATAAATGATTAATATTGAAACTGAAAAAACAATAAAGTTAATTTTTAAAAAGTTTAATCTTGGAGAAATTTATGTCCATATTTTAAAATGTGTTTTTGTGTAGTCCAGTGCTCTTACTGGACTACACAAAAACAAATTTTAAAATATGGACATACACTAGAGACCGTTGGACCTCACTTTACGAAAGCTAACAGTTCATGTTTTTAAAGAAAACATGGTAAAACTTAATTAAATTTGAAAAGGTATACTTTCATTAGTTCAGTGATTTCTAGTTGATTGCAGTCTGCAGACAGCTTGACATTCAACAGCACACCCAGTGAGCACTGAATCATTGATAGAAACATTGGATTCCCATATTTAATCCTGCATGTGCAATTTCAGAGAATGATGACAGCAAACACTGAGTTTCACTGTCATTACTAGAGTAAATTTCAGCCAGAGTTTCCATACAAAGAAATTTACCGCATGGAGTGTAAACATGCATTATACGTTGTAGTGTCAAGTTAAGGTTACTCTGTGCAAGTTGTGCTGTATAATCTACAAACAGCAAGGTATGGCTCAGTAATCTACTTATTTGGTTAAAATACTAACATTTTATTACTTATTAAAACAACTGTCAATTATATTGATTCGGAGAAACTATCACTGTATTCTAACAGATGAAAGGCTTAACAGACAATCAATTCTTCAATGTATAATTTCAGTTACATCACACTGCAAATTTTTGCTATAAATTCTGTGTTACGATCGAGCCCTCCACAATCACCTGATGAAGGAGCGTCGCTAGGAGCTCCTAGTGTGCTTCCAATTAAACCTTTTGGACTATAACTTGGTGTTGTGTGATTTTTAACTTCGTCAATTATATTTAGAGACAGGAATATAAATTCAAAACAGAAAGCACAAAGACTTTTTATTACACAAATGCTGTTGCTGGGTTTATTTAGTAGATTCATAAGCAGAAACTAAAAAGAGACAAACGCCAATACTTCAATGTTGTGCAATAGGGTCCTTGCATTTGGCCTTTAATTCACCAAACATTCTTTCCACCACTATCATTACAATGAATCCATCTGTAACCAATCACAGTAAACATTACTCTCCATTTCTGTGACAGAGTTCAATTTGAATGACCCAGAGCATTGCTGAAATATCGCTTCAAAAGCAACATCTTCTTTCAAAATAAAATGTATTTATATTTGTAATTGTATCCTTGCCTCAAGAATTCCTTAAAATGTTAGAATGTCTCAAGTGTTTCACACAACTAACTGTCTTACTTTATACTGTCAACTGTAGCTATAATTCTTTACCGGCAAGGTATGGTAGCATGGTTATGTTACTGTACCAGTACGTATTTCAGAGAGCTGGAAAAGTTCAAACCTGAGCACCACAGCTGAGAAATTCAAATTCAGCTAATTCAATAAATCTGGAATAAAATGCTGGGCTTAGTACCAAGACCATTAAACCACAGTTTTACCAAACCTTGTGGTTCACTCCTGCTCTTTAGGGAAGAAAATTAACTGTTCTTATTCAGAGTCACAGAGATCTACAGCACAAAAAATGCCTTTCAGACAACGGAGACTGCACCCTTCAAAACAACGAAAACAATTATTTTAATTCCACTTTCTAACACTTGGCCATTAGCCACATATGCCTTGAAATCGCAGTGCATAACTAAAAAAAAGTCATGAGGTTTTCTGTCTCTACGACTCTTAGAGGGAGCGGGTTCCAGTTCCACCACCCTCTGAGTGAAAAGGTATTTCCTCTCATTCCTCTAAACCTGTTGCCCTTATCTCAAGTCTACACCCCTGGTCATTGATCTCGCCACCAAACTTAGCACTACAGATTCACAGCGCCAGGGACCCAGGTTTGACTCCAGCCTTGGGCGACTGTCTGTGTGGAGTTTGCACATTCTCCCCATGTCTGCATGGGTTTCCTCCGGGTGCTGCAGTTGATGTGCAGGTCACGTGGATTGACCATGCTAAATTGCCCACGGTGTTAGGTGCATTAGTCAAAGGGAGATGGGTCTGTGTGGGTTACTCTTCAGAGGGTCGGTGTGGACTTGTTGGGCCGAATGGCTTGTTTCCACACTATAAGGAATCCAATCTAAACGAAAAGTTCTTTCCTGTCTACCCTATCTATGCCTCTCATAATTTTATACATCTCAATTACATTCTTCCCTGCTTAGTCTTCTCTGCTCCAAAAAAACAACCCTAGTCCATCCAAACTTTCTTTGTAACAAAAGCTCTTCACACAAGGCAATATTCTGGTAAATCTCCACTATATCCTTTCCAGGGCAATGTGATCCCTCCTTTAATGCAAATTCCAGAACTGCACAATACTCTAGCTGTGACCACCCCAGCAGTTTTCATTTCATTGTGAACTTACTGATCAATCATCCTAGATTCAAGTCTAAGTCGTTTATATACACCAGAAACAACAAAGGCCCTAACACAGATTGCCCCACTGGCACCAGAAGCAACCCAGAAATAACTTAATTTCCTAGCTCCCTAAACTCTGCTTGCAGAACCACATCCCTTTTTCTACCTATGCATACCAATACATACTATGTTCGATCAGCCTTTACGGCTAGACACACTGCCTGTTCATGTAGTTACCAGGGACAACTGAAGCTTCCATGATTTGCTACAAGTAGAGAAGGAACATATCACTGGTGTGAGCTCTACTGTCATGTCTTCCCTTAAATTCCTTAGTCACTCCCTTTTTCTAAAAAAAAGCCTGTATAGGAGCAGTATAAACTTACTTCTCTTATGTTAACTTTACTTCCCTTTCCCTCCATTGCTCACTTATATTATGTTGCCTTGCCTTTCACTTATTTCTGTTGCTTCTCAGTTAACCCCTTCTTCCAAAAGTACACTTTCTAACATTGTGAACCACTTCCCTGTCTTGTCACTGCTCGATTTTCTGTATCTCAGACCAGCAGCCCCCTGAATCCTGAAGGGCAGTTGCAGCTTCAATGAATGGCAAATGTTGAGAACAAACACGGGAAAAGCTGAAATGATCTCATCTTCAAACCATCAGATACACCTGCCCTTAAAAAGGACATGAGCAATTTCAGCACAATTTTCTTTAATATACAGTATAGTCCTGCCTTGACAGTGAAGTTGCCCTCCATCACATGGTGCGCCAGAATCAACATGCTAAATTGGTCAGAATCAGAACCCATGTAACAGCTCAAAACTGGATACTCGAAGTGTTTGAGGAATCAAAGCAATATGATAGAAGACAATTCTGCTGTAATGTGCAGTCATATGGTCTGGCATATTCAATCACTCATAATTCCAAATTATACAGAAGCACAATTGTTTTGGAGAGAGTACCATTGGGCATAAAAAAATTGGGCTTTTCAGATTTCAGAATTACACAAGAGTGATGAATATGCCAGATCATATGACTGCACATTACAGCAGAATTGTCTTCTATCATATTGCTTTGATTCCTCAACACTTCTACATGTAACCTGTATAAAGGTTAATTGATAAATCTCATTGGAATACACGGAGAACTAGCCATTTGGATACAGAACTGGCTCAAAAGGTAGAAAACACAGGGTGGTGGGGGGTTGTTTTTCAGACTGGAGGCCTGTGACCAGTGGAGTGCCACCAGAATTGGTGCTGGGTCCTCTACTTTTCATCATTTACATAAATGTTTTGGATGTGAGCATAAGAGGTACAGTTAGTAAGTTTGCAGATGAACCAAAACTGGAGGTGTAGTGGACAGTGAAGAAGGTTACCTCAGATTACAATGGGATCTTGATCAGATGGGCCAGTGGGCAGATGGAGTTTAATTTAGATAAATACAAGGTATTGCATTTTGGGAAAGCAAGTTTTAATAGGACTTATACAATTCATGGTAAGGTCCTGGAGAGTGCTGTTGAACAAAGAGACCTTGGAGTGCAGGTTCATAGCTCCTTGAAAGTGGAGTCGCAGGATAGTGAAGGAGGCATTTGGTATGCTTTCCTTTATTGGTCAGAATATTGAGTACAGGAGTTGGGAGGTCATGTTGCAGTTGTACAGGACATTGGTTAGGCCACAGTTGGAATATCGTGCGCAATTCTAGTCTCTTTCCTATCTGAAAGATGTTGTGAAACTTGAAAGGATTCAGAAAGGATTTACAAGGATGTTGCCAGAGTTGGAGGATTTGAGCTATAGGGAGAGGTTGAATAGGCTATGGATGAAGCGTCGTAGGCTGAGGGGTGACCTTATAGAGATTTGTAAAATCATGAGGGGCACGGATAGGATAAATAGACAAAGTCTTCTCCCTGGGGTTGGGGAGTCCAGAACTAGACGGCATAGGCTAGGTTGAGAGGAGAAAGATATAAAAGAGACCTAAGGGACAACTTTTTCATGCAGAAGGTGGTACATGTATGGAAAGAGCTGCCAGAGGAAGTAGTGGAAGCTAGTATAATTGCAACATTCAAATGGCATCTGGGTGGGTATATGAATAGTTTGGGAGGGTTTGGACGGATATAGGCCTAGTGCAGGCAGGTGAGACTAGATTGGGTTGGAATATCTGGTCGGCATGGACAAGTTGGACTGAACAGTCTGTTTCTGCGCTGTACATCTGTATGACTTTGAGTATCCAATTTTGAGCTGTGAGATCGTTGTGAATCTGACCAATTTAGGGTGTTAATTCTGGCATACTGTATGATGGAGAGCACCTTAACTGTCAAGGCAGGACTACACTGTATCTTAAAGAAATTGATCATGTGCTTTTTTTTTTAAAAAAGAGCAAGCATATCTGTGACGGTTTGAAGATGAGATCATGTCAGCTTTTCCAATGTTTGTTCTCAACATTTGCCTTTCATCAAGTCCTAGAAAATCAAATAGTGACAAGACAGGGAAGTGGTTGTTTGATTGGTTCACAACTTTAGAAAATTTATTTTTTGAAAAAGGGATTAACTGAGAAGTAACAGAAATAAGTCAAAGTCAAGGCCAATATAATATAAAGTGAGCAAAGTAGGGAAAGAGAAGTAAAGTTAACATACGAGAACTAAGTTTATACTACTCCTGTACAGGCATTTCACTACATGCATGAGGACAAAAGCTGAAGCAGCATGCTATACACAGGTACGAAATCCCACAATCAACAAATCATCAAGTTCTGCATTCTGGACACTGATAGTTGTGAATGGTGACGAACAATTAAAATGATTTGAAGCATTCATGAGCATTCCCACTCTCAAACAATTTGAAAATCCTTCAAGGTAATGTAAAAAAACCTGAAGCATTTGCAACCATCTACAATTAGGAAGGCCAAGTAGATGATCCATCACAGCCACATGCTAAAATGTCCAGCATTATAGACAACAGACTTCAGCCAATTTGATTCCCACCAAGTGATACGTGGATACAGTAATGTCTATAATCCCTGACAACATTTTGGCTATATGCTTAAACTTTATGCTCCAAAATGAGATGTGCCTCTAGCCAAGCTAAACAAGTACAGCCAGAAAAAACATCAATATGATAAAGTGAAAAATTGCCTCTGCGTGTCCTGTCCACAAAAAGCAGGAAAAATCCAATCCAGCCAATTACCTTGTCATCATTTTAAATCAAAGTGATGAAAGCTTATTGAGTGTGTTATCAAGCAGCGCTTACATATTCACCAATGTTAGGTTTACATTCTAACAGGACCACACTGCTCCAAGCCACATTACAACTCATAGTGCAAACAAAGATTATGGATATGAATTCAAGAGTCAAAAGAGTCTGCTGTAAACATGGCAAAGAGAATGAAACAAGGTAGACTCAGATGTGACAAAGAACTGTCGTAAAATTGAAAGCAATGTGAATCACAGGGAATGAGCCTCTCTGGAGTGGTAGCTAACACAACAGGAAAATAGTTGTGGCTGCTTCAGTTGAGATCCTACTACTTGAATTTCTTACCGATATATCCATCCAACTGTCTTCAGCTGCTTCAGAAATAACTTCCCCCTAACAAAGATCAAAATCAAGAGTATTTATTGATAATTGAGAGGTTTGGCTCCATTCACAACTCTGTACAGTCTGTGCCTCATGTAATAGGACCTGGGAAACATCCAGGGTTGGGCTGGAAGTGGGCATTCCACTTGTTCTATAAAAAAGGTCAGGTAATTAAAATTTCAGAGTGGAAAGTTGAATCACATCCTTTTGTCATTCAATGTAATTTCTATTACTGGACCGCTGAAACAACAGGAGAGTCATCACTAAACAAAAATTTGACTGGACTAGCTCCATTAATAATGGAGCTACAACAGCAAGTCAAAAGCAAGCCAACAATCTACAATGCACAAAGTCAGGAATATTATGCAATTTTTGACATATGCCTAGGTGTGAGTGAAGGCGCATTTAAAGTAAAAGAAAAGTTTATCATCTCTGCCAAAGTGGTCCAAATGACTGACTCTCCATCAAACACCTGAAACTTTCATTTTTACCAACATGTGATAACTGTGGTTCATATCATCTACAAGGTGCACAACTTGCCAAGGTTTTTTGACACAACATCCGGAACCTCGATTCTCCACCAAGTGCAGGAAATATATGTGAATACCATCATCTACAAATTTGTCTACAAGTCACTTAGCAGCCTGACTTAGAAGTAGATTGCAGTTCTTTTATCACTGGCTCAAAATCCCGATACTGTAGATGTATAAACACCACATGAGCAGCAGTAGTTCAAGATGGCTTACCATCACCTCCAGAGTAATTAGGGATGGACAACAAATGCTGACTTCGCGAGCAAAGCTCAGGACCCTTTAACACACAAAAGAAAAGCTTACAAGCAATTACTTAAAAAGATATTTAACATCCATTGAATAGGTCTTTAGTTTTAAAGTCTTATTCCATTGGCAGGCACTTCAGAAAATGCAACATTTATTCAGGTGTGCACGCAAATATTGATATTGGTATGGTAATTAAGTCCTAATGAAGATCTCTAAACTTACTGGTATTGCTCAATATGCAAATGTATATTATTCTTTGCATTTTTTAAATACTATTTCTAGCATTATGGTCAGAACATCAATGTATACAAATCGAACAGATCCTAGTGGCTCTGAAATCTCTCTTATTATAGTCCAGTATAAACAAATTGCATTGAATTGTTGGAACAAAATGAAATAATATTTTGCAATCTGAACAATGAATGCAAGTACAGACATTTTAACAGAGAATTCAACTATTTATGACAGTGTAAACCAATTCTTAAATAATTGATGTTTCAGACGAAGTTAGAATTACTGCTTTTCTCAACTGAGAAAGAACTTAACAGCTATTCAATTGAATAGATACAAAAAATAACTGATCACATGAGAATACATATATATTCAACTGCAACACCTTTGAAAACCATTTTATTTTGTGCAGTACTGTTTCACAAGCTGAAAAATCCCAGAGCATAAAAAAAAGACATTTTCTATGAACACAGAAACCAAATAAACACTTTAATGACAACAGACAGGAAAGTATTGCACAGATTTCCCTGGTTAGGCTAAAGTTAAAAGTCAAGTATATGGGACTAAGCCTCAGAAATTGATACTGTATAGTGTGTGCTGAAAATGTGTTGCTGGAAAAGGGCAGCAGGTCAGGCAGCAACCAAGGAGCAGGAGAATCGACGTTTCGGGCATGAGCCCTTCTTCAGGAAGAAGGGCTCATGCCCGAAACATCGATTCTCCTGCTCCTTGGATGCTGCCTGACCTGCTGCGCTTTTCCAGCAACACATTTTCAGCTCTGATCTCCAGCATCTGCAGTCCTCACTGTATAGTTTGTGTCAATGCACATAAGTTCCCTCTCCAAATTGAAGCAAGCTGTACAGCGCAATTTGGAAATAATTGCCAATGTTTATTTCGCAATTGTTAATCCACAAGTATATAGGCGGAAGCGGATCTGCAGATGCCGGCGATAACAACGGTGCTGGAAAAGCACAGCAGGTCAGGCAGCATCTGAGGAGCAGGAAAATTTACGTTTTGGGCAAAAAGCCCTTCTTGATAAAGGGCTTTTGCCTGAAACATCAATTTTTCCTGCTCCTCGGATTCTGCCTGGCCTGCTATGCTTTTCTAGCACCACTCTAATCTTGAATCCACAGGAATATATTGAATGAATGGGTGAAAACTTATAGGTTGCAAAAGAAATTTCCAGAACTCACCTAAACTGAACTTGGGTACGAGATGAAATACTACCTCCAGAGGTAGCCTCATTCTGTGACTTCATAATTGCAATTAGTTAATTTTAATAGTCAGAAGCAGCATATTGAATCACATGAAAAATTATGAAACTTGAAATGTTTGTAGTGGGAAAATAGCACATCATATCAGTGAGTTATTAGAGCTACCGTGGTCCAGTAATTCATATTGTTCTGTGACTGTCTATCACTTTTCAATACCAACTTCAAACTGATAATTTGAAATGTAATTTCCATAATACTCTAAAATTAAATTATACAATAAATCTCAATCACTATGTATTTGTATCCAAAAATGTGAAAAATGAAATACTGTAATCAAAACTTTGAGGAAATGAAAAGTCAAAATTTACATGGTCAACAGAAATGACTTGTGTAGACAAAAAGAATTGCGTGCCTACAAGTTTAAACATTTAATATTGAAGACTATTAATTTAACTTTCGGTGGAAACAAGTAAATTAAACAGCAATTTTGAACTGATAAATAAATATAACTTAATAATTAACAAGAAAAAAAAACTAAATTGAATTTTAAAAAGCTGATTACACTGGGTGTACAAGACCTGAACTGTGATACAACTTTTTATGCCTTTTACCTAAATTACATTGATGCTATTGCTGCAGACGAGTTAGTACCAAAAACAACAATTGCAAAGAACCACTCAAAATACACATTATCCTATCTAAATTGTCTCAACTGGGCTAAATTGGTAACACTATCCCTCTACATCACAAGGTTCCAGGTTCATGCTGGCATGGATTGAGAATTGCTTAACAGAGAGAAACAGTAGGAATAAATAGGTCATTCTCAGGTTGGCAGGTTCTGAGTAGAGGGATACTGCAAGGATCAACAATTGGACTCAAGCTGTTCAAAATCTACATCAATGACTTATTTGTCGGGTCCAAGTGTGGACAATGCAAAACTGGGTGAGAATGTGTTGTGAGAATGATGCAAGGGTGTTTCAAAGGGATTTGGGCAAGCAGAATGAATGGATAAGAACATGGCTGATGGAATATAATGTGGATAAGTCCAAGGTTATCCATTTCAGCAGGAAGAAGGTGCATCATATTTCTTAAATGGTGAGAAACTGTGAAGTGTTGGTGTCCAAACAGACCTAGGTGTCCTTCTTCATAAGTAACTGAAAACTGATGAGCAGGTACAGTCTTCAATTAAGAAAGCAAATGGTAGATTAGCATTAATTGCAAGAGATTAGCCTGTACAGACATAAAGAGGAAATTTCCAATGAGTCAAATTGAACTGGAAACATCATCAATTCTTTCCCCACAAGAGCTACTCAATTTATTGAAACCCTTGAGTACTTTATTTTATACCAGATCTGCTGCATCTGAAGAATTTTGCAATTGTATTTTGAAAAGGCAAATCAGGGCAGGACTTAATCATTTAATAGTAAGGTCCTGGGGAGTGTTGCTGAACAAAGAGACCTTGGACTGCAGGTTCATAGTTCCTTGAAAGTAGAGTCATTGATAGACAGGATAGTAAAGGCAGCATTTCGCATGCTTGCCTTTATGGATCAGTACATTGAGTATGAGAATTGGGAAGTCATGTTGCAGCTGTACAGGACATTGATTAGGCCACTTTTATTATACCGCATGCAATTCTGGTCTTCACGCTATAGGAATGTTGTTGTGAAACTTGAAAGGGTTCAGAAAAGATTTACAAGGATGTTGCCAAAGTTGGAGGGTTTGAGCTACAGGGAGAGGTTGAATAGGCTGGATCTATTTTCCCTGGAGTGTCAGAGGCTGAGGGATGACCTTATAGGGGTTTATAAAATCATAAGGGGCATAAATAGAGTGAATAGTCAAGATCTTTTCTTCATGATAGCGGAGTCCAAAACTAGAAGGCATAGGTTTAAGGTGAGAGGGGAAAGATTTAAAAGGGACCTAAGGGGTAACTTTTTCATGCAGAGGGAGGAGCATGTATGGAATAAGTTGCCAGAGGAAGTGGTGGAAGTTGTACAATTACAACATTTAAATGTCATTGACATGGGTATATGAATAGGAAGGGTTGAGACAGATATGGGCCAAATGCTGTCAAATGGGGCTAGATTAATTTGGGATATCTGGTCGGCATGGATGAGTTGGATTGAAGGGTCTGTTTCCATGCTGTACAACTCTATGACTCGAAGACATTGGACCTGTATTCTCTAGAGTTTCAAAGAATGTGAGGGAATCTAATAGAATCTTGCAAAATTCTTAAAGGAATAAAGTCATAGAGATGTACAGCATGGAAACAGACCCTTCGTTGTAACCCGTTCATGCCAACCAGATATCCCAACCCAATCTAGTCCCACCTGCCAGCACCTGGCCCATATCCCTCCAAACCCTTCCTATTCATATACCCATCCAAATGCCTCTTAAAATGTTGCAATTGTACCAGCCTCCACCACATCCTCTGGCAGCTCATTCCATACACATACCACCCTCTGCATGAAAAAGTTGCCCCTTAGGTTTCTTTTATATCTTTCCCTTCTCACCCTAAATCTATGCCCTCTAGTTCTGGACTCCCCCGACCTTGGGGAAAAGACTTTGTCTACTTATCCTATCCATGCCTCTCAATTTTGTAAACCTCTATAAGGTCACCCCTCAGCCTCCGACGTTCCAGGGAAAACAGCCCCAGCCTGTTCAGCCTCTCCCTGCAGATGTCTCCCCTGGCCTGCAGATCTAAACCAAGGCACAGAGACTAAAGATAAGGGAAAAGCATGAAGATGAGAAAGAATTCCTTGATTCAAGAGTGACAAATCTTTGGTGTTCTCCGCCCTAGTGGACTTTGGAAACTCAGTAATTGTATATAGTCAAGACAGAGATTTGGTTGATTTTTCAATACTAATTACATCAATGGATATGTGGATAGTGTGTAAAAAAAAAAGATATTGAGGTAGATTATCAGCGCTGTTCTAATAAGGGGCTAAATGGCTTACTCCTGCTCCTTCTCCAAAGGATAAGTTAACACACCACATCTGTCAAGAGGTAATGTTAAACTGAGAATGATCTGCTTTCTAAGCTGGTATATTTAAAAAATTCCATGACATTTTTTTTGAAGAGCAGCAAGGGAGTGATCTTGTGTGTCCTGGCCAATATCAACAGATTCAAAAACATAATTTCTGAATTATTGCATGACTATTTGTGGGAACTTGCTGTCTACAACCTGGCTGCTAAGTGTCCTTCAGTGCAACAGATACCATATCAGTTCTGACAAAGGTTCTGACTGGAAAGTTAACTCTGATTTTCTCTACAGATGATGCCATCCTCCAGCACTTTTTGTTTGTGTTACAGTCTACACCTTATTGGCTGCAAAGCACTTTAGTACTACATAAATGCAGTATCTGCTATAGTAATTAGGGTCTCATTCGATTTTTTTTTGGTGGGAATACTAGAATTCTATACCCACCAATGTAATGCCTATCCCGTTCCAACTCTCCGACGATCACAAACTCAACATTAACTACTGATGCATCATTATATCAGAGCCCAATCCCTCAGTCGCTCCTCTTCTAATTGGAAAGCGACCATCACAGGGTAGCCACTATTGGATTTAAATGGATAATACTTTTCCAATATGCAGTTCGGAAACTAATGCCTTCGATAAACACAAAGCTATTTCGGCCCTTTAGATAACACATGTTCCTTTGGTATTATTATTCTTCCTCGCTGCACTTTACATGTTTGTTTTTCTTGAGCTCGTACGTTAAAGTGTTTCGTGCAGCTGATGTCTGCTAAAACGTACCTGAAAGCTGCAATCTGGCAATTACAGGTACTTACATCAGGAAGGATAACCTGAAGAACAGCATTTAGGAGACACTTCGAAACATTCCTCGTACCTCTACTTTGGAATATTCGGTGCAGCGCATTGAAATGAAGTCTGGTGGCATCTGTACACTAACTTCACAGGTATGAAGAGGCAATCCTGGAATTGAAAATAAACTGTGCGAGCCCCAGAGGACGAACTGTACCGCTGTGATTGCCTTATACAGAAACTCACTCTGAGCAGACCACTTCCCTATGATAACGCCAGTCTGCTCCTAGCGCGAGCGCTACTTTGAAATGTGGCCGGGAGCGCGTGCCCGGTTTTGGGGGGGGGGGGGGGGTCACTCTCCCAACGGATCGCACGCGGAAGTTGACAGTTTAACGGTCGCTGCGATCTCGGCCCTCTCTCCCTCATACTCACATAGCGCTCATAGAACTTGGAGAGTCGCGGCTTGCCGTGGTTGTTAAATATCAGGATGGCTTTAATCATGTCGACTGGATTGCCCTCTTCCCGAAACACCTACTGACAGTGGGAATCGAAGCGGAATTTCTCCGAAACATGCACGTACGTACAGAGGTGGGTGGGATCGAATCCGAAACGAAGTGTCCGTCACAGGAAACTCCCCCATTTGCCAGCCCTTACATGGTGACGGCAACCGCCACCGTTCAGGAAAGGCAGCAGAAAATCGTTGCGCTTTTTCGAAACGCCTAATGAATGGTTTTCGGGGTAACTTTAGGAACACCCGATTTAGTTTCTGAATGGCAAGTTTTTTTGAAAAAAAGATCGTAAATTCAAGACGTTTTAGTATTGGCTTAAGATAACAAATAAAGCATTTCACGCGATTTATTTTTGCAGTTGTGGGCGCTAGACTTCTAGTTTATTAGGGTATCTCTGTGATTTCACAGTCTTCTATAGGTATTTGCTACCGCATTGAGTAAAGCGAATACATACTTAACGGCCTTCATTGACCCGTTTTATTAGTACATTCCGTCGGATTATCACATTTCCAAAAGTCAAAATCAGGGCACGATGAAAAGCTTTGGGCAGGCAGGACTCCAGGATGATTGCCTTCCTTTTGCACAATGACTGTGGGTGGAGTGGAGATCGAAGTGGACATCTGGAATATGTCCGACCAGAGTTGTTTTTCATCAATACATAAGAGTTATGCAGTACGGAATGTGTCTTCAGTCCAACTCGTCCACGCCGAATAGATATCTTAGGACAGTTTTCTAAAAGTGGCCTCAACAATGTCCTGAAAAGTGTTATCACAAATTCGCAACTCCTATACTCAGTGCATTGCCCAATGAAAGCAAGAGTGCCAAGTGCCTTCCCCACCACCCTGTCTACCTCACTTCCAAGGAACTCTGTACTTGCACCCTTAGGTCGCTTTGTTCAGCAACACTTCCTTGGGATTTGGAGATAGTGAGCACTGCAGACGCTGGAAAGTCAGGGTGGATAAACAGCGGAGCTGGGAAAATGCACAGCAAGTCAATGAGCATCAGAGGAGATGTTTCAGGTCAGAATCATTCGTCAGGACTGGGGGAGAGGAAGGGAAGGGAAGTGGGTTGAGAAATAAATGCCAGGAGAGGGGTTGGGCTGGGAGAAGGTGGCAGGGGTGGTGGTACGTGGACGAGGCAGGTGCTGAGGAAGGAGACATGGCTGTAGTAGAGGGTTGGTTAGGCCACTTTTGAAATATTGCATGCAGTTCTGGTCTCCTTCCTATTGGAAGGATGTTGTGATACTCGAAAGGGTTCAGAAAAGGTTTACAGGATGTTGTCAGAGTTGAAGGATTTGAGCTATAGGAGAGGTTGAACAGTCTGGGGCTGTTTTCCCTGGAGCGTTGGAGGCTGAGGGGTGACCTTATAGAGGTTAATAAAATCATGAGGGGCATGGATAGGATAAATAGACAAAGTCTTTTCCCTGGGGTCGGGGAGTCCAGAACTAGAGGGCATAGGTTTAGGGTGAGAGAGGAAACTTATAAAAGAGACCCAAGGTGCAACATTTTCATGCAGAGGATGGTATGTGTATGGAATGAGCTTCCAGCGGAAGTGGAAGAGGCTAGTATAACTGCAACATTTAAAAGGCATCTGGATGGTTATATGAATAGGAAGGGTTTCGAGCTGGGTGCTGGTAGGTGGGACTAGATTGGGTTAGGACATCTGGTCGGCATGGATGGGTTGGACCGAAGGGTCCGTTTCCGTGCTATACATCTCTATGACTATCTGTATTCCAATGCACTCCTGTCTAGACTTCCACATTCCTGATGATGGTCCTTTGCCCGAAACGTCGATTTTGCTGCTCCTCGGATACTGCCTGACCTGCTGTGTTTTTCCAGCACCACTCTAATCTAGACTCTGGTTTCCAGCATCTGCAGCCCTTGTTTTTACCTTCCGCATTCTACCCATTGCTAACTTGAGGTCATCCAAATAAAAACAAAAAGTGCTGAAAAAATTCAGAAGATCTGGCTGTATTTGTGGACAGAGAAATAGAGTTAACACTCTGAGCCTGATGTCTCTTCATATTTCAGATTTCCAGCATCCACAGTATGCTGCTTTTATTTGAGGTTACCTGCTGCCTCTTCCTACTTGTACCAAGACATTTTCATTTATCATCTCTTGTCTGTTAGCTTACATTGGCTCCTGGTCACGCAACACCGTGATTTTAAAATTGTCATCCTTCAAATAGGGTTTTCAAATCTCTCTTTGGCTTGTCTCTTTCCCAATTTTTGTCAACTCCTCTAACCTCCACATGTGAGCTCAGCTGACTCTGGTCTCTTGAGCACCCCTGTATTGTTTCAAAACTAATTACAACATTAGTTGCCTAGGGGGTAAGCTCCTGAATTTCTTCTTACACCTCTTCCCTGTCTATGTCACTTTTCTCTTTTAGCAGAATCCTTAAAAAAAACCTCTATGAACAAACATTTGGTCAACTGACCTAATGTTTCCCAATATGGCTCATTGTCATATCTTGTTCATAATGCTTTTGTAGGGTCTCTTGGAATGTTTTATCACTTCAAAGGCACTTTATAAAATTAATTGTTGTATTCCAGCCAGCCCCAAAGTTATGAAGAGTTTCAGGATGAAAGAAATAACCAGGGGGTTGCAGTGGGAGAGAGAGAGACCCACTGAGATCTTTTGCGGAGGGATTTGTAAAACTTCTTCAAATATTTCAGCAATTTGGAGTTAGTGCGAACTCAAGTTGCTGAAGTTTTCACTATCTCCAAGTTGCTGAAAACCAAACTACGAAGCCTGTATCACAGATACCAAACTTGTAAAAGCTTTCCTCCTCCCTCCGCAAATATTGAAGTGGGTCTTTCTCCCACTGCAACCCCCTGGTCATCTTCTCTTCTCTGAAGCTCTTTGCGTGCATCCTAAAACAAACCTGCCATTATAGCCATATCTCCTTCCTCAGCACCTGCCGCATCCACTGACAGCCATCCCATCCACCTTTCCAAGAGAAGGTCAGTTTTGCTCCTTCTCTAGTAGGCACACCTGATAAGAATGTTTTCTTGTACACATGATTTGGAGATGCCAGTGTTGGCCTGGGGTGTACAAAATTAAAAATCAGACAACACCAGGTTATAGCCCAACAGGTTTATTTGGACACACAACTAGCAGACACACTAGCGCTCCGAAAGCTAGTGCTTCCAAATAAAGTTGTAGGACTATAACCTGGTGTTGTGTGATTTTTAATTTCTGGTACACACTTCACAAATTTCTCTCCATCCACACTGTTAACACTATGACAGTTCCAGTCTCTGTTTGGAAAGTTAAAATCCCCTACCATGACAAACCTATCATTCTTACAGATATCTGAGCTCTCCTTATATGTTTCTTCTCAATTTCACACTAACTAGTGCGGGGTCTACAGTACAATCCCAATAAGGTTATCATTCCTTTCTTATTTCTCAGTTCGAACCATGTAACTTCACTGGACGTTTTCCCAGAAATATCCTTCCTAACTACAACCATAATGTTATCCATAACCAAAAACGCCACTCCCACTCCTGCCGTGCCCCAACCTTCTATCCATCCTCTTACTACTCTACTCCCAGAACATTAAACTGCCAGTCCTTCCCTTCCCTGAGCCATGTTTCTGTAAATAGCTATGATATCCCAGTCCCAAATTCCCAACCATGCCTTAACTTCATCTGCCTTACCTGTCAGGCTGCTTGCATTGAAATGAATTCAGTTTAATTTATCAGTCTTAGCTTGTACTCTGCCACGCTCTTGCCTGCCTTGACTCCTTAAATTCCCTTATGTCGCGCGCGTGTACACACACACACAGTTTACTGAGTACAACTAGCAAATCTCCTCACCCAGCTATTGGTCCTCTTCCAATTCAGGTGCAACACATCCTTCTTATACGGGTCACTTCTACTCCAGAACCGATGGTCCAAAAATGTGAATCCTTGCACCTTAAATCAGTTCCTTAGCCATGCATTCATCTGACCTATCCTTCTATTCCTACCCTCACTAGCACATGGCACTGGGAGTAATCCAGATATTATTACCATCGAGGACCTACTTTTTCACATCCCGACAATTTTCTATATTTTCCCTGCACAATATCATTCCTTTCTCTACCTATGTCATTGGTACCAGAATGTGCAACGACGTTTTACTGGTCACTCTCCTCTTTCAGAATATTCTGCAGAATATCCTTGACTTAGGCACCAGGGAGGCAATACACGATTTTGATGTCTTACTGACAGCCACAGATATGTCTGTTGTACCTCTGGTGAGAGAATACCCTCTCACAATCGATTGCATGGAACCTGATATTCCCCACTTCACAGTAGAGCCAGTTAGAATACTAGAAACCTGGCTGTCAATGCTATATTACCCTGAGAGGCTATCATCCTCTACAGTATCCTCTCCATGTTTATCATGTTCTGTGTTGGAACTTGAACCCAGACCTTCTGGCTCTGAGATAGAGACACTACCACTGTACCATAAGGCTCCTGCATCCAACCAGCAACCCTAAACATATGCAATTATTTACAACAGCAGCTATACACCACAGCTTTCTGTTTCAATAGCACTTCTGCCTCATGCCAGCCATGAAGAAATTTTGATACATTGTGCCAAGGCAAAGGTCTTCACTCCAGTTGGTGTGAAGGATGTTCACTGGCAAGTGAAGCTGGATGAAATCAGAAGCTTCATAACTACATTTTGCCTTCAAGGAGATACTGATACTTTTTGACATTTCCACTAGCCTGGGAGAATATCGACACAGACAGCACCAAATAGTGAGGTTGACACAGTGGAAGCTATGTCAAAAGTGTGGTGCTGGAAAAGCACTGCAGGTCAGGTAGCATCCGAGGAGCAGGAAAATCGACGTTTCTGAAGGACCTATACCCGAAACGTCGATTCTCCTGCTCCTCGGATGCTGCCTGACCAGCTGTGCTTTTCCAGCACCATACATTTGACTCTGATTCTCTAGCATCTGCAGTCCTCACTTTCTCCACAGTGGAAACTGTCATTGACTACTGTGCTAAGCTGTAGTTTTTGATAAAACAATGGAAGAAACAGTTGCACACCATAATCAGAATGCAATTGCTAAAGAGCTGAACCTGAAGCTGCAAAAGTAATGAGTCTTCTGCAGCATGCTTTTATTTTTCTGCCATTATTTGTGGAATTCAACACAGTTTTTATCAAAGTTGGAGGAGAAAGTGAGGTCTGCAGATGCTGGAGATCAAAGTTGAAACTTTATTGCTGGAACAGCACAGCAGGTCAGGCAGCATCCAGGGATCAAAGTTGGCCCCCATTACAGCAATGTTGACCAAACTCTGGGTCAGATATGTTGATGACATCTTTGTAATCATTAAAAACACAGAAATAGAGAAAACACACCGGATCATCAACGCCACACTAACAGAAATCCGATTCACAAGAGAAGAAGAAAAGGAATAACCAACTCCCATTCCTAGACGTGATGGTACAGAGAACACCAAACGGAGAATTCACCACAAAGGTATACAGGAAAACCACACACACAGACGAAGTCCTGAATTATGAAAGCAACGATCCCAACACACACAAACGAAGTTGCATCAAGACACTATTCAAAAGGGCCACAACACACTGCAGCACACCAGAACTGCAAAAAGAGGAAGAGGAACACCTGTACAAGGTATTCGCCAAAAACGGATACCCGCGCAATTTCATCAACAGATGCCTAAGAGAAAGACAACGGAACGAGGACATGCCGCAACCCAAAGGACTAGCCACACTACCATACATCAGGAGCATTTCAGAACTGACAGCCAGACTACTGCGACCACTAGGACTTATAACAGCACACAAACCAACAGCCACCCTCAGACAACTCACCAGAACGAAGGACCCGATACCCAGCATGAGCAAAACTAATGTAGTGTACAATATCCCATGCAAGGACTGCACAAAACACTATATAGGACAAACAGGAAGACAGCTAACGATCTGCATCCATGAACATCAACTAGCCACGAAACGCCATGACCAGCTATCCTTAGTAGCCACACACGCAGATGACAAGCAACATGAATTCGACTGGGACAACACTACCATTATAGGGCAAGCCAAACAAAGAACAGCCAGGGAATTCCTAGAAGCATGGCACTCATCCACAAACTCCATCAACAAACACATCGACCTGGACCCAATATACCGGCCACTACAGCGGACAGCTGAAACTGACAATCGGAAGCGGCAGGGACAGGCCACTATAAATGCCGGAGGAAACACCACAGAAGCGCTTCACAGGAGGCTCCCAAGCACTGAGGATGTCACCTAGACAGGGGACGAAACGTTTGCAACAAAAATTTCCAGCTCGGCGAACAGAACCACAACAACGAGCACCCGAGCTACAAATCTTCACCCAAACTTTGAGCAGCAACTGATGCACATTTATACTCAAGAAGACAATCAGCATACATGGCTCGTGAAATTGCAGAGTAGTGAGTGATCATTCATCAACTTTGCAGAAGTTCAACATTTGCTATCATCTCTTTTCTTGGGACATAAACAGCTCCTACCAGAAGAAGGTGGTATTGATTGAAATAATCAGATAGAATGCTTCACAGAACAGGAACAAAGTCAGCCTTTCCCTGCATTAATTTGCATTTATTCATAGAGATGAGGTTTCATGGCTTTATCCTGTGTGTCCTCCGATCGACTTTGTTTACATATCTACAAATGCTGAACACTTCTAGTTGATATTCTGGCTGAAATAATTGCCTGACTAGCTGCCTGACACCATCTAATATGAAACAAGAATAGGCAGAAATGAGTTGTTTTCTGGATGGTAAGTGTGGGGTGCCACAGGGATCAATGTTAGAATTATAACATTTTACAACTTATGTCAATGACCTGGATGAAAGGATCAAAGATTTCAGGAAGTTACAAAGGGATGTATAGGTTAAGTATCTGGAAAATGGAATATCATGTGGGAAAATGAGAAATTGTTCATTTTGGCAGGGATAATAAAAAACAAAATGCATCTGCTCCACTTCCCGCACTTCCGCCCTTGAGCCCCACCCTACGAACTGCCCCACCCTGGTCCTCATCTTCCACCCCACCAAACTTCCGATATAGCACATTATTCTGCACCATTTCCACCATCTACAATCAAACCCCAACACCAGAGATAATTTCCCTCCCCACCCCTATCTACATTCTGCAGAGACCATTCCCTCCATGACTCCTTCATCAGGTCCACGATCCTCACCAACCCACCCTCCACACTTGGCACCTTCCCTTACCACCACATCAGGTGTAAAACCTGAGCCCACACCTCCCTCCTCACCTCCATCCAAGGCCCCAAAGGGTCTTTTCACATCTGGCATAGATTTTCCTGCACATCCACCTACCTCATCTACTGTGTGTGTTGCTCTCGATGTGGTCTCCTCTACATCAGGGAGACAGGAATGTTTCAGGGAACATCTCTGGGATACATGCACCAAACAACTCCACAGTCCTGTGACCGACCATTTCAACGTCCCCTTTCATTCCCCCAAAGACATGCAAGTCCTGGGTCTCCTCCATGACTAAATCCAAGCCACCTGACAACTGGAGGAAAAACGCCTCATCTTCCACCTTGGGACACTTCAACCACATGGCACCAATGGCAACTTCACTAGTTTCCAAATCTCCCCCCCCCTCACCTCATCACAGATCCAACCCTCCAACTTAGCACTGCCCTCTTGACCTGTTCTACCTGTCCATCTTCCTTCCCACCTATCCGTCCCACCCTTCCCACTGTAACATCAAAATCACCCCACTTGCATCTACAGATTGCCTTCCTAGCTACCTTGCCTCCTGGCCAACCTACACCCTTCTATTTATCTCTCAGCCCTCTTCCTTCTCCACATTCCTGATGAAGGGCTTATGCCCGAAACATCAACTCTCCTGCACCTCAGATGCTGCCTAACCAGTTGTGCTTTTCCTGCGCCTCTCTTATTGACACTGCAGTCCTCACTTTCTCCTGGCTGGAATACTGTACTGTGTACTGTAGAGTTCACTTTATTTAAGGAAGGACGGAAATGCATTAGAAGTGGTTTAATGAAGGTCTACCAGAATGCCTGGAATGAGCAGGTTGCCCATGTGGAAAGGTTGGACAGACTAGGCATAGGGTTGTTTTTGAATCAATCTGTTCAGAAATGTTATTACACACTTCTGGTGCAGGTGAGACTTGAACCAGGTCTCCTCGCTCAGTGGCAGGGACACTTAGGGTGGCATGGGTGGCTTACTAGCTAGCACTGTTGCCTCACAGCCTCAGGGACCAGCATTGGGAGACTGAGCAGAGTTTGCACACTCTCCCAGTGTCTGCATGGGTTTCCTCCAGGTGTTCCGGTTTCTTCCCACAGTCCAAAGATGTGCAGGTTAGATGGATTAGCCATAGTAAATGTGAGCTTATGGGAATAGGGCAGGGGGCTCAATCTGGGTGGGATGATCTTCACAGGGTCAGTGAAGACCCAATGGACGTAATGGCCTCTTTCTGCATTGTAGGGATCTATGTAACTACTGTGAACCACAAGAGTTCTCAGTCTAGATTGTATCCTCTAGTGTTTGGAAGAGTAAGACGCAACTGATTTAAAGCATATAAGAACCTGTGGGGTCTTAATGGGGTGGGTGTGAAAAGGGTGCTTCCTTGTGAGAGAATGTAGAACTAGGTATCCCTTTTTAAAATAAATGATCTTCCATTTAGGACAGAGATAAGTAGGATTTTTATTTTCTTTCACAAAGGATCATGAGTCTTTAGAATATGGTGGAAGTTGATTCTTTGAATATTTCTCAGGATGAAGTAACCAGATTCTTGGTATGCAAAGAGGGTGACAAGTTATCAGGTGCAAAAGGTATGAATTGGAATAATTAGATCACTCATGATTCTGTTGAATGTTGGAGTAGGCTCATGGGACCACATAACCTCCTTATGTTCCTTATTTCTTTATTCACAATAATCATAAAACTTGTGAAACATAAATGGAGATTTTTGTCCAGTGAAGTGCAAGAGGTAAAAGAGTTTGGGGAAGGATAATATAATACATGAAATCATAATAAATCAACCAGACATTCCCCAGAAAGAGCTAACCAGAAAGATTGGATAGGCTGGCTGTGTATCTTTCAGAATTTAGAACAGTAAGAGGTGAGTTAATTGAAATACATAATTTGAAACATATAAGTTCCTGAGGGGACTTAAAGAGGTGGATGTCAAAAGTGTAGTGATTATAATAGGATCAACCAGGAGGACCTCATAGAATATGAATTCCCTAATTAGGGCTGTTAATCTGGTCCTGGTTGACAGATAAAAACAAGAGTATCAGACATCTGGGAGTTGACTCTGATGAGGCAGTACTGAATCAAGGGTTTTCCACATGTAAATAAAGGGTTGCTTGGTGACAGGATACCGGTGTCTGTGGAGTTATTTAAAAAAGGATGTTTTCTCTTGTGGGGCAATCTAGAACTAGGGGTCATAGTTTTAAAATAAGAAGTCACCAAGGCAGAGATGAGGAAGCATTTTTTTCTCTCAGAGGGTTGTGAGTCTTTGAAGTTCCATTCCACAAAAAGCAGTGGACGCAGAATCTTTAAATATTTCTAATGCAGAGATAACTCAATTCTTGATTAATGTGGGAATAAAATATTACTGTGATAAGCAGGAATATAGCATTAAGGTTAAAATTAGATAATGATCTTATTGATTGCAGAGCAGCTTTGAAGGTTTGACGTTTTGTTCATAAAGTCCAAGCCCGAGCTCAAGTGTTAATGTCGATAATGCCTTTTCTAAGATTGTAGTGGAGGCACCTGCATAGATTAGCATGTCGTCTTCATTAACTACACAATTAGAAAAATCTCTGCTGAATCCAATTCTTCTTCTGGCAAAGGGTACTTATGTTATATTGTAGTAAACTCATCTTCACCTATTGCAAAATAAATGATTGAGAGTAAGTGCAAGAAAACATGTAGGTGGGAAAGAGAAATTTTACAGGTCATCAGCAGCCTCATTTCTGACAAGGCTGAAAAATGTGTTGCTGGAAAAGCGCAGCAGGTCAGGCATTATCCAAGGAGCAGGAGAATCAACGTTTCGGGCACAAGCCCTTCTTCAGGAATGAGGAAGATGTGCCAAGCAGGCTAAGATAAAAGGTAGGGAGCAGGAGGCTTGGGGGAGGGGTGTTGGGAATGCGATAGGTGGAAGGAGGTTAAGGTGAGGATGATAGGCCAGAGAGGGGGTGGGGGCGGAGAGATCGGGAAGAAGATTGCAGGTCAAGAAGGCGGTGCTGAGTCCAAAGGTTGGGACTGAGATAAGGTGGGGGGAGGGGAAATGAGGAAGTTGGAGAAATCTGCATTCATCCCTTGTGGTTGGAGGGTTCCTAGGCGGAAGATGAGGTATTCTTCCTCCAGGCGTCATGTTGCCATGGTCTGGCGATGGAGGAGGCCAAGGAACTGCATATCCTTGGCGGAGTGGGAGGGGGAGTTAAAGTGTTCAGCCACAGGGCAGTTGGGTTGGTTGGTGCGGTGTCCCAGAGATGTTCTCTGAAATGTTCCGCAAGTAGGTGGCCTGTCTCCCAAATGTAGAGGAGGCCACATCGGGTGCAGCGGATGCAGTAAATGATGTGTGTGGAGTTGCAGGTGAATTTGTGACGGATATGGAAGGATCCCTTGGGGCCTTGGAGGGAAGTGAGGGGGGAGATGTGGGCACAAGTTTTGCATTTCTTGCGGTTGCAGGGGAAGGTGCCGGGAGTAGAGGTTGGGTTGGTGGGGGATGTGGACCTGACAAGGGAGTCGCGGAGGGAGTGATCTTTCCGGAACACTGATAGGGGAGGGGAGGGAAATATATCCTTGGTGGTGGGGTCTGTTTGGAGGTGGCGGAAATGACAAAGGATGATACGATGTAGCTGGAGATTGGTGCGGTGGTAGGTGAGGACCAGTGGGGTTCTGTCCTGGTGGTGATTGGAGGGGCGGAAAGTGGAGGAGATGCAGTGGAGAGCATCGTCTGAGGGGAAATTGAAGTCTTTGAAGAAGGAGGCCATCTGGGTTGTTCGGTATTGGAATTGGTCCTCCTGGGAGCAGATGCGGCGGAGACGAAGGAATTGGGAATATGGGATGGCATTTTTACAGGGGGCAGGGTGGGAGGAGGTGTAATCTAGGTAGCTGTGGGAGTCGGTCGGTTTATAGTAAATGTCCGTGTTGAGTCGGTCGCCCGAGATAGAAATGGAGAGGTCTAGGAAGGGGGGGGGGGGGAGGAGTCTGAGACGGTCCAGGTAAATTTGAGGTCGGGGTGGAAGGTGTTAGTAAAGTGGATGAACTGTTCAACCTCCTCGTGGGAGCACGAGGTAGCGCCAATACAGTCATCAATGTAGCAGAGGAAAAGGTGGGGGGTGGTGCCAGTGTAGCTGCGGAAGATGGACTGTTCCACATATCCTACGAACAGGCAGGCATAGCTGGGGCCCATGCGGGTGTCCATTTCTGACAGGCACAGTGAAGCATGTGCATCAGAATTTCACATACTTTCTTTATGCTTTCTCATTTAGAAATACACCTAATTTAGACAATGCCACTTTCCAGTGTTATCAGTGTTGGTGTGATCCCAAATATTGGGTCATTTTCACATCACTGAAAGACAATGATGCATATCAGTGCTTATCGATAGACTTATACTGTTCCCACCAGGATAGTGAATATTGAATATGGTTTTTAGTTACTTTCATTCCATGTGGAAGTGGCCTGCAAGGAGTCCCTTTGGAATGCAGATCAGTGATGCTACATACGTACAATGGTGAGAATGACTTTCAAGACAGTGTCTCACAGCATAGGAGTGATCATGTTAAACTCTTACCATCTCCAGAAACAAATTTTACAGCTTTGGTAGTCATTTGTTCTCCATCAAGTGTACACTCCTAACTGATTCCTTGGATAGGTGATTGGTGAGAGGAATTGCATCCTGTATGCCAGGTCACACTCCATTAATGCAGCAAGTCAAGAGTGTGAGTCAGTGTTAGCTGTTCATTACACTTCAGGCCAAACATATAGAATAACAAAATTGTGCCTTTGATAAACATGGAGAAAGTGAGGACTGCAGATGCTGGAGAAGCTTTGAGAAACATGGTTTACTTTCTTGAAGGCAGAGACCGTGCAAATGCAACTTACAAGAGACAAAAGAAATAATGAGTTTCAAATAGGGATTAAAATTCAAACATATCTAGAACACATTCACAATCAGAATAATAGAGCAACATAACACTGAACAATTATTCTTATTTTATTGTGGGGATGTGGAGGATTGGCATTACCATATAACCAATGTCTGTCCTCTCCTACTAAGGCAAGGATCCTTTCCTCAAGGAGGCAAGGATATTGGCCACCCCAGCACCGATTTTGGATTTCTCTCTGTTGTATCTGTAGGCTGTTTTCTCCTGTAATGAGACAATGAGATTGAGTAAGGTGAAAGTGGCTGGCATTAGTATTAGTCCTGGCATAGGTGGGGGAAAGATCGTGAGGTGTCCCTTGAAACTGAGTTGGCAGTGCATTGAGAATGCAGGATTAGTAATGTGGAGGATTTGGAGTGGGTGAGAATGAGCGAAGAAAGATGCTGCAAGAAATAGAGTGGTAGACCATGAAACTTGAGTGAGATTTGAGTATAATGGCAGAGCCGGAGTGAGTGTGAGGTTATAGAGAGAAGTTGCTAGTTGTTATGAAGTTGAAGGCATGTACTGTACCTTTAAGAGAGAGTGAAAGCTGAAAAACTGGCAAGCATTTGTCATGTGGCCTACTAGCAGGCACAAAGTGTACTGGACAATTTGAAGATGTAACATTTGGGCTATAACCTAGCTACGTGAGTTGTTTTCACATCAGTTTGAACTTAACCAATCAGTTTAAATTATGCCCCAGATACTAAAACCCAATCAAATTAGAATTTTGCTGTTTTGACAACAGTGAACCAATGAGACCATCCGATGTTTGGGGTATAAAACGCCAGTATTTTGGACAGTTAGGCCGAGAAACAGCACTTTCTGCCAACGAAAGACAACACTCTCTATTCTGCTCCATATGCAGCAGAAAATCGAAGACAACCCAGGGAGATCTACAAACAGAGGAAAGTCAACACTATCTGGTTTTGAAACTTGAGTTGCTGTAAATTTAATAGGGGATTTATTGGATCAGTATATTGTTATAGAGTGGGAGGTAGTGTTGTGGGGCAAATCACCAGCCTTGGAGTCAGAATCGGTGTTCAATGACAGAGTTTATTGTACAAGGAAATACTGGAGTCCGGGGAGAGAAAGACGCCAATAGCATAGTGGTCAGCTGCGAGTCTTCTCTCAACCTGGAGCACATGTCAAGATACTTTTATACATTTTATAATATAATAGGTCAGTGATGAGGTTCTTGTCTCTGTAACATAGTTTGTTTATTGTAAACATTGCAGAATCATTGATAGTTACAGTACAGTCATTGTCAGTTCCAGCACAGCCTTTATTAATTTCAGTGTGGTCGTTGTCAGTTTCAGTGCAGACATTGTCAATTTCAATGTCTGTGCAGAAGTCCATTGCCGTAGTAATGGAGCTAATCGCTCTTCCTGAGAAGGATGATTACTGCAGCCCTAGCGATTAGCACTTTGTATTGTATCAAACTGTTAGCATTTCTATCAAAGGTGTTGGCTGGACCCAGACACTTTGGCGGGCAGTATACGCTGCTCATATGTATTCTCTCCCCCACCCGCCTTAAACTAATCAACTACGTTGTGAGTGCATTGTGCTGGCATTCTGCTGGCCCCAGGCAGTATTTGTGTTTCCTCTGCTGTCTCTCTCCAAACTATGGTCCGCTGGCCATCTTGTGTGTCAAGTAGCCAACTTATGGTTCAGTGGCCGTCTTGTATGTCTGTGTGCCAAGTGTCACCCTGCCCCGTGCCATCTCCCACTTCACTAGATGACAAACCTTTAAGAGAAAGGAGGCTTAGAGTTGTAAATAGTTGTTGTTTAATATTCGTTTTAGAATTAAAGAAGAAAATTGTTATTTTTCCTTTAAATTGTGGAATTTAGGTAGTTCTCTGTGACTCATATTTTAAAAGACTATGAGGTGAAGTGAACTTTTCTGTGTGTTTGGTTTAATTAGCAAAAGGGTTCACCACCATGTCGTATCAGTTTGGGGCGTTAGCTCCATGATTTGGACAGGTTTAGACAGGTCCAGTCTGAGATTTGGACAGATTTGGGGTATGAAAGATCCCAGCAGATTTAAGCATTTGCTGATTAGTGTCCTAGATTTTTAAATAAAATGTATGTGAGGCAATTTGTTTAATTTCGGTTTCTTATAATTGGTTAAGTTAAAAGTGAGAGAAATGGCTCTTAAAATTGCAAAAGAAATTCTGAGGTTTGAAGATGATTCCCAAATTTCCCAAGAGAGTTCAGAAGGAAGAAAAAATACCTTACTTTTAGAATGAGCAAAGAGGTTAGAATTGGGTTTGACCAAGGACAAATGTAAAGCTGAAATTGTAAGGGAGTTACTCAAACATTTAGGTGTGCCAGAGAAACAGACAATTGCAGTAGAGTTAGAAAAACCTAAATTACCATTGAGAAAGTGGAGTTACAAGATAAACAAAGAGAGAGGGAGGAAAAAGAAAGAGAGAGAAAGTTGTTAGCTGAGCAAAGAGAGAGAGAAGAAAGGGAGAGAGAAAAAGAGAGAAAAGAAAGAGAAAAAGAAAGAGAATTTGGGACTTAGTCAGGAAAGTCAAGTTAACAGGATGGCGATGAAGAGAGAAGATAGTGATATATACAAATATGTTAAAACACTGTCACATTTTGATGAGAAAGCTGCCAAAGTTTTCTTTATTTCGTCTGAAAAATTGACTAGACAGATGGACTGTTCAGAGGACTTGTGGGTAATGCTAGTTCAGACTGAACTGGTAGGCAGAGCTAGTGAGGTAGCATATAGACAGTAGTTCAGAAATATAAAGAAGGAACCAGGTCATACTTATGTTGAGTTTGAAAGAATTAAACATAGTCATTTTGATAGATGGGTGAGGGCCTTAAAAATAGGTAAGACCTATGAGGCTGTAAGAGAGATTATTCTACTGGGGGAGTTTAAAAACTCACTTATAGAGTCATAGAGTCATAAAGATGTGCAGCATGGAAACAGACCCTTCGGTCCAACCTGTCCACGCCGACCAGATATCCCAACCTAACCTGCCAGCACCCGGCCCATATCCCTCCAAACCCTTCCTATTCATATACCCATCCAAATGCCTCTTAAATGTTGCAATTATACCAGCCTCCACCACTCACTTCCAGAGATGAAAAGAATTCATGTGGATGAACAGAAAGTTCAAGAAGTGAGAAGAGCAGCAGACATAGCAGATGAATATACATTGGTGCATAAGGCAAAGCCTAGCTTTCAGCAAGCATTTCATAGAAATTGGGAGAAGGGAAGATTCCACACTACCAACCAAAGAGTAGATAAACTGGTAATTGTTTACCACAGGTTAAAAAATAAGTGCAAGAAGGTGGAAAGGAGATGAAAGGCTTCAGGTGTTTCCACTGTGATAAAGTGGGACATGTGAAGTCACAGTGCTGGTCATTAAAGAAAGGCACCGTGGGAAAAGATGTGGTAAAAGAAGCTAAGACAATGGCAGTGGAAGTAGTAAAGGAAACCTCAAGAAAAGGAGCTGCAGGAGAGTGCACAGCCTAGGCAGGGGCTAGGTATGGAGTTAGTGCCTGATCTCTATAAAGAATTCACCTCTGTGGGTAAAGTTTACTCAGAAAGAACAGAGCAAGAAGAGCAAGAATTTTTAATTTTGAGAGATACAGGATCTAACCAGTCTCTAATAGTAAGAGATGAACTTCTTAGATGAAGAGATATATTTGTACTCTTTCTGACCTATTACCCATGAGTGTGGTAATTTGTGGGATAGATGGACAAAAATTTAGCGTTGCCCCATGTAGGGTCAGGTTGGAGTGCCAACTCAAGACTGAGGAAGTAGCAGTGGAAGTGATTGACACAGTATCAGTTCCAGGAATTCAGTTTGTTCCTGGGAACGATTTAGCAGGATCCAAGGAGAGAGTGACACCCCTTGTTGTGGAGAAGCCCAAGGAAGACCAGGGAATTGAGGAGTTAAAAGAAAAATACCCTGGAATTTTCCCAGGGTGTGCAGTAACAAGATCCCACTATCATAAGTTACAGCACGAAGCAGAAACTAAAGAGAAAGATGAAGAAGTTGAGGTTCAATTAGCGGACATCCTGTTTGACATAATGGTGCAGGAAAAGGCAGAGGGTCAGACAGAAGGGTTTAGTCCTGAAAAGCTAATGGACTTACAAGAGAAAGACAAGACGATAAAAGATCAATATGTTGTTGCATACTCAGAAAAGGAGGCAGAGAATGTTCCTAAGGGTTATTATGTGAAAGATAGAATCCTAAGACAAAAATGGAGACCATAGCAGGTTAGTGCAAAGGAAAAAATGGGCAGAAATGCAGCAGATTGTGTTGCTGGTAGCATACAGACATGAAGTGTTATGGGTAGCACATGAGCTACCAGTAGGAGGTCACCTAGGTGCACAGAAAGACTCAGGCCAAGGTACAAAAGCATTTCTATTGGCCTGGAATGCCTGGAATGCACAAGGATATGGTTAATTTTTGCTGTACATGTCATACATGCCAAATGGTAAGTAAGACATAGGCAGGTATAAAACCAGCACTTTGTGCCAATTCCCTCATTCAAAGAACGTTTCACATGGTTTATGATTGATTGGTTAAGTGGGAACTAGTATTTGCTAACCATAATGGATGGGTCTACCAGATTTCCGGAGGCAATTCCATGATGGAGTATTAAGGCAAAAAGGGTGATAGAGGAGTTAGTAGCTTTCTTCACGCGGTATGGGCTATCCATAGAGATTCAGTTGGACCAAAGGTCTAATTTTGCTGCAAGGCTGTTTAAAGAAGTAATGGATAGCTTAGACATACAGCACTTTAAATCAAGTGCATATCATTCTGAATCCCCCAGGGAACTTTAGAAGGTGGCATCAGATGCTGAAGACCATGTTAAGAGCGTACTGTAGGATTACTCAAATGGTTGGGATAAAAGTATCCCATTCATATTGTTTGCCATTAGAGATGCCCCAAATGAATCTATTCAGTTTTCTCCCTTTGAGTTAATATTTGGACATGAAGTGAGAGGCCCTTTGAAATTAATTAAAAAGAAATTGACAGGACCAAAGTTGGATTTCTCTCACTTGGATTATGTATCGGAGGTGAGGGAGAGATTAAATTGGGTAGGTGAGTTAACTAAATAGCACCTGAAGAGTTCACAGTATAGAATGAAGCAGGTGGCAGATAAAAACTCTGAAATTTGGGCATTTTCCTGTGGAGATGGCATATTAGTATTGTAACCAGTGGTAGGAGATCCCTTTAAAGCCAGGTTTAGAGGTCCTTATCAAATTGAGTAAAAGTTGAGTCAGGTAAACTATCTGGTAAAGGTGCCACAAAAAAAACTGTATCGGGTATGTCATGTGAATATGTTGAAACCCAATTATAATAGAGAGAAGGAACTGGAGAAACAGATTTTAGTTACTGTCCTGCAGAGTGAAGAATCAAATCCCAGATGTTGTGGAGTTTGATGTGCCTCAAAATACATTAAACAATGAGGAAGTCCTTGAGGAGTGGGATAGGTTAGTAAACTATCTGTTTCAGGAGTAAAGAATGCACCTGAAAGGTTTGTTACCGCCTTATGATTACATATGCAGGAATAAGATGGCAAGGACTAATGCTATTGTGCATGAGGTAGGTGTAGGGAATGCTGTTCCAATAAACAACACCTCTACAGGCTTAATCCTTTCAAAGCCAGACAGGTCCAGAAGGGAGTGGATGCGATGCTGAACAAAGACATCATCAAACCGAATCAGAGCGAGTGGAGTTGATCACTCGTGTTAGTTCCCAAACCTGACGGGACTCAATGATTTTGTGTGGACTATCAGAAGGTCAACACCGTAACAAAATTGGACTCATACCCAATACCAAGATTGGCGGATTGTATAGAGGAAGTTGAACAAGCCAGTTACATCACAAAGTTGAACTTAATGCATGGTTATTGGCAGGTACCTTTATCAGTGTAAGTGAAAGAAATTTCTGTGTTTGTAATCCTAAACGGTTATATTAATTCAAAGTCATGCCCTTTGAAATGAAGAATGCACCTGCCACATTGCAAAGACTCATGAACATAGTTGTGGCTAGGTTAACAAACTGTGCAGTCTATCTGGATGATGTAGTGATCTTTTGTGAGTCCTGGAAAGATCACCTGGTACAGTTGGCAGAGCTCTTTGAGCGATTAAGAGAAGGAAAACTGCTAATAAACTTAAAACTTGCAAAAGCAGAGGTGATGTTCTTGGGACATAACATCAATCATGGAAGGTTGACCCCAAGGAATGCAAAGAAAAAGACCATTGAGGAATTTCCACAACAAACCTCAAAGGAGGAGGTATTTTGATTTCTGGTACTAAGCGGATTTTACCGGAGGTTTGTTCCAAACTTCAGCAGTGTAGTGGCACCATTAATAGATTTGCTGACAAAAAACACAAAATTTTGGTGGACAGAACAATGCCAAGAGGCATTTGACAATTTAAAGCAGTACTAACTATCGCATCAGTTTTAGTTACACCAAAAGTTTTGAAACCTTTCAAAGTTATAATCGATGCTAGCGACATAGGAGTTGGAGCTGTTCTGCTACAGGAAGATGAAGTTGGAATTGAACTGCCAGTTGGTTACTTTTCAAAAAAAACTCAACACCCACCAGGGAAAATATTCTATAATTGAAAAGGAATTATTGAGTTTGGTATTGGCCTTAAAATTTTTTAATGTTTATGTCACGAACAGTGTGTCAGAGATGGTTGTATACACGATCACAATCCTCTTACATTCTTGGAAATATTGAAACAAAAGGATATTTTGTTGGAGTGTTATGTTATAGACTTTTAATTTACAAATCGTACGTGTTGTGGGTGGTAAGAATGTGATAGCAGATGTGTTATCGTGGCTTTTACGGATAAATTATAGATAACGTTGAACAGATACCAATGTTTTTATATATATATATAAAACTGTGTGTGTATGTGCGTACGTACTCGTGAGTGCCTACGCGCAGAAGCTAATATGATCTTAGATTAATGTTTTATGTGTTTCATGGTAATGGGGTTAAGAAATAGAGAAACAATGAATCCATCTTTTCATTATGATGATTTTCTTTTCCTTAAGGGGGGTGATGTTATGAAGTTGAAGGCATATACTGTACCTTTAAGAGAGAGTGAAAAATGAAAAGTTGGTAAGCACTGGTCATGTGACCAACTAGCAGGCACAAAATGTAATGGACAATTTGAAGATATAATGTTTGGGCTGTAACCTATCTACATGAGTTGTTTTCACAACAGTTCCAATTTAACCAATCAATTTTAATTATATGCTGAAAAATGTGTTGCTGGAAAAGCGCAGCAGGTCAGGCAGCATCAAAGGAGCAGGAGAATCAACGTTTCGGGCATTAGCCCTTCTTCAGGCTTATACCCGAAACTTCGATTCTCCTGCTCCTTTGATGCTGCCTGACCTGCTGTGCTTTTCCAGTAACACATTTTTCAGCTCTGATCTCCAGCATCTGAAGTCCTCACTTTCTCCCAATTTTAATTATACCCCAAGATACTAAAACCCAACCAAATTTGAATTTTACTGTTTTGAAGCTGTTGAACCAATGAGATAATCTGATGTTTCGGGTATAAAACGTTGGCATTTTTGAAAGTTAGGCAGAGAAAGAGAATCTTATGCCATCGAAAGACTGCTATTCAAAAACACTCTATTAAAGGTACCTTTTTCATGTGAAAGATTTGTGCAGCAGAAGACCAAAGATGACCCGGGAGATCTCCAAACAGAGGAAAATCAACACTGTCTGGTTTTGAAACTTGAGTTGCTGCAAATTTAGTAGGGGCTTTTTTGGATCAGTATATTGTTATACAGTGGGAAATAGATAATAAATCTTTAAGAGAAAGGAGGCCTAGAGTTATAAATAGTTGTTGTTTAATATTCATTTTAGAATTAAAGAAGAAAATTATTATTTTTCCTTTAAATTGTGGAATTTAGGTAGTTCTCTGTCACACATATTTTAACAGATTATGAGGCATACTGAGCTTTTCTCTGTGTTTGGTTTAATTAGCAGAAGGATTCACCTCTGTGTCGTAATGTACCCTTGCAGAATGCAGAAGGGTCAATAATCTTCTGGTCTTGCTGAGCTCCTTTCCGGACTGAGGAAATGGCACTGATTTGGATAGCAACATCAAACCAGGCTGGGTTTTTACCATGGTTTCCTCTGGTGGTCTGAGGAAAGAGAATAGTCTTTCTCTTTATTACCCTTCCACCAGGACCTCCAGGTACCTGCTGAGGAAGGAGAGAGACTCTGTTGGCCAGCAGTGAAAAATCAGAATGGTGTGTTGCCTCCCTGGTGTCAGGATCAAGGATGTCTCAGAGAGGGTGCAGAATGTTCTCAAAGGGGAGAGAGATAAGCAGGAGGTCATTGTACACATTGGAACGAATGACATAGGAAGGGAAAAGGATGAGATTCTGAAGGGAGAATATAGAAAGTTAGGCAGGAATTTAAAAAGGAGGTCTTCGAGGGTAGTAATATCTGGATTACTCCCGGTGCTATGAGCTAGTGAGGGTAGGAATAGAAGGATAGAGCAGATGAATGCGTGGCTGAGGAGCTGATATATGGGAGAAGGATTCATATGGGGGGCAGGGGGTGAAACCCAGGGAAATATTGAGGAAAGAGATTAATCTGAGACTAGTACATTTCAGAAAAGAAGAACAGTCAAGGCAGGGGAGACAAAGCAGAGAACAAGGTCAGACAGATAAACTAAACTGCATTTATTTCAATGCAAGAGGCTTAACAGGTCAGGCAGATGAACTCAGGACATGGTTAGGAACATGGGACTGGGATATCATGACAATTACAGAAACGTGGCTCAAGGATGGGCAGGACTGGCAGCTTAATGTTCCAGGATACAAATGCTACAGGAAGGACAGAAAGAGAGGCAAGAGAGAAGGGAGAGTGGCGCTTTTGATAAGAGATAGCAATTAGAGCTGTATTTAGGGAGGATATTCCCAGAAATACATACTGGGAAGTTATTTGTGTGGAACTGAGAAGTAAGAAAGGGATAATCACCTTATTGGGATTGTATTATAGACCCCCTAATAGTCAGTGGGAAATTGAGAAACAAATTTGTGACGAGATTTCAGTTATCTGTAATGAATAATAGGGTGGTTATGGTAGGGGATTTTAACTTTCCAGACATAGACTGGGACTGCCATAGTGTTAAGGGTATAGATGGAGAGGAGTTTGTTAAGTGTGCACAAGAAAATGTTTTGATTCAGTATGTGGATGTATATACTAAAGAGTGCCAAACTTGGGAAATAAGGCAGGGCAGCAGCCTGAGGGTTCAGTGGGGCAAGCGCTTTGGGGCCAGCAACCATAATTCTATTAGTTTTAAAATAGTGATGGAAAAGGATAGACCGGATCTAAAAGTTGAAGTTCTAAATTGGAGGAAGGCTAATTTTGACGGTATTAGACAAGAACTTTCAAAAGCTGATTGGGGGCAGATGTTCGCAGGTAAAGGGACGGCTGGAAAATGAGAAGCGTTCAGAAATGAGATAGCAAGAGTACACAGACAGTATATTCCTGTCAGGGTGAAAGGAAAGGCTGGTAGATGTCGGGAATGCTGGATGACTGAAGAAATTGAAAGTTTGGTTAAGAAAAACAAGGAAGCAAATGTCAGCTATAGACAGGAGAGATCGAGTGAAACATTAGAAGAGCATAAAGGCCAATAGAAGTATACTTAAGAGAGAAATCATGAGGGCAAAAATGGGAAATGAGATAGCTTTGGCAAATAGAGTTAAGGAGAATCCAAAGGGTTTTTAGAAATACATGAAAGACAAAAGGGTAATTAGGGAGAGAATAGGGCCCCTCAAAGATCAACAAGTCAGCAATAATGTGGTGCCCAGGAGATGGGGAGATACTAAACAAGTGTTTTGTGTCAGTGTTTACTGTGGAAAAGTACATGGAAGATGTAGAATATAGGGAAATAGATGGTGACATCTTGAAAAATGTCCATATTACAGAGGAGGAAGTGCTGGATGTCTTGAAATGCATAAAAACGGATATATCCCCAGGACCTGATCAGGTGTACCCTCGAACTCTGTAGGAAGAGAAAGAAATGATTGCTGGGCTCCTTGCTGAGATATTTGTATTATCGATAGTCACAGGTAAGGTGCTGGAAGGCAAGAGGTTGGATACCTGTTACCACCACTATTTAAGAAAGGTGGTAAAGACAAGCTGGGTAACCATAGACTGGTGAGCCTGACATCAGTGGTGGGCAAGTTGTTGGAAGGAATCCTGGGGAACAGGATGTACACGTATTTGGAAAGGCCAGGAGGACTGATTGGGGATAGTCACCATTACTTTGTGTATGGGAAATCATGTCTCACAAATTTGATTGAGTTTTTTGAAGTAACAAAGAGGATTGATGAGGGCAGAACAGTGGACGTGATTTATATGAACTTCAGTAAGGCATTCGATAAGGTTTCCCATGGGGGGGCTGGTTAGTAAGGTTAAATCCCCTACCATATGGAAACAAGTCCGCAGCAACCTTCCAAAGGATAACCCACCCAAACCCATTCCCCTACCCTACATTTACCCCTGACGAATGCACCTAACACTATGGGCATTTTAGCATTGCCAATTCACCTAAACCACACATCTTTGGACTGTGGGAGGAAACTGGAGCACCCGGAGGAAACCCTTGCAGAAACAGGGAGAACGTGCAAACTCCACACAGATAGTCACTCAAGGCTGGAATCGAACCCGGGTCCCTGGTGCTGTGAGCCAGCAGTGCTAACTGCTGAGCCACTGTACTGCCCCACCTCATGGAATACAAGGAGAACTAGCCATTTGGGTACAGAACAGGCTCAAAGGTTGAAGGCAGACAGTGGTGGTGGAGAGTTATTTTTCAAACTGGAGGCCTGCAACCAGTGGAGCATCCACTACTTTTTGTCATTTATATAAATGATTTGGATGTGAACATAGGTATAGTTAGTAAGTTTGCAAATGACACTAAAAATGGAGGTGTAGTGGACAGTGAAGAAGGTTACCCAGTCCTCCTTTAGAATCTTGTTATTAAATATTTATTAAAATTGTAATAACCAGGTAAGGAGGAATTGAATGGTTTTCCTGTTTCTACCACCTCTCGAGTGTAAAGGTGTTTTTAAAAACTGAAAGCTGGAATTACCAATCTAGTGTTTATAATTAACTGTTATATACTAGTTGTAAGGATTAATCAGACAGGTTTCTTTGAATTTTTACCAAATACAAAGTTTATTGTACTGAAAAAGAGTCATGATAAAATCATTAAAAGGTTAATAATTTTACAAAGTGCAATGCAAGCTCTCAAAATTCGTGCACTCAATCACAGATTAAGTGTAAAGTAGGCAAATTTGACCAAATATGAAATAAAAGCAGTATGGCTGGTATCCTGGTCCCTCTGACATTCATAAGCCACTGAGAAGTTGTTTCAAACTGTCGATGTGTATCCTTTTTTCTTCAGCAGCTGCCTGGAGAAAATCAGAAGCTTTTCTTGAGCAATTCTGTGTCTACTTGCAGAGACATAGATAGGAATCAAGATGCAGCAAGCTCTAAGCTTAGTTGTCATATTGAAGGGAAAGGGAAATGTCACTTCTGCCATTGCATTCTATTTCAGACCAAGACCAAGTCCATACACAAAGCTTGTTTGGTTACATGTCTCCTCTCTAATTGCCACTAAAGATTTACAAATCCATGGTATATTTCAAACGACAGCTTTAGTTCACATCTGAAGATCATATTAGCTGATTGTCCCCTTGCATACTTTATGTGCATACTTTGTGTCTCCATTTTGACACAAACTGCAGGAATGTATTGTTTCTGGTGTACTTCCTAGATCCTGTAACTTAATGGAATTAAACGTAGCTTATAGTAATGCGAATTACAAGCTATTTTAATACATTCAGTGTCTATTTGTTTCAGTGAAATGCCTTTCTTTTGAAAGCTAGCAAGCTGACTAAGGAGTAGATTTCCGAAAGCTTGTACTTCCAAATAAACCTGTTCGACTATAACCTGGTATTGTGTGATTTTTAACTTTCCTTTAAAAAGGAAGTCCAAACGTGAATCCAACTGATGAAGTATCAAAATAAATATTTGAAGCTGTTCTTATAAACTGCCATATTACTGATTAATTTATTTTCAATATCCCCTACTTTGGAATGCATGTCCCTTGATTGATTTTTGCATTGTTTGCACAAACAAAAACTTGGTTTGTACACGTTAATACCTTTCTAGGCGGTAAATGGGCAGTATCACGTGGCTTTCCATCTGCAATCAATTAACATCACCGATTTATTCCCTACTTTAGTACCAGGAATATCATGGCAATATTGTCTGTTTTATCTATATTATTAATAAAAAACCTATATTTTAATCTTGATACATGTTCTGTCTGAATAAAGAAAATTATAATGTGAACAATGGAGGAATCATATGTCCTGGAGCACAGGTTTTGTAGTGGGGTTTGAAATTAGTTCTATTTTTGCTTGGAGGCAGATTGGCATTCTCATGGGATAATGCAGTTGTCAGGGCTGGGCAAGATGTCAACACCTTTACTCCTAGTGCCAAATATAAAAGGCACCCAGACTGGCATTCATTCCTTTATTTTGGATTAGTGGTGCTGGAAGAGCACAGCAGTTCAGGCAGCATCCGAGGAGCAGCAAAATCTATGTCAGGAGCATTGCTTTGGCTCTCACAGTGGAATCCTGTAGTTAATTACTCTGGGTTTTCCCATTGTACATGTATAGCATTACTGATCTGCATTCCAAAGGGACCCCTTGCAGCCCACTTCCACATGGAATGAAAGTAACTAAAAACCATATTCAATAGCCCAGCCCTGACAACTACATTATCCCATGAGAATGCCAATCTACCTCCAAGCAAAAATAACACTGATTTCAAACCCCACTACAAAACCTGTGCTCCAGGACATATGATTCCTCCATTGTTCACATTATAATTTTCTTTATTCAGACAGAACATGTATCAAGATTAGAATATAGGTTTTTTATTAATAATATAGATAAAACAGACAATATTGCCATGATATTCTTGGTACTAAACTAGGGAATAAATCGGTGATGTTAATTGATTGCAGATGGAAAGCCACGTGATACTGGCCATTTACCGCCTAGAAAGGTATTAACGTGTATAAGCCAAGTTTTTGTTTGTGCAAACAATGCAAAAATCAATCAAGGGACATGCATTCCAAAGTAGGGGATATTGAAAATAAATTAATTAGTAATATGGCAGTTTATAAGAACAGCTTCAAACAAGATTTAATGTTTAAACAAGATTTCATGTTTAAAACAAGTCACATAAAATATCTACTGAAACAAACAATATAAGTGATTATCTTCTCCCTTAGATTGACTTCAGTATGTAGTTTATTATATGCAAAATAATATTCTCTTGTTGCAAAGCCTAGTTTTGCACAAATGTTACACACTGAACATAATTTGTCTTTTTGTCCATATTTTTAAAAATACAGTATTTGAAATTAGAATTGAAACTGTCAGAAGAATAAATAGTTCAACAAATTTGCAGTCTACAAGAAAATGCAGATATAATTTATTTAATTCACAAATCAGTTGGAGAAAATCTCAAAATATCACAAATTACAAATGTCTTTTGATGTATTTGTTCCCCCATAAATCAATGTGTAGCTGCTTGACCAGTTGAGCAGCATTCTTGTGGATACATTCCATTTAGGCATTGAATTGTGCAACTTTTTAAATGTCTGTTAATGGACTCAAACTTATAATGTTAGCAAATTAAGGAATTTGCAATGAAATTTTAAGTTATCTGTTGTAATTTGTTATAGGGAGTGATACATGCATTTTTGGATGCTGAACTCATTTGAAGACCTTTAAGTTAACTCACAAACATAGACTCAAAAGATAACTTTAACATCTTACTAAGAAATGTTTCATTAAAGCATGTGACAATGATCCAAAACTAGTAAACTTCAACATGGAATTGAATATCTTATGCACACTAATATCCCCACTAATTTGTGGAAACCATTGACATTGACTTTAATATAGTCAATTAATCATCACCATTGTAATTAAGGATAGATTCCTTATTTGAGTCTGATTGGAATTAATTTTCCACAAGTCTACTAATTACTGCAATACAAATGTAAAATGCTGCTGTTGGGAAAAAGAAATATAAATAGAAAATGCTAGAAATAGCAAATCAGCCTGCATCTGTGAAGAGCTGATCAAAGTTGTGTTTCAGGTTGATGATGTTTCATCAGTGTCAACCAAAGGCGCTCAAGAGATGCTGCCTGACCTGCTGAGAATTTCAAGCTTTTTCAGCTTTTATTCCACAATTATCGGTACATGCATAGCATTAATTCTAAAAATGCATGCTTCTCATCACCCAAGGGCATGAGGGAAAATGTTGTATGATATAGTGCTATTTAAGTTTGGCAGCTATCAATTTTCTGTTTGGACCTGCTTTCAGCTGCTTTATGAGTGCTGCCTTTTAGGAGAAGCTTCTCAGTTTCAGATCTAATATTAAACTTCTGATTATACAACAATGCCTTATTTTTTGTATTTCATAAATTCCATTGACTGGTCTTTATAGACCAACTGTACAGTGGATTTCAATTTTAGAAAAGAAAACATAAAACTTTTTTGTCAAGGAAGTACTTTGAATCTTACATTTCAAAAGCACCCATATTATTTTTCTATGCCTTGAATCTGCTGGGATACTCTTAACAGTGAGTTGGAAGTTTTCGACCTGGTTTCAAAGGGAATGAAATCAGAAATAGCTAAAACTCATGGTGAGTGCCTTTGTCCTACTAACTCTTCATGACTTTGGGGCTGACTGGAATACAACAACTTATTTTTTAAAGTACCTTTGAAGTGATAAAATATCCCAAGAGACCCGACAGAAGCATTATGAACAAAATATGACAGTGAGCCATATTGGGAAATATTAGGTCAGTTGACCAAATGTTTGTTCATAGAGGTATTTTATAAGGATTCTGTTAAAGGAGAAAAGTGACATAAAGAGGGGAAAGGTATAAGAAGAAATTCAGGAGCTTACTCCTGAGGAAACTGAAGCTGCCCAGAATTGGTGAAACAATACAGGAATTCTCAAGAGACCCAAATCAGTTGAGCTCGGATGTGGGATTTAGAGAAGAGAAATTGGGAAAGAGACAAGCCAGGGAGAGATTTGAAAACCCTATTTGAAGGATGACAATTTTAAAAGCTAACAGACAAGGGATGGTAAATTAATATGTCTTGGTACAAGTCAGAAGAGGCAGCAGGTAACCGCAAATAAAAGCTAAAAAATCACACAACACCAGGTTATAGTCCAACAGGTTTAATTGGAAGCACACTAGCTTTCGGAGCGACGCTCCTTCATCAGGTGATTGTGGAGGGCTCGATCGTAACATAGAATTTATAGCAAAAATTTGCAGTGTGATGTAACTGAAATTATACATTGAAGAATTGATTGTCTGTTAAGCCTTTCATCTGTTAGAATGCATTAATAGTTTCACTTCTTTCATGTGTAAATCACAAAACCCTTTTTTTTAAAAGTTGCATTCTCGGGTTAGCTGTTAACAATGGTGATAGCTAGACAGTATGTGGAAGGTGTTAGCCCACTGTGTTCTCTGTCTATGCCATGATGTTTAGATTGATTCTAATCTAAAAAGTGAGATAACAGAGTTTTACATAAATTCATGTCGCATTACAGGTGATCACCATTGCACTACATACACACACACACAGATATTCCTACACAGACACACTCTCACATACACACGGACACAGATACACACAGACGCGCACACAGACACCTACACACACCCTTATAGACACACAGACTCCCACACATGCACCCCCTCACAGACTTAAGACACTCTGCACTCACTACACACACACAAACTCACACACACACACATTTTCTCACACTCACAACCCCCACCCCAGACAGACACACACACAGACAGACAAAGACCTACATGCACACATATATTTTATGTGGTGAATTTTTTTGGTACTTTCAGAGTTACATTGCACTTTGCTCCAAAACCACATACATTCATGTAGAACTCTGAGCTCAAAAACTGCATGAATTTATGTAAAACTCTGTTATCTCACTTTTTAGATTGGAATCAATCTAAACATCAGGTCATAGACAGAGAACACAAGGGGCTAACACCTTCCACATATTGTCTAGCTATCACCATAGTTAACAGCTAACCCGAGAATGCAACTTTTAAAAAAAGAGGTTTGTAATTTACACATGAAAGAAGTGAAACTATCAATGTATTCTAACAGATGAAAGGCTTAACAGACAATCAATTCTTCAATGTATAATTTCAGTTACATCACACTGCAAATTTTGCTATAAATTCTGTGTTACGATCGAGCCCTCCACAATCACCTGATGAAGGAGCATCGCTCCGAAAGCTAGTGTGCTTCCAATTAAACCTGTTGGACTATAACCTGGTGTTGTGTGATTTTTAACTTTGTACACCCCAGTCCAACACCGGCATCTCCTAATCGCAAATAAAAGCAGCATACTGTGGATGCTGGGAATCTAAAATATGAAGAGACATTAGGCTCTGAGTGTTAACTCTGTTCCTTTGTCCACAAATACTGCCAGATCTTCTGAACTTTTCCAGCACTTTTTGTTTTTACTTGGATGACCTCAAGTTAGCAATGAGTAGAATGTGGAAGACTAGTCAGGAGTGCATTGGAATACAGATAGAGTCATAGAGATGTATAGCACGGAAACAGACCCTTCAGTCCAACTCATCCATGCCGACCAGATATCCCAACGCAATCAAGTCCCACCTGCCAGCACCGAGCCCAAATCCCTCCAAACCCTTCTTATTCATATACCCATCCAGATGTCTTTTAAATGTTGTAACTGTACTAGCTGAAACTTTATTGCTGGAACAGCACAGCAGGTCAGGCAGCATCCAGGGAACAGGAGATTCGACGTTTCGGGCACAGGCCCTTCTTCAGGGCCTGTACTAGCCTCCACCACTTCCTTGGCAGCTCATTCCATACACGCACCAGCCTCTGCATGAAAAGGTTGCCCAAATCCTCCAACCCTGGCAACATCCTTGGAAATCTTTTCTGAACCCTTTCAAGTTTCACAACATTCTTCTGATAGGAAGGAGACCAGAATTGCACACAATATTCCCAAAGTGGCCTAACCAATGTTCTGCACAGCTGCAACATGACCTCCCAACTCCTGTACTCAATACTCTGACCAATAAAGGAAAACATACCAAATGCCCTCTTCACTATCCTATGTACCTGCAACTCCACTTTCAAGGAGCTATGAACCTGCACTCCAAGGTCTCTTTGTTCAGCAACACTCCCTAGGGCCTTACCATGAACTGTATAAGTCCTGCTAAGATTTGCTTTCCCAAAGTGCAGCACCACGCATTTATCTAAATTAAACTCCATCTGCCACTTTTCAGCCCATTGGCCTATTTGGTCAAGATCCCATTGTAATCTGAGGTTACCTTCTTGGCTGTGCACTACACCTCTAATTTTTTTGTCATTTGCAAACTTACTAATTATACCTCCTATGTTCACATTCAAATCATGTATATAAATGATGAAAAGTAGTGGACCCAGCACTGATCCTTGTGGCACTCCACTGGTCACTGACCTCCACCACCACCCTCTGTCTTCTACCTTTGAGCCAATTGTATTCCATGAGATCTTTCCTTGCTAACCAGTCTCCCATGGGGAACCTTGTTGAATGTCTTACTGAAGTCCATATAGATCACGCCCACCGCTCTGCTCTCATCAATCCTCTTTGTTATTCCTTCAAAAGACTCAATCAAGTTTGTGAGACATGATTTTCCATGCACAAAACCATGTTGACTATCTGTAATCAGTCCTTGCCTTTCCACATACATGTAGAATGGTGGGCAAGTTGTTGGAGGGAATCTTGAGGGACAGGATGGACATGTATTTGGAGACAGTGAGGTCTGCAGATGCTAGAGATCAGAGTTGAGAGTGTGTTGCTGGAAAAGCACAGCAGGTCAGGCAACATCTGAGGAGCAGGAAAATTGACGTTCAGGCCAGAGCCCTTCATCATGAATGATGCTTCTGACCTGCTTGCTTTTCCAGCAACACACTCTCAACTCTGATCTCCAGCATCTGCAGACCTGACTGTCTCCAAATGCACGTAATCCTGCCCCTCAGGATTCCCTCCAACAACTTGCCCACCACCAACATCAGAATCACTGGTCTATAGTTCCCTGGCTTGTCCTTACCATCCTTCCTAAATAGTGGTAGTACCACACTAGCCAACCTCCAGTCTTCCGGCACCTCACCTGTGACTATCGATGATACAAATATCTCAGTAAGGGGCCCAGCAATCAATGCCCTAGTTTCCCACAGAGTTCGAGGGTACACCTGATCAGGTTCTGGGGATTCATCCACTTTTATGTGTTTCAAGACATCCAGCACTTCCTCCTCTGTAATATGGACATTTTTCAAGGTGTCACCATCTATTTCCTTACATTCTATATCTTCCATGCCCTTTTCCACAGTAAACACTGATTCAAAATACTCGTTTAGTATCTCCCCAATCCTTTGCGGCTCCACACACAGGTCGCCTTGTTAATCTTTGAGGGACCATAGTCTCTCCCTAGTTACCCTTTTGTCCTTAATATACTTGTAAAAACTCTTTGGATTCTCCTTAACTCTATTTGCCAAAGCTATCTCATGTCCCCTTTTCGCCCTCTGATTTCCCTCTTAAGTATACTCGTACTGCCTTTATACTCTTCTAAGGATTCATTCAATCTGTCTTGTCTATACCTGACATATGCTTCCTTTTTCTTAACCAAATCCTCAATTTCTTTACTCATCCAGCATTCCCTTTACCTACCAGCCTTTCCTTTCATCCTAACAGGACTCTGACTCTTGTTATCTCATTTCTGAAGGCTTGCCATTTTCCAGCCGTCCCTTTACCTGCAAACATCTGCCCCAATCAGTGTTTGAAACTTCTTGCCTAATACCATCAAAATTAGCCTTCCTCCAATTTCGAACTTCAATTTTAGATCTGGTCTATCCTTTTCCATCGCTATTTTAAAACTAATAGAATTATGGTTACTGGCCCCAAAGTGCTCCCCCACTGACACCTCAGTCAGCTGCCCTGCCTTATTTCCCAAGAGTAGGTCAAGTTTTGCACCTTCTCTAGTAGGTACATCCACATATTGAATCAGAAAATTTTCTTGTGCACACTTAACAAGTTCCTCTCCACCTAAATGCTTAACACTATGGCAGTCCCAGTCTATGTTTGAAAAGTTAAAATCCCCTACCATAACCACCCTATTATTCTTACAGATAACTGAGATCTCTTTACAAATTTGTTTCTCGATTTCCCGCTGACTATTAGGCGGTCTATAATACAATCCCAATAAGGTGATCATCCCTTTCTTATTTCTCAGTTCCACCCAAATAACCTCCCTGGATCTATTTCCAGGAATAACCTCCCTCAGTACAGCTGTAATGCTATCCCTTATCAAAAATGCCACTCCCCCTTTTCTCTTGCCTCCCATTCTGTCCTTCCTTAGCATTTGTATCCTGGAACATTAAGCTGCCAGTCCTGTCCAGCCCTGAGCCATGTTCCTGTAATTGCTATGATAGCCCAGTCCCATGTTCCGAACCATGCCCTGAGTTCATCTGTCTTCCCTGTTAGGCCTCTTGCATTGAGATAAATGCATTTTAATTTATCAGTCCTACCTTGATCTCTGCTTTGTCCCTGGCAGTTTGACTTGCTTCTGTTCTCAACTGTACCAGTCTCAGATTGATCTCTTTCCTCACTATCTCCCCAGCCCCCCCCCCCTCCTTACTAATTTAAATCCTTCTGAGTAGCTCAAGCAAATGTCCTTGCCAGTATATTAGTCCCCTTCCAATTCAGGTGTAATCCTCCTTCTTGTACATGTCACTTGTACTCCAGAATAGATTCCACTGATCCAAAAATGTAAATCCTTCTCCCATATACCAGCACCTCAGCCAGACATTCATCTGTGCTATTCTCTTATTCCTATCCTCACTACCTCACAGCATCTGGAGTAATCCAGATATTATATCCTTGATGACCTTCTTTATAAATACCTGCCTAACTCTCTATATTCTCCCTTCAGAATCTCAACCTTGAGACAGAGGCAAAACTAAATAATGTTCTGGAAATAAAAATAGGCGGTCCAAGTGATAACATGAATATGTGATTGGAAGATCATCTCGGGGTCAGTTATGTCACCAATTTTATCTTAATCCGCTGCTCGGGAGGAAATTTGAAGGTAGGAGGTGTTGGACAGATTTTTTAATTCATAATGGGTATGGAGTGCAGACAGCAAAGTGGAGTTGAGGCAGAATTGAGATCAGCCGTCAGCAAGCTGAAGGGACTGAATTGCCTATTCCTGCTCCTAGTTCTTACATTCTTATGATCTTATGAAATGAAGTCTGGAGCAGGAACCAAAACAAAATGGCTTTAGTCTTCTCTCAGATATTTATGGGTGGAATGATGCTGTCGCTTATCTTTATTTCCCTGAATGGATCTGAGGACCTATTTGGTTTTCAGAGGTAGAAGAATAATCGCTAACCGTCTTAAGAAGAGGCCCCTTATCTTAACAAGATGTAGGTTATTGTATGATTGCAATTTTGTATAAGCTACATTAGCTAGTTAGGCATTGTTACCAACACCATTGGGAGATTTGGATGATCCAGGGTCATTCTGCTAATTTCCCGATCAAAAACTGAATGATGATTGATCAGTAAGTTTTGAACAGTCAGCAAGGACAGATCACATCCAAAGTGAGGGATAGTCTGAGTATATAAATATTTCTGAGTACATAAATATTTCTAGGATATTAGAGCAGAGTGGGAATAGAACTGGTCAATCTCTTTTCTTTTCCTTTTAAAAAGTTAAAGCTCAGTGGTCTAAATAAAAAGGTAGCTGTCTCAGCAAATGAAGGGACAATTATCAGTCAACAATCTCAAACTTGAATAAGGCCTCAAAGTATGTTGATTACTATTGAAACTTAACTAATATGAGTCATCTCAGTTCACCTCAGCTCTCTCGAGAGTATGTAGAAAGTCACGATCAGTAAACTTTTCAGTCAGAAAGGAGAGATCACATCAGGATTGAGACTCGAACCAAGTGAGTACAGAGGAACATCAATTATCCGGCATTCGATTATTCAAATATTGGATTATCCAGCAAGATCGCAAGTTCCTGATGCTGGGCTAAGCTATGTTATCCGTCATTCGATTATCTAGAATTCAATTAAACAAACGAAATATTCCCTGCCCATGTCCTTCAGATAATCGAGGTTCCTCTGTATATAGTTTGGGACTTTGAAGAGAGTGCAAATTCAGTGCGAAGGGAAAAGGTACTTTTTGCTTGCTGTTTTCATTCGTATAGTCATACAGCATAGAATCAGACCCTTTTGGTATAACCAGTCCATGTCGAGCATAATCCCAAATTAATCTAGTCTCACCTGCTTGTTCCTGGCCCAGATCCCTCCAAACCTTTAATATTCACATACTTATCCAAATGTCCTTTAAACTTTCTAATTGTACCCGCATCCACCACTTCCTCAGGAAGTTCATTCCACAGGGCAAAAAAATTGTTCCTTTGTCTTTTTATAAATCTCTTTCCTCTCACCTTAAAAATATGCCCCATTGTCTTGAAATCCTCCATCCTAGGGAAAAAAAACAACTACCATTAAGTCTATCTATACCCCTCATTATTATAAGCTTCTACAAGGTCACCTCTCAGCGCCCTGCACTCCAGTGAAAAATGTCCCAGCATATCCAGCCTTTCTTTATATCTCAAACATTTCATACCTGGAAACTTCCTGGTAAGGATCTTCTCAACCCTCACCATCTTAATAATATCCTTCCTATAACTGGGTGACCAGGACTGGAGACAGTATTCCAAAAGAGGCCTCATCAATGCCTTGTGTAACCAGACCTGACTTCCCACCTCCAATACTCAAAAGACTGAGCAATGAAGACAAGTGTAATAAATGCATTTTTAACCACCTTTCATACTTTGTAAGATTTATTTTAATAGGATAAACAGAAGTCTAGGATCAACTGCCCAATACGAAACATAAAGAGACATCATAGGAGAACTGCAAGTTCATTGATTAGTAATACAGTCAATTCTGCTATAATGCACGTTTCTTCAACACAACTTGGCTTAACATGATTAAAGAATTTAGAGTATTATTAGTGGAACATGAACTTTCCTTGCCTGTATTGGCTATAACACGTTTCTAGTCCCATTAGTTTAAACGGCGCAGCTATTGCGCAATTTTCTTATAATGCGAGATTGTATTAGAATGGAACTATTGCATTATATCAGAACTGACTGTAGCTGCTAATTTAAGTATTTATAAGTTATTTGCGGATTAAAAGTAAATGGGAGAAATAATTTGCAGATTAAAAATTAAAAGACCAGCAGGAAATTTAAAAAGGAACAAATTAAGAACTAAGTAAACAAAACAGAGATACATGGCTAGGCGATATGTTGTGCCAACTAAAAACCAAAAGAACTGAGGATATGCTAAATCAGAGACTGAAATAGAAATTGCGAGAAAAGCTCATCAGATCTAGGCAGCATCTGTTGAGAAAAATCAGAGTTAACATTTCGGATTGAGTAACCCTTCCTCAGTTCTGATTTTCTCTCTACAGATGCTGACTTGATCCAGCAATTTTTATTTCAGTCTCTGATATGTTGTACCTGCATGATATGGGAACTGGTGGATCCCATTGTAGTTCAAAGTGACCATATCTGTAGCTAGTGTTGGTTGCTTGAGGAACTCTGGCTCAGAGTTGATTAGCTGGAGTCTGAGCTATGATATATCAGGGAGGGGAGAGCTATCTGGATGCAGTTATCTGTGTTTCAGGAGGCAGTCACACCCATTTGATTAATTACCTCAAATTCAGTCATTGTGGTCAGGGTCAGAACGATATAACTATGAGTAATGCAGGTAGATGGGTCCAGGAGGTAGTGCTGAAGGAGCCTCAGTCCTTAAGCTTGTCTAATAGGTTTGAGATTCTTGCCCCCTGTGGTCCAGAGCAGGGACTATAGATAGGATGAGAAAACTGACCATGGCACCATGGTACAGGAACCACTAAGGGGGTGGTGGAGAAAAGAGAAATGTAATTATAATCGGGGATTGTATACTGAGGAGAATAGACTCAGTTCTTTATGACCAGGATTGAGAGGCTGTATTGTCTGCCTAGTGCCTGGGTTCAGAATATTTCATCTGGACTGCAGAGGAAGATGGAATAAGAGGAGAAAGATCCAATTATCATGGTCATATGGGTACCATTGATATTTGGTTGCATGAGGAAAGAGGTTCTGCTAAGTGAATATGAGCAGTGAGAGGCTAAATTAAAAAGCAGCACCAAGAAGGTAATAATCTCCAGAGTACTATCTGAGCCATAAGCTAATTGGCATCAGGTCAACAAGATTAAAAAGGTAAACATGTTGATTAAAGATGGGTGTGAGAGAAATAGTTTTAAATTCATAGGGCATTGGCACCAGTACTGGAGAATAATGGAGCTGCTCTAATGGGTTGGGCTCCACTTGAATCATGCTGGGACCAGAGTCTTGACATGAATCCTATAACTAGGGTTGTAGATAGGGATTTAAATTAAATAATTTGTGGGGGTAGGGGTTTAGTTGCATAGACAATTAGAAAATGTAAGCTAAAGGAGAAGGTAGCTTTGCAGGAAAGTGATGTGGCTGATTGTAAAGGATGGAACAAAATGTGAGAATGGTAAAATTAAACCAAAGAAGCATAAAAGTGTAAGAAAATTTCATAATAGAACAAAGGTTTTGTATCTTAATGCACAAAGCATTCAGAATAAGATAGATAAACTGATGATGCAAATTGAGGTAAATGAATCCGACCTCATAGTCATTACAGAAACATTGTTACAAGGAGATCAAAACTGAGAACTTAGCATTCAGGGATATTTGACCTTTAGGAAAGAAAGGAGGATTGGAAAAGGTGGTGGGGGAGCACTGTTAGAAGAGATGATACGAAGACAGTTGTGAGAGATGATCCAGGTTCGGAATAAAGGCAAATTACTGCGGATGCTGGAATCTGAAACCAAAAGAGAAAATGCTGGAAAATCTCAGCACGTCTGGCAGCATCTATAAGGAGAGAAAAGAGCTGACGTTTCGAGTCTAACTGACCCTTTGTCAAAGCTAAAACAAGGGAGAAATAGGGAGGTATTTATACTAGGCTCAGCCTAATATAAATACCTCCCTATTTCTCCCTTGTTTTAGCTTTGACAAAGGGTCAGTCAGATTCGAAACATCAGCTCTTTTCTCTCCTTACAGATGCTGCCAGACCTGCTGAGTTTTTCCAGCAGTTTCTCTTTTGGTATCTAGGATCGGAAGATGTATCGTCCATTTGAGCAGAGATAAAAGAACAGGAAGGGAAAGAAGACATTGGTAGGAGAATTGTATAGACCCCACCCACTCTGTAAGCTATAGATCAATTAATACGAGCATGTGAAAAAAAACAACAATAATTATGGGTGACTTTAATCTTCTTGTTGATTTGGATTAATGAAACTGGAAAGTTTAGCTACAACAACAAATCATTTAGTGCATTGCAGATAGTTTCCTAGAGAAACGTGTTATGGAGAGAACAGGGAGCAGGCAATCTTTGATCTGGCAAGAGATAATGAAGCAAGTTTAAGAAATGACCTCTAATTAAAAGATCCCCTATGAAATAGTAACATGATAATATTTAATATTCAGTTCAACAGTGGGAAACTTAGGTCAGAAACAATTGTGTTTAACTTAAAATGATATTGTGATAAAGTTAGCTAAGGTAAACCAGGCAGATAAGTTAGCAAGAATAACAATAAACAAGAAATGGCAGGAGGTAATTCATGGCTCTCAGCAGGGGGGAAAGATTCTAATAGGGATAAACTAACCATGGCTAACCAAGGAAATTAAAGACAATATTAAGTTGAAAGAAAACGTATGTAAGCAGTTATATGAAAGCCAGTGATAGCCCTAAAGTTTGGGATGAATTTAGAATCCAGCAAAGAAAGTCTAAATAAATAATAAAGACAGCGAAAATAAACTATGAAGGTAAACTAAGGGGGAATATAAAAACTAACAACAATCTGTAAAAAGAAAGAGAGAGGTTAAAGTTAACTTATTCCTTTAGAAAATGAATCTGGGGAGATAGTTATGGGGAACACGAAAGTAGCAGAGGAATTAAACAGATATTTTGTGTCAGTTTTTAAAGTGGAAGATACTTTAAACATCCCTTTAATAAAAAGAATACAAGGAGGGCTAAAGGTAGATAAGATCCCTGGCCCTGATGGTTTGCAGCTTAAGATCCTGAAAGAGGGAGCTTCAGAGATAATGGATCATTCATTGTAACTTTCCAAAATTACTTTAGATTCTGGAGAAGTACCAGAAGATTGGAAAACTGCCAATGTGACACCCATATTCAAAAAGGGAAGGCAAAAAGTAGGTAACTTTAGGTCGCTTAACCAAACTTCTTTGTGGAAAAAGTAGTGGAATAAAATATTAAGGAAGTAATTGCAGAACATTTGGAAAATCTAATCAGCAGAGTCAGCAAGGCATCATGAAAGGGTAAGCATGTCTGACTAATGTATTACATTTATTTAAGGAAGACTCAACCAGAGCAGATAGAGGGAAACCAATAGATGGGTTGTATTTGGACTTCCAGAAGACATTTGACAAGAAACCTCACAAAATATGAAGTCAGAAATGTTATGTTGGTGCTTCCTTTGGAACCACAAATTATATACCAAGTAGGCAAATTGTAAATCTGAACAGGAACACTTTACTGACGATGTTCACACCTCCACAGCCAGTTAGAGACTGGACCCAAGCTCTGCCATTCTGGGTCACCTTAAAGGGACAGTGCTCCCAACTACATAGATAACACCCCTTCCCCTTTATTTTAAAACTCCAATTAATAAACATGTATAAAACAATGCTTACATCTCCACAAGTGGTTCTAGGCTGAATCCAAGCTCCAACTTTCTATGTCATCTGATAAGATCTCTTAAAAAAAGCAGCAGGTAGATAAATTACCAGATCCTGATCAAGTGAATCACAGGACAACATGGGAAGCTAGGGAAGAAATTGTAGGTCCCCGAGCAGAGTCAACAGCCATGGGGTGAGGTGTCAGAAGACTGGATGGTGGCTAATGTTGTGCCATTATTTAAGAAAGGCTGCAAGGAAAAGCCAGGAAACTATAGACTATGAAGTTGATGTCAGTGATGGATAAGTTGTCTGGGGATTCGAAGAGACACGATCTAAATGCTTTGGAAAAGCAAGAGATAAATGTTAGTTGCTGCATTTTGGGAAAGCAAATCTTAACAGGATGTATACACTTAATGTTAAGGTCCTAGGGAGTGTTGCTGAACAAAGAGACCTCGGAGTGCAGGTTCATAGCTCCTTGAAAGTGGAGTCGCAGGTACATAAGATAGTGAAGAAGTCATTTGGTATGCTTTCCTTCATTACTCAAGTACAAGAGTTGGGAGGTCATGTTGCGGCTATACAGGACATTGGTTAGGTCACTATTGGAATATTGCATGCAATTCTGGTCTCCTTCCTATCAGAAAGATGTTGTGAAACTTGAAAGGGTTCAGAAAAGATTTCAAGGATGTTGCCAGGGTTGGAGGATTTGAGCTATAGGGAGAGGCTGAATAGGCTGGGGCTGTTTTCCCTGGAACGTCAGAGGCTGAGGGGTGACCTTATAGGGGTTTATAAAATCATGAGAGGCCTGAATAGGATAAAAAGACAAAGTCTTTCCCTTGGGGTTGGGGAGTCCAGAACTAGAGGGCATAGGTTTAGGGTGAGAGGGGAAAGATATAAAAGAGACCCAAGGGGGAACCTTTACATCCAGAGGGTGGTATATGTACGGAATGAGCTGCCAGAGGAAGTGGTGGAGGCTGGTACAATTGCAACATTTAAAAGGCATCTGGATGGGTAAATGAATCGGAAGTGTTTGGAGGGATGTGAGCCTGGTGCTGGCAGGTGGGATTTGATTGGGTTGGGATATCTGGTCGGCATGGAGGAGTTGGACCGATGGGTCCCCTTCTGTGCTGTACATCTCTCTATCACTCTATGACTGATTAAAGATAGCCAGCATGGCTTTGCGTGTGAGAAATCATATCTCTCAAACTTGATTGTGTTTTTTTGACGAGGTGACCAAGAGGATAGATGAGGGCAGAGCAGTAGTAATTATTTTCATTGTCTTTAGCAAGGTCTTTGACAAGGTACGACTTGGGAGACTGGCTAGTAAGTTTAGATCACATGAGATCCAGGGAGATCTATCCAAGTGGATACAAAATTGGCTTGATGGTAGAAGATTGAGGCAATGGTGGAGCATTGTTGTTCTGACTGGAGGACTGTGATGAATGATGGTTGTAAGGATTGGTGCTGGATCTAACGTTGTCCACCATTTATATAGACAATTTGGATTCGAATGTAGGAGACCCCCAATGACATTCATAACAATAATATAAAAGCCAATAGTGTTGGAGGTAGTATATTCGTGTGTTTGGAGAATTGGCTATAGTACAGAAACTGAATTAAGGTGTTCTTTTACACGTTAGCAACTTGAGACTCATGGGTTTCTACAGGAATTAGTATGAGACTGCAACATATATTAATGACTTGGAGGAAGGAAGTGAATGTACTGTTTCCAAAATAGGCAGGTTGTGAGCAGGATACAAACAATTTAGAGTGATATTAGTACATTAGTAAGTGGGCAAAATGTTGGCAAATGGACTATAAAACATAAGAAGTAATTCATTTTCAAAAGGAGGACAGAGTTTTATTTAAATTGGGAAAGCTGCAATTCAAATGGACTTGGGGGTACTTGTGCATGAAATGCAGAAAGCTAACACATACACAGTTATAGCAGATAATCAGGATAGCTAATGGTATGTTTGCCTTATTATATTTATACAAGAAGCTGGTGAGGTCACATCTGGAGTACTATGAGCAGTTTTGATCCTCTTTATGTTCTGTGTTCTAATTAAGAAAATATATTATTTCATTGGAGTTCAGAGAAAGTTCACTAGGGTGATTCCCAGTATAGAGGGACTATCTTATGAAGAAAAGCTGAATAGGTTGGAACTCTACTCATCAGAGTTTAGAAGGATGAGAGATGATCGCAATAAGACATATTGGATTCTTAAGGGGTATGACAAGGTAAATGCTGAGAGGATCTTTCCCCTCATGGGAGGGTATGCGACCAGAGGGCATAGTCTCAGAATAAAGAGTTAACTTAAGACTGAGGTGAGGAGGAATTTCTTTTGAGAGCCTTTGGAACTCCTTCCACAGAAAACTGTGGGGGCACATTGCTTATGTATATTTATGGCTGAGATAGATAGCTGATCAAGGTTGGGAATCAAGGTTGTGGGGAAAGGACTTGAAAGTGGATGTGAGGAATTGGCCCAACAATGATTCTATTGGTGTGGGAAGCTAGAGGAGCAAAATGTACTATTTCTGTTCCTATTTCTTATGTTCTCATGATGTCATCATATTGGCTGACCCTAATGCAGTCTCCAAAATGAACCTTTCAGAACCATTGCCTTCTATAGCTAATTCCCCCAAACTTTTTCCTATTGTTACAAATGTATATTCACATATGGATTAAAGTTACAAGTACCTCACTGAGAAAGCCTAACTTAAAATTATAAGCTATTGTTATCTTTTTCTAGGTTCTTGAGGAATTAATAATGAGACTACAAACTTTTAATACTTGTGAATATTTATTTTAAGAATACATTCTGGATTACACTGTATTCATCAATACAATATCATACAGTACTTGGTCAAATATAGTTACAACATAACAATTCTTCTCTAAATTTAAGTATAGTCTTCAGATCCATGAAGAAATGAATATTCAAAGAAATGTCAAGAAAATTCTATTATTAGTTGAGTATAATTTCTAAGGAGGGTGAGGCATCTTTCTCTGGATACATTTTCATCTAAAGATTTTAATTCTGTTCAATATTAATGCTATGCATGTTGTACTTACTAGGATTCTCCATGAGTTTGAAGTCAAAATGAGCTTCACCACCTTCTGTGGCCAAAATGGGGCTCTCCTGTTTTCACACAAAATGGGTGATTTGCTGCTTTTTACAGCCAAAATACACAACAGCCTTTTCCATGAGTTCCCTAAATGAAATGTATTTGTTGTCTTAATAAACTCTTGTTGCCAGATCTGCAATTTAAATAATGGATCCTACTTTGGCCTAAAATGTTTTCTACCTTTTTCTGTTATACCGTGTATGTCTACTTTAGCTTTTAAATTAATAATTTTATTCCATTAATTTGCTTCATGATGCTCCCAGTACTGTAAGTATGAAGTATTTTGATGGACCTTGATTTCCCTATGACAGCCATGTCTCATCGTGTTCATTCTGTATGGCAGCAACAATCTTGTAAGTACTCTTTATTTTAAAATTCTAGCCTTTTTGCACTATTAGTTTAACGTTACTCTCCCTTACGCAACAAGAATTTTAAAACTTGCATCACAGCAATACAGTATGTTATTTTTCGGCCAAAACTTTACCAGTTATGCTTCGACGGATCAACACTCCCTGATGAAATCTGTAACTGCCAGAATTTACTAGTTTTTAATCTCCTTTTAGCCTGCACTGCTACTTTTGTGCAGCTTACAAAGTCTGAAATAAACTCTTTCTCCTTTGTGATATTTCCACAAGTTGCTGCTGACTGCTTGTTTGTTTAATAGCTTGCAACTACAGATTGATTGTATGAGTAGTTCTGATAGCAGTAAAGTCATTAAAGCTCTAAATGTACTTGTTTTTCTTGAAATTTCTTGGTGAAATGGGTTTATTACCACAGTACCTTGTGGCATTAAACAATATCGTCCACTACTGGTACCATCTGGTATTTGTGAGTAAAAATATACTGCCTCCATTTCTCTTTCCTTGACTGGTTTTAAAAATCTAATGGTTTCCAGGAACAGAAAAACAACAACTAGTGAGATTGAACAAGAATACATTCTTTCCTTATGTTACGACACAGTGGTGAACCCTTCTGTTAATTAAACGAAGCATCCAGAAAAGCTCACCTCACCTCATAATCTGTTAAAATATGTGTGACAGAGAACTCCACTATTTAAAAAAAATGATATCAATTTATTCTTTAACTCAAAAAGTGAACATTAAACAATTATTTACATCTCTAACCCCCTTTTCTCTTAACTGCTTATTATCTGTCTCCAATTCTCTAACAATATGCTTTCAATAAGACACTTATTAAAATGACATCAACTTAATGTCAAAACCACACAGCCGCTGTCATCTTCGGTGTCTGAATTCTTCTGGCTGAAGATTTCCCTGGGTCGTCTTCTTTCTTTTTACTCTGAATACATTTCATATGAAAAGGTACCTTTGATAGAGCGTTTTTCCTAATTTCTTGGGTCTGTTTTGATGGCAGTTGCTCTATCTCCAATTTTCAAAATGTCCGCATTTTATTATCCCCAACATCAGGTCATCTCATTGGTTCAATTTTTGCAAAACAATAAATTCAAAAATTGGGTTTTAGTATCCTGGGGCATAATTTAAATTGATTGATTAAATTCAAATTGTTGTCAGAACAGCAACCAAAACTCAGGTATCCATTTCACAGACAAATGGTACATATTTTCAATTTTCCAGCACACTCTGAGACTACCATCTAGTCATATCACAGGTGCTTGTAATCTTTCAGTTTAGAACTGCATTCCCACTCTCTTAAAGGTACAGTACTTGCCTTCAATGTCATAACACTTAACATGGTATAGGTCAATGCATGATAACAACTAGGTACAAGTAAAGTTAAATATTTAGTAATTGTTACTATGGAAATTGGGAGACATATTTCTCCAAGACCCAGAGCTATCCTCTCATATTTGGTCAGAGTATTGAGTACAGGAATTGGGAGGTCATGTTGCAGCTGTACAGGACATTGGTTAGGCCACTGTAGGAATATTGCGTGCAATTCTGGTCTCCTTCCTATCGGAAAGATGTTGTGAAACTTGAAAGGGTTCAGAAAAGATTTACAAGGATGTTGCTAGGGTTGGAGAATTTGAGTTATAAGGGAGAGGCTGAACAGGCTGGGGCGGTTTTCCCTGGAGCATCAGAGGCTGAGAGGTGACCTTATAGAGGTTTACAAAATTATGAGGGGCATGGATAGGATTAATAGACAAAGTATTTTCCCTGGGGTCAGGGAGTCCAGAACTAGAGGGCATAGGTTTAGGGTGAGAGGGGAAAGATATAAAACAGACCTAAGGGGCAACTTTTACACACAGAAGGTGGTACGTGTATGGAATGAGCTGCCAGAAGAAGTGGTGGAGGCTGGTACAATTGCAACATTTAAAAGTCATTTGGATGGGTATATGAATAGGAAGGGTTTGGAGGGATATGGGCCAGGTGCTGGCAGGTGGGACTAGATTGGTTTGGGATATCTAGTCGGCATAGACGGGTTGGACCGAAGGGTCTGTTTCCATCCTGTACATCTCTATGACTCTATGACATCATCTGATTGGGTAGACCTAAATGCAGCATCCAAACCTTACTTTATATAACATTCCCAATATTAGAGTAGAGGAAATGTCTGTTCATGTAGTTATTAGATAAGTTATCTAATGAGTTGGAACAGCTGTTGAAGGAATCAATACTTCAAAGTGTATGGTAAAACAGGCCAAAGTTAGCATGATTTCATCAAGGGGAGGTCATGCCTGACAAATCTGTTAGCATATTTGAGGAGGTAATGAGCAGGTTAGACCAAGGAGAACCAAAGGATATTATCCATCTGGACTTCCAGAAGGCCTTTGATAAGGTGCCGCACAGGAGGTGGCAGAGTAAGATAAAGGTCCGTGATGTTAGAGGCAAGGTACTAACATGGATAAAAGGTTGTCTGTCCAGCAGAAGGCCGAGAGTGGGGATAAAAGGGCCCTTCTCAGGATGGAAACCAGTGACTAGTGATGTTCCAAAAGGGTCAGTGTTGGGACCACAACTTTTCACTTTAAACATTAATTATTTGGATGAAGGAACTGAAGGCATTCTGGCTAAGTTTGCAGATGATACAAAGATATTTGGAGGGTCAGATAGTATTAAGGAGTCAGGGAGACTGTAGAAAGATTTAGACAGGTTAGGAGAGTAGGCAAAGAAATAGCAGATGAAATACAATGTGGGAAAGTGAGGTCATGCACTATGGTAGGAAGAATAGAGGCATGTACTATTTTCTAAATGGAGAGAAAGTTCAGAAATCTGAAGTGCAAAAGGACTGGGGACTCCTAATCCAGGATTCTCTTCAGGTAAATTTTCAGGTTGAGTTGGTAGTTAGGAAGGCAAATGCAATGTTTTTATTCATCTTGTGAGGAGTATAAAAGCAGGGATGTACTTCTGAGGATTTATAAAACTCTGGTCAGACCACATTTAGAGTATTGTGAGAAATCTTGAGCCCCTTACCTCAGGAAGGATGTATTGGTCCTGGGGCAAGCCAGAGGAGGTTCTTGAGAATTATCCTATGAATGAAAGGTTTAATATATTAGGAACATTTGAGGACTCTGGGACTATACTCAATGGAGTTTTGAAGGATGAGGGGGATCTGATTGAACGGCCTGGACAGAGTGGATGTTGGGAAAACGTTTCCATTGGCAGGAGATACAAGGACCCGAGGGCATAGCCTAAGAGTAAAGGGAAGACCCTTTAGAACGGAGATAAGGAGAACCTTCTTTAGCCAGAGAGTGGTGAATCTGTGGCTGCAGAGGTCAGGTCATTGATTATATTTAAAACAGAGATAGATTAGTTCTTGCTTGCTGGGGTGATCAAAAGTTAGGGGGAGAAAGTGGGAAAATTAAAAGTTGAAAACCTATCAGCCATTATTGAATGGTGGAGCAGACTCAATGGGCCAAATGGCTAATTTCCACTCCTATGTCTTATGGTTTTACAGTCTTATGGAGTCAAGAGAAGAAGTGCTGAGGTAAAACTGAAAGGGCTAGTTAATACAGTCATGGCACTGGTGCTACTTTTAAATAAATATTGGAATGAGAGTCACCCAAGTTCATGATGAAGAAAGGAACTCTATATAAAAGCTTGCTAATCTTACACAATATTGTGCTCAATTCTGGTCTCTCTGCTATAGTAAACATGTTGTTAAACTTGAAGGGGCATCATCCGCCGCCATTTCCGCCACCTCCAAACGGACCCCACCATCAAGGATATATTTCCCTCCCCTCCCCTATCAGCATTCCGTAAAGACCACTCCCTCCGTGACTCCCTCGTCAGATCCACACCCCCCACCAACCCAACCTCCACTCCCGGCACCTTCCCCTGCAACCGGAGGAGGTGCAAGACTTGCGCCCACACCTCCCCCCTCACCTCCCTCCAAGGCCCCAAAGGAAACTTCCATATCCGCCACAGATTCACCTGTACCTCCACACATATCATCGATTGCATCCTTTGCACCCGATGTGGCCTCCTCTATATTGGGGAGACGGGCCGCCTACTTGCAGAGCGTTTCAGGGAACACCTCTGGGACACCCGGACCAACCAACCCAACCACCCTGTAGCTCAACATTTCAATTCCCCCTCCCACTCCACCAAGGATATGCAGGTCTTTGGACTCCTCCATCGTCAGACCACAGCGAAACGACGGTTGGAGGAAGAATGCCTCATCTTCCGGCTAGGAACCCTCCAACCACAAGGGATGAACTCGGATTTCACCAGTTTCCTCATTTCCCCTCCCCCCAGCCTGTCTCAGTCAAATCCATCAAATTCAGCACCGCCTTCCTAACCTGCAATCTTCTTCCCGACCTCTCCGCCCCCACCCCAGTCTGACCTATCACCCTCACCTTGACCTCTTTCCACCTATCACATTTCCGACGCCCCTCCCCCAAGTCCCTCCTCCCTATCTTTTATCTTAGCCTGCTGGACCAACTTTCCTCATTCCTGAAGAAGGGCTAATGCCCGAAACGTCGATTCTCCTGTTCCCTGGATGCTGCCTGACCTGCTGCGCTTTTCCAGCAACACATTTCCATCTCTGATCTCCAGCATCTGCAGACCTCACTTTCTCCTCAGAGATAGGTTTTTGTCTGCTATCTTGCTGTCCTTCATTGTGTATCGCATTGCAAGGATGTTGCTGTGGTTGGAGGGTTTGAGTTATAGAGAGAGGCTGAATAGGCTGGTGCTATTTTCCATGGAGGTTGAGGCTGAAGGTGACCTTATAGAAGTTTATAAAATCATGAGGGGCTTGGATATGGTGAATAGCTAAGGTCTTTTTCCCAGGCTGGGGGAGTCCAAAACTGTCGAGCACAGGTTTAAGGTGAGAGGAGAAAGATTTAAAAGGGACCTAACTTTATCACGCAGAGGATGGTGCATGTATGGAATGAGCTGCCAAGAAGTGGTGGAGGCTGGTATAATTACATTTAAGAGGCATCTGGATGGGTACATGAATAGGAACAGTACAGGAAGAGATGGGACTAGATTAATTTAGTATATCTGGTCAGTATGGATGAGTTTGATGGAAGGGTCTGTTTCCATGTTGTACAACTCTATGACTCTCAATTAAGATCAGTAAACAATGTTTTTTTCCCTTCAGCAAGAATTGTTTATTCATGAACATGACATATGGGAAGAGTTCCATTACCACCATTATCTTTAATTATAGATATATCATACTCTTTAACATTGGAAAACATTTTAAAACATTCACATACAAAGAAAGGAACATGTTCAGTTCTTGGAGGCAAGTTAGAAGTAAAGATCCAAATGTATTTGCAAAGATAAAGGGCTAATATGTTTTGATCCTAGTGCACAAATAAGTGGATTATTTTTTCAAAGTTTGGGTGAAGATTTGTAGCTCAGGTGCTCGTTGTTGTGGTTCTGTTCGCCTAGCTGGGAATTTGTGTTGCAGACATTTCGTCCCCTGTCTAGGTGACATCCTCAGTGCTTGGGAGCCTCCTGTGAAGCGCTTCTGTGGTGTTCTGTGGTGCCGCAACCCAAAGGACTAGCCACACTACCATACATCAGGAGCATTTCAGAACTGACAGCCAGACTATTGCGACCACTAGGACTTATAACAGCACACAAACCAACAGCCACCCTCAGACAACAACTCACCAGAACGAAGGACCCGATACCCAGCATGAGCAAAACTAATGTAGTGTACAAAATCCCATGCAAGGACTGCACAAAACACTACATAGGACAAACAGGAAGACAGCTAACAATCCGCATCCATGAACATCAACTAGCCATGAAACGCCATGACCAGCTATCCTTAGTAGCCACACACGCAGACGACAAGCAACATGAATTCGACTGGGACAACACTACCATTATAGGGCAAGCCAAACAAAGAACAGCCAGGGAATTCCTAGAAGCATGGCACTCATCCACAAACTCCATCAACAAACACATCGACCTGGACCCAATATACCGGCCACTACAGCGGACAGCTGAAACTGACAACCGGAAGCGGCAGGGACAGGCCACTATAAATGCCGGAGGAAACACCACAGAAGTGCTTCACAGGAGGCTCCCAAGCAGTGAGGATGTCACCTAGACAGGGGACGAAACGTTTGCAACAAAAATTTCCAGCTCGGCGAACAGAACCACAACAATGGATTATTTTTTCTCCAGCATCAAGTCTACTTTGCTTGCTCAAAGTTTGCTACTCTTACTTTGTTTTTTTTACTAATTGAGGTGAAAGATATTGATGTTATAGATTGTAGGTAAATTAATCATTTTTATTTAAACGGCCCCATTTCCAGTCAATGTCTAGGCTTGTGTGACAGTCATATCTAGATGGCATACAGAAGAAATAATAGATTCATAGCACAGCAAGACTCCAAATCACAATCTTGTACCTGGTTTGAGTCTACAGTAGATCTGAAGCTAGTTCAGGAATTTGCAAATTTTTCAATGCATATGTGATAGGTCTGCAAACAAAAGTGGTTATAAACCGGGAAGATCAAGGATCAGAAAGCAAGAAAAAACAGATAGCAACGATGATATTAAAAGGGCTTAAAATATAATTCTTCCATCCATAGGAAAAGTGCAAGTCAGCTTCCTGATGAAGGGCTTTTGCCCGAAACATCGATTTTACTGCTCCTCGGATGCTGCCTGAACTGCTGTGCCCTTCCAGCACCACTAATCCAGAATCTGGTTTCCAGCATCTGCAGTCATTGTTTTTACCTGGATGGAATACTAGTCCAGTGACATTACCACTACACCGACATCTCCCACTACGCTACTGATTCTCCCTCTTTGGATCAATTATGTCAGTAAAGACTTAGTAATTTCAGGGTCAGGAAATGGTTCATACACTTAATATTCATAGAATCCCTACAGTGCAAAAAGAGGCAATTTGGTCCATCGAGTGTATTAACCAACCTTCGGAAGAGTATCCTACCCAGACCCACTCAATGCCTGTAAACATGACTGATTCACCTAGCCTGCATTTCACTGAATACTATGGGGCAAATAGGATGGTCCATCTACCTAACCTGCACATCTTTGAACTGTGGGAGAAAACAAAATTCTCATCTGGAATCATACTCCAGCATACTACCCCTTCCCCAGATGCCACATTTCCAGTTTGCATCACACTTACCTAGTATCCTATCCTGCTAGCACCCTATTTAATGAGCAACCTATCACCCCTACACATCTGGCACCCTAATTTCTGAGCACCTTTTTAGTATATATAAAATAAATGATTTGGACGTGAACACAGGAAGTATAGTTAGTAAGTTTGCAGATGACACCAAAATTGGATGTGTAGTGGACAGCGAAGAAGGTTACCTCAGATTACAACAGGATTTGATCAGATGGGCCAATGGGCTGAGGAGTGGCAGATGGCAGTTTAGAGTCATAGAGTCATAGAGATGTACAGCATGGAAATAGACCCTTCGGTCCAACCCGTCCATGCCGACCAGATATCCCAACCCAATCTAGTCCCACCTGCCAGCACCTAGCCCATATCCCTCCAAACCCTTCCTATTCATATACCCATGCAAATGCCTCTTAAATATTGCAATTGTACCAGCCTCCACCACATCCTCTGGCAGCTCATTCCATACCCGTACCACCCTCTGTGTGAAAAGGTTGCCCCTTAGGTCTGTTTTATATCTTTGCCCTCTCACCCTAAACCTATGCCCTCAATTCTGGACTCCCAGACCCCAGGGAAAAGACTTTGCCTACTTACCCTATCCATGCTCCTCATAATTTTGTAAACCTCTATAATACCTCTCTAACCACGCAATATTCCAACAGTGGGCTAACCAATGTCTGTACAACCGCATCATGACCTCCCAACTCCTGCATTCAGTACTCTGACCAATAAAAGCATACCAAACGCCTTCTTTACTATCCTATCTACCTGCGACTCCACTTTCAAGGAGCTATGAACCTACACTCCAAGGTCTCTTTGTTCAGCAACACTCCCTAGGACCTTACCATTAAGTGTATAAGTCCTGCTATGATTTGATTTCCCAAAATGCAGCACCTTGCATTTATCTGTATTAAACTCCATCTGCCCCTTCTCAGCCCATTGGCCCATCTGGTCAATGTTGTAATCTGAGGTAACCCTCTTTGCTGTCCATTCCACCTCCAATTTTGGTGTCATCTGCAAACTTACTAACTGTACCTCTTAGGCTCGCATCCAAATCATTTATGTAAATGACAAAAAGTAGAGAGTCCAGCACCGATCCTTGTGGCACTCCACTGGTCACAGGCCTCCAGTCTGAAAAACAACCCTCCACCACCACCCTCTGTCTTCTACCTTTGAGCCAGTTCTGTATCCAAATGGCTAGTTCTCCCTGTATTTCATGAGATCTAACCTTTCTAATCAGTCTCCCATGGGGAACCTTGTCGACTGCCTTACTGAAGTCCATATAGATCACATCTACTGCTCTGCCCTCATCAATTTGCTTTTTACTTCCTCAAAAAACTCAATCAAGTTTGTGAGACATGATTTCCCACACACAAAGCCATGATGACTATCCGTAATCAGTCCTTGCCTTTCCAAAGACATGTACATCCTGTCCCTCAGGATTCCTTTCAACAACTTGCCTACCACCGAGGTCAGGCTCACTGGTCTATAGTTCCCTGGCTTGTCCTTACCACCCTTCTTAAATAGTGGCACCACGTTTGCCAACCTCCAGTCTTCCGGCACCTCACCTGTGACGATCAATGATACAAATATCTCAGCAAGAGGCGCAACAATCACTTCTCTAGCTTCCCACAGAGTTCTCGGGTACACCTGATCAGGTCCTGGGGATTTATCCACCTTTACCCGTTTCAAGACATCCAGCACTTCCTCCTCTGTAATCTGGACATTTTGCAAGATGTCACCATCATTTCCCTGCAGTCTATCTTCCATATCCTTTTCCACAGTAAATGCTGATGCAAAATACTCATTTAGTATCTCCCCCATGTTCTGCGGCTCCACACAAAGGCCTCCTTGCTGATCTAGATTAGAGAAGTGCTGGAAAAGCACAGCAGATCAGGCAGCATCTGAGGAGCAGGAAAATTGACATTTCGGGCAAAAGCCCTTCATCAGGAAAAGAGGCAGAGTGTCTGCAGGGTGGAGAGATAATTCTCTCCCTAGTTACCCTTTTGTCCTTAATATATTTGTAAAAACCCTTTGGATTCTCCTTAATTCTATTTGCCAAAGCTATCTCATGTCCCATTTTTGCCCTCCTGATTTCCCTCTTAAGTATACTCTGACTTTCTTTATACTCTTCTAAGGATTCACTCGATCTATCCTGTTTATACATGACATATGCTTCCTTCTTTTTCTAAACAAACCCTCATTGTCTTTAGTCATCCAGCATTCCTTCTTCCTACCAACCTTCCCTTTCACCCTGACAGGAATATACTTTTCTCTGGATTCTTGTTATCTCATTTCTGAAGGCTTCCCATTTTCCAGCCATCCCTTTACCTGCGAACATCTGCCCCCAATCAGCTTTCGAAAGTTCTTGCCTAATACCGTCAAAATTGACCTTTCTCCAATTTAGAACTTCAACTTTTAGATCTGGTCTATCCTTTTCCATTACTATTTAAAATCTAATAGAATTATGGTTGCTGACCCCAAAGTGTTCCCCCACTGACACCTCAGTCATCTGCCCTGCCTTATTTCCCAAGCGTAGGTCAAGTTTTGCACCTTCTCTAGTAGGTACATCCACATACTGAATCAGAAAATTGTCTTGTACGCACTTAAGAAATTCCTCTCCATCTAAACCTTCAACATTATGGCAGTCTAGTCTATGTTTGGAAAGTTAAAATCCCCTACCATAACCACTCGATTATTCTTACAGATAGCTGAGATGTCCTTACAAGTTTGCTTCTCAATTTCCCCCTGACTATTAGGGGGTCTATAATGCAATCCCAATAAGGTGGTCATCTCTTTCTTATTTCTCAGTTCCATCCAAATAACTTCCCTGGATGTATTTCCAGGAATATCCTCCCTCAGCACAGCTGTAATGCTATCCCTTATCAAAAATGCCACTTCCCCTCCTCTCTTGCCTCCCTTTCTATCCTTCCTGTAGCATTTGTATCCTGGAACATTGAGCTGCCAGTCCTGTCCATCTCTGAGCCATGTTTCTGTAATTGCTATGATATCCCAGTCCCATGTTCCTAACCATGCCCTGAGTTTATCTGCCTTCCCTGTTAGGCCGCTTGCATTGAAATAAATGCAGTTTAATTTCTTAGTCCTACCTTGTCCCTGCCAGCCCTGACTGTTTGACTCGCTTCTGTTCTCAATTTTACCAGTCTCAGATTGATCTCTTTCCTATCTCCCTGGGTCCCTTCCCCCCACCTTACTAGTTTAAATTCTCCTGAGCAGCTCTAGCAAATTTCCCTGCCAGTGTATTAGTCCCTTTCCAATTTAGGTGCAATCCATCCTTCTTGTACAGGTCACTTCTAACCCAAAAGAGATTCCAATGATCCAAAAATGTGAATCCTTCTCCCATACACCAGCTCCTCAGCCATGCATTCATCTGCTCTATCCTACTATTCCTGCCCTCACTAGCTCATAGCACTGGCAGTAATCCAGATATTACTACTCTCGAGGACTTCCTTTTTAAATTTTAATTTAAATAAATACGAAGTGCTGCATTTAGGAAAAGCAAATTAGAGCCGGACTTTTACACATAATGGAGTGTTGCAGAACAAAGACACCTTGGAGTGCATGTTCATATTTCCTTGAAAGTAGAGTTACAGTTAGATTTTTTTTATTTCAAAAAATATACTTTATTCATAAAATAATTTGATGGTCTGTATACTTGGTCATGCCATACATATGTAAACATTTACATACAGAGATCAGAATTTATCATTTTTATATACAGGTCTGTATATTATTCAATCATATGACCATATATTTAGCTGAGGCGTCAGCAGAGCCCAAATGACTGCGTGGGCCCCCTGATCTTCTTAGGCAGGCAGATGTTACACAGTGGTCTTTCCCCACCGCGCCTTGGCAGCAGCTGTCCCAAACTTCAGCGCGTCCCTCAACATGTAGTCCTGGACCTTGGAATGTGCCAGTCTGCAACATTCAGTCGGGATCAACTCCTTCATTTGGAAGATCAACAGTGATCTTCCTTACCGGTACAGCGCAGGTTTGGTCAGGGTGAATCACCGACCCTAGAGCAGACCTGACCCGGTTGGCGATTACCTTTGACAGAATCTTGTAATCCGCATTCAACAGTGAGATTGGTCTCCAATTTTTGAGTTCCTCCCTCTCCCCCTTCCGCTTGTAGATGAGGGTGATGATGCCTTTCCTCATGGATTCACTCATGGAACCTGCCCGAAGCATACTGACATACACCTCCAGCAGGTCCTGGCCAATCAAGTCCCACAGAGTGGAATAGAGCTCGACCGGTAAGCCATCGCTTCTGGGAGTTTTATTCTTTTCGAAGGACTCGAGTGCCTTGGTCAGCTCGTCCAGAGATAGCGGCTGGTCCAGCCTCTCCCGTGTTCTGTTGTCTAAGACCTGCGTGACAGAGGACAGGAATGACTGGGAGGCCGCGCTGTCGGTCGGCTTCGCGTCATACAGACTGGCATAGAAGGATTTGCTGATCCTCATGACGTCAGCATGAGATGACATTATCAAGCCATCTTCTTCCTTCAGGCTGCTGAGCACGGAGCTCTCTTTGTGCACCTTCTGGAAGAGGAAACGTGAGCACGTCTCGTCCTGCTCCACCGAGCGGACCCTGAACCGGAAGATTATCTTGGAGGCCTCCGAGGCAAAGAGCGAGGCTTGCTGGCCCTTCACCTCCTTGAGGTCCTCCGTGACATCGACCCTCATCGTCTGCAGCAGGAGCAGGTTCTGCATATTTTCCTGGAGCTGGGACAGTTTTCATGCCTCTCTCTCGCCTCCTGAACACCTTTGAGGATGAAGAACCTCTTGATGCTCCCTTTTACTGTTTCCCACCAGTCCGCTGGGGACTCAAAGAGGGGCTTCACGGTTCTCCAACCTGCGTAGTCCCTCTTGAGCTCCTCAATATTTCCCTTACAGCTTTGTGTTCAGCTTCCACTTTCCCTTACCAGCCCGCTGCTCGTCCTGTAGGCGACAGTCGGCCAGTAGGAGGAAGTGGTCAGAGAAGAACACCGGCTCGACATTGGTGGATCTGACTGAGAGCGTTCGGGACACAAACAGGTAATCTATCCTTGAGCAGATAGACCCCTCTGCCTGTGACCAGGTGTATCTACGCTGCGCTCCGTCTGCAAGGGTGCTGAAGATGTTGTGCAGCTTGGCATCTTTTACCGTGTCCATCAGGGCTCTGGACGTGGCGTCCAGTTTACTGTCCCCCCCGCCGGATCGTCCATCTGCATCAATGATACAGTTGAAGTCTCCAGCCAGAATGACCTGCCTGGACGTAGCCAGCAACAGTGGAAGCTGCTGCAGGACGGCCAACTGTTCACTCTTACCCATTGGGGAGTACACATTAATCAGTCTCAGGGGAGCATTCCTGTACATGAAGTCGGTGACGAGGAGGCGCCTGCCCACCACCTCCTTAACCTCGGAGATGGTGAAGTTGCCTCCTCGCAACAGGATACCCAGGCCGGAGGCGCAGCTATCGCTGCCCCCCCGACCACACTGATGGCCCACAAGCTCGACCATCTCCTGTAGCTGCTGAGGTGCGGCATCCCACACTCCTGCAGAAACAGGACGTCGGCTTTAACGTTGGCCAGGAAGGCCATCGTAGATACACATTGCGTAGCCGATTTGATGCAACGCACATTGATGCTGGCAATTCTTATCCTCATTTTAACAGTTTACAAGGTTACCAGTGTCCATTTGCTGCTGGTCTTGCCTCTCTGGGGTAGCTGTGTGCATCCCCGTGGTGACGGCAAACGGCTGGCCACTCCCAGGGCTGAGGTAGCTGTCCGGCTCCACGCTGGGGCCATTTCCCCGCTCTGGTGTCTTCGAGTCGGGCCCAGAGTCCACAGAGTCCAGTTCTCCATCTGACAGCGGGGCTGTCACAGGCCCGCTGCTCCCAGTTACTGGAGCTGTGGGCCAGTGGGTACCTCTTGGTTCTCACCGCGTGTGGGGGGAGGCCTTTACCCATCCACTCAGAGGGATCGCCTTTTCCTGTTTGGGCGGTGCTGCCCTCCTTTTTCCCCACGGCGCTCTGTCTCTTCCTCTGGTGACGACCCTCCTTGCACCCGTCCTCACCGTCGGAAGAGCCTGTATCCTCGTTGTGTAGGTGTTGCTTCCCCCTTTGCTGGGTGGCTTTGGGGGCCTTATGAGGTTTCCTCTTCCTGCTTTTGACAGTAATCCAATCCTCTGCCTCCTTTGTTCCCTCCTCTTCCATTTCCTCTGTCTGTCTTGAAGGAGCTTGGATCGGCTGCTGCACTTCCCCGCTGTCTGTAGTCTGCTCCGCTACAGCCTGCCCATCCTTCTGGGTGCCTCCAGACACCGTTCCCATGCTGTTTTGTGGTATCTTGCTGGTCTTAGGCGGTCCACGGCTCGTGTTGCCACCTCCGGCCATCTGTGCATAGGTGGCAGCCCCTCGTCTTAGGCAGGCCTTGTACATGTGGCCCGCCTCTCCGCACAGATTACAGTTCTTGGCCTCCTTACATTCTTTGATCGGGTGGCCTTCTTGCTTGCAGTTTTGGCAGACAGTCACCTTACAATCCGCCGCAATGTGGCCTGACCTCCCGCAGGTTTGGCACACTTTTGGCTGCCCTGCATATGTCAGGTAACCTCTGCTTCCTCCGATGGCAAAGCTGGAGGGTGGGTGGAGGACGTTTCCACTGGCATCGACCTTCAGTGTTACCCTGACCTGTCGTTTGCTGGTCCAGATCCTGAAAGGATCGACCATATCGGTACTCTCTCCCTCGACCTGGACATATCTTCTCAGGAAGGTCAGGACATCTGCTGCTGGGACGTGTTTCAGTTAGATAGGATAGTGAAGAAGGCATTTGGTATGTTTTTCTTTATTGGTCAGAGTATTGAGTACAGGAGTTGACAGGACATTGATCAGGCCACTTTTGGAATATTGTGTGCAATTCTGGTCTCCTTCCTATCAGAAAGATGTTGTGAAACTTGAAAGGGTTCAGAAAAGATTTGCAAGAATGTTGCCAGGGTTGGGTGATTTGAGCTATATGGAGAGGCTGAACAGGCTGGGGCTGTTTTCCCTGGAGCGTTGGAGGCTGAGGGGTGACCTTATAGATGTTTATAAAACCATGAAGGGCATGGATAGGATAAGACAAGGTGTTTTCCCTGGAGTGGGGGAGTCCAGAACTAGAGGGCATAGGTTCAGAGTGAGAGGGGAAAGATATAAAAGGGACCTAAGGAACAACTTTATCACACAGAGGGTGATGTGTGTATGAAATGAGCTGCCAGAGGTAGTGGTGGAGGCTTGTACAATTTAAAAGCATTTAAACGGCATCTGCATGGCATATGAATAGGAACGGTTTAGAGGGATGTGGGCCAAGTGCTGGCAAATGGGACTTGATGAGGTATGCTTCAGGCAGGTACCATGAATGAATCCATGAGAAAAGGCATCATCACCCTCATCTACAAGCAGAAGGGGGAGAGGAATGAAATCAGAAATTGGAGACCAACCTCACCATTAAATGCAGAATACAAAATCTTGGCAAAGGTCATTGCCAACCGGGTCAGGTCTGCTCTAGGATCGGTGATCCACCCTGACCAAACCTGTGCTGTACCGGGCAGGAAGATCGCTGAGAGTCTCGCACTATTCTGGGATATGATCGCCTACACGCAGGACAGGGAGGTGGACACCTGCCCCATCAGCCTGGACCAGGAGATAGCCTTTGACAGGATATCACATATGTATATGAGAGATGTTCTCTCCAAAATGGGCTTTGGAGATGGAATCTGCAATTGGATCAGACTGCTCTACACCAATATTGTCAGTGCAGTCTCAATCAATGGGTGGGAATCAGACAGCTTCCCAGTCAGATCTGGAGTCTCTCTCTCCTGTCTTGTTTGTGTGCTGCATAGAGCTATTTGCCGAGTCCATCAGGAAGGATGCGAGCCTGAGAGGGGTGACTATTCCTGGCAGTAGGGCCCTGCAGGTTAAAGCATCCCTGTACATGGACGATGTTGCCATTTTCTGCTCAGATCCGCTGTCCGTGCACAGACTCATATGCACATGTGACCAGTTCAAACGGGCCTCGGGGGCCAAGGTCAACCGAGACAAGAGCAAGGCCATGCTCTTCAGGAACTGGGACGACAAATCCTTCATCCCCTTCACCATCAGGACTGACCACCTGAAGGTGCTGAGTATGTGGTTCGGGGGGGCTGGGGCATGCGCCAAGTCTTGGGGCGAGCGTATCAAGAAAGTGACGCAGAAACTGGGCAGATGGAAGCTACGGTCACTCTCCATCGCGGGTAAAAACCTGGTCATCAGGTGTGAGGCACTGTATGTGTTGTTATACGTGGCACAGGTCTGGCCTATTCCCAGAACCTGTGCCGTCGCAGTCACCCGGGCCATCTTCCATTTTATATGGAGATCAAAGATGGCCAGGGTCCGAAGGGACTCGATGTACAAAGCTCTGGGCATCGGGGAAAAGCTACACCCAATGCCACCCTCACCCTGATGGCCACCTTTGTGTGTGGCTGCATCAAGCTGCGCTTGGATCCCCAGTACACAAACACAAAGTTTCACTACATACTGAGGTTCTACCCGTCCCCGGTGTTGCGAAGGATGGGCCTGGCCTCGCTGCCGCGGAATGCTCCGAGTAGTTGGACCGTTCCGTATCACCTGTCCTTCGTGGAGAAATTTATCAAGAAAAACACCTTTGACCACAAGTCCATCAGGAAGTGGTCAGCACGTAGTGTCCTTGAGACCCTGCGGGAAAAGGGTCCACTTCTACATTCTACACCCTACTGAGGGAAAATGCAGAAATCACACCCATAATAAATAAAGTAAGATGAATGAGAGACTGTTAGGCTATTGTTGTCTCCAGTTTAATCAGTAAAAGCCAAATTAGATTAGATTAGATTACTTACAGTGTGGAAACAGACCCTTCGGTCCAACAAGTCTACACCGACCCGCCGAAGCATAACCCACCCAGACCCATTCCCCTACATTTACCCCTTCATCTATCACTACAGGCAATTTAGCATGGCCAATTCACCTAACCTGCACATTTTTGGACTGTGGGAGGAAACCGGAGCACTGGGAGGATGTGCAAACTCCACACAGAGAGTTGCCTGAGGCGGGAAATGAACCCGGGTCTCTGGCGCTGTGAGGCAGCAGTGCTAGCCACTGAGCCACCATGCCACCCAAATTGTTGGGGTTACATTGAAAATGTACACAGAGACATCACCAAAAATAGCAGAAAGATATTGGTAAATTAGCTACAGATACTAAAAGTTTGATACTTGAACATTAATTTGAAACTTTTGTTAGGAAGAGATTTTAATTGAAATCCTATACAGAAGAAAAAATCTGAATCAATCCCGGAGACACTGCTGCATAACCTTGTGATACTACACAATAGTGAAACAGCAGGGTGTGCCCACAGCTGATCTTTTTTCATAACTTCTTGGAAGTACACAGACTTATTGGTAATCTATTTTCAGTTCAAGAATGAGGCATGAACCTGGGCTACGATGTGAGACGAAATGGTGCATTGGAATGCAGCCAACATTTTTGGACTTGGAACACTAGTTTTATAAAAAGTATAGAAAAACTGGGATTTTCTGCTTTTAGTACAAACTTGAAAATAATTTCAAAGTAACAAAAACTTGAAAAATTGCCAATTCAGAGCAAGAAAGAAAATGTTCTCTGGATGTAAAACATTGCATGCTCATGCACTTGTTTGCATTTGCTGCAAATCATTGCTTCACTCCATTAGAGTCATAGAGATGTACAGCATGGAAACAGACCCTTCGGTCCAACCCGTCCATGCCGACCAGATATCCCAACCCAATCTAGTCCCACCTGCCAGCACCCGGCCCATATCCCTCCAACTCTTCCTATTCATACACCCATCCAAATGTCTCTTAAATGTTGCAATTGTACCAGTCTCCACCACATCATCTGGCAGCTCATTCCATACACATACCACCCTCTGTGTGAAAAAGTTGCCCCTTAGGTCAGTTTTATATCTTTCCCCTCTCACCCTAAACCTATGCCCTCTAGTTCTGGACTCCCCAACCCCAGGGAAAAGACTTTGTCTATTTATCCTATCCATGCCCTTCATAATTTTGTAAACCTCTATAAGGTCACCCCTCAGTCTCCGAAGCTCCAGGGAAAACAGCCCCAACCTGTTCAGCCACTCTCCGTAGCTCAGATCCTCCAAACCTGGCAACATCCGTGTAAATCTTTTCTGAACCCTTTCAAGTTTCATAACATCCTTCCAATAGGAAGGAGACCAGAATTGCACACAATATTCCAACAGTGGCCTAACCAATGTCCTGTACAGCCGCAACATGACCTCCCAACTCCTGTACTCAATACTCTGACCAATAAAGGAAAGCATACCAAACGCCTTCTTCACTATCCTATCTACCTGCGACTCCACTTTCAAGGAGCTATGAACCTGCATTCCAAGGTCTCTTTGTTCAGTAACACTCCCTAGGACCTTACCATTAAGTGTATAAGTCCTGCTAAGATTTGGTTTCCCAAAATGCAGCATCTTGCATTTATCTGTATTAAACTCCATCTGCCACTTCTCAGCCCATTGGCCCATCTGGTCCAGATCCTGTTGTAGTCTGAGGTAACCCTCTTCGCTGTCCACTACACCTCCAATTTTGGTGTCATCTACAAACTTACTAACTGTACCTCTTATGCTCGCATCCAAATCATTTATGTAAATGACAAAAAGTAGAGGGCCCAGCACCGATCCTTGTGGCACTCCACTGGTCACAGGCCTCCAGTCTGAAAAACAACACTCCACCACCACCCTCTGTCTTCTACCTTTGAGCCAGTTCTGTATCCAAATGGCTAGTTCTCCCTGTATTCCATGAGATCTAACCTTGCTAATCAGTCTCCCATGGGGAACCTTGTCGAACGCCTTACTGAAGTCCATATAGATCACATTTACTGCTCTGCCCTCATCAATCTTCTTTGTTACTTCTTCAAAAAACTCAATCAAATTTGTGAGACATGATTTCCCACGCACAAAGCCATGTTGACTATCCCAAATCAGTCCTTGCCTTTCCAAAGACATGTACATTCTGTCCCTCAGGATTCCCTCCAACAACTTGACCACCACCGATGTCAGGTTCACCGGTCTATAGTTCCCTGGCTTGTCTTTACCGCCCTTCTTAAACAGTGGCACCACGTTTGCCAACCTCCAGTCTTCCGGCACCTCACCTGTGACTATCGATGATACAAATATCTCAGCAAGATGCCCAGCAATTACTTCTCTAGCTTCCCACAGAGTTCTCGGGTACACCTGATCAGGTCCTGGGGATTTATCCACCTTTACCCGTATCAAGATATCCAGCACTTCCTCCTCTGTAATCTGGACATTTTGCAAGATGTCACCATCTATTTCCCTACAGTCTATATCTTCCATATCCTTTTCCACAGTAAATACTGATGCAAAGTATTCATTTAGTATCTCCCCCATTTTCTGTTGCTCCACACAAAGGCTGCCTTGCTGATCTTTGAGGAGAGAAAGTGAGGTCTGCAGATGCTGGAGATCAGAGCTGAAAATGTGTTGCTGGAAAAGCGCAGCAGGTCAGGCAGCATCCAGGGAACAGGAGAATCGACGTTTCGGGCATAAGCCCTTCTTCAGGACTTATGCCCGAAACGTCGATTCTCCTGTTCCCTGGATGCTGCCTGATCTTTTAGGGGCCCTATTCTCTCCCTAGTTACTGTTTTGTCCTTAATATATTTGTAAAAACCCTTTGGATTCTCCTTAATTCTATTTGCCAAAACTATCTCATGTCCCCGTTTTGCCCTCCTGATTTCCCTCTTAAGTTTACTCCTACTTTCTTTATACTCTTCAAAGGATTCACTCGGTCTATCCTGTCTATACCTGACATATGCTTCCTTCTTTTTCTTAACCAAACCCTCAATTTCTTTATTCATCCAGCATTCCCTATAACTACCAACCTTCCCTTTCACCCTGACAGGAATATACTTTCTCTGGATTCTTGTTATCTCATTTCTGAAGGCTTCCCATTTTCCAGCTTTCCCTTTACCTGCGAACATCTGTCTCCAATCAGCTTTCGAAAGTTCTTGCCTAATACCGTCAAAATTGGCCTTTCTTCAATTTAGAACTTCAACTTTTAGATCTGGTCTATCTTTTTCCATCACTATTTTAAAACAAATAGAATTATGGTCGCTGGCCTTAAAGTGCTCCCCCACTGACACCTCAGTCATCTGCCCTGCCTTATTTCTCAAGAGTAGGTCAAGTTTTGCACCTTCTCTAGTTGGTACATTCACATACTTAATCAGAAAATTGTCTTGTACACACTTCAGAAATTCCTCTCCATCTAAACCTTTAACACTATGGCAGTCCCAGTCGATGCTTGGAAAATTAAAATCCCCTACCATAACTACCCTATTATTCTTACAGTAGCTGAGATCTCCTTACAAGTTTGTTTCTCAATTTCCCTCTGACTATTGGGGGGTCTATAATACAATCCCAATAAGGTGATCATCCCTTTTTTATTTCTCAGTTCCACCCAAATAACTTCCCTGCATGTATTTCCAGGAATATCCTCCCTCAGCACAGCTGTAATGCTATCCCTTATCAAAAATGCCAGTCCCCCTCCTCTCTTGCCTCCCTTTCTATCCTTCCTGTAGCATTTGTATCTTGGAACATTAAGCTGCCAGCCCTGCCCATCCCTGAGCCATGTTTCCCTGATTGCTATGATATCCCAGTCCCATGTTCCTAACCATACCCTGACTTCATCTGCCTTCCCTGTTAGGCCCCTTGCATTGAAATAAATGCAGTTTAATTTATTAGTCCTACCTTGTCCCTGCCTGCCTTGACTGTTTGACTCACGTCTGTTCTCAGCTGTACCTGTCTCAGATCGATCTCTTTCCTCACTATCTCCCTGGGTCCCACCCCCCCCACCTTACTAGTTTAAATCCTCCCAAGCAGCCCCAGCAAATCTTCCTGCTAGCATATTAGACCCCTTCCAATTTAGTTGCCAACCATCCTTCTTGTACAGGTCACTTCTAACCCAAAAGAGATTCTAATGATCCAAAAATGTGAATCCTTCTCCCATACACCAGCTCCTCAGCCATATATTCATCTGCTCTATCCTCCTATTCCTTCCCTCACAAGCTCATAGCACTGGGAGTAGCCCACATCTCCTCTCTCACCTCCATCCAAGGCCCTAAAGGAGCCTTCCACATCCATCAAAGTTTTACCTGCACATCCACCAATATCATGTATTGTATCCGTTGCTCCCGATGCAGTCTCCTCTACATTAGGGAGACTGGATGCCTCCTAGCAGAACGCTTTAGGGAACATCGCTGGGGCACCCGCACCAATCAACCACACCGCCCTGTGGCCCAACATTTCAACTCCCCCTCCCACTCTGCCGAGGACATGGAGGTCCTGGGTCTCCTTCACCGCTGCTCCCTCACCACCAGATGCCCGGAGGAAGAACGCCTCATCTTCCGCCTCGGAACACTTCAACCCGAGGGCATCAATGTGGACTTCAACAGTTTCCTAATTTCCCCTCCCCCACCTCACCCCAGTTCCAAACTTCCAGCTCAGCACTGTCCCCATGACTTGTCCTACCTGCCTATCTTCTTTTCCACCTATTCGCTCCAATCCACCCCTGACCTATCACCTTCATCCCCTCCCCCACTCACCTATTGTACTCTATGCTACTTTCTCACCACCCCCACCCTCCTCTAGCTTATCTCTCCACCCTTCAGGCACTCTGCCTGTATTCCTGATGAAGGATTTTTGCCCGAAACGTCGATTTTACTGCTCCTCGGATGCTGCCTGAACTGCTGTGCTTTTCCAGCACCACCCTAATCTAGACTCTGGTTTCCAGCATCTACAGTCATTGTTTTTACCTAGTAATCCAGATATTACTACCCTTGAGGACCTCCTTTTTAAATTTCTGCCTAACTCTCTGTAATCTCCCTTCAGAATCTCAATCTTTTCCCTTCCAACGTCGTTGGTTCCAATGTGGACAATGACCTCTTGCTGGCCCGTCTCCCCCGTGAGAACATTCTGCACCCTCTCTGAGACATCCTTGATCCTGGTAAACAACACACCATTCTGCTTTTTCTCTGCTGGCCACAGAAACTTCTGTCTGTACCTCTGACTACAGAATCCCCTAACACAATTGATCTCTTGGAACCCTCATTGTATTAGAGCCAGTCTCAAAACCAGAAACTTGGCTGTTGTGCTACATTCCCCTGAGAATCCATTACCCCCTACATTTTCCAAAACAGCATACCTGTTTGAAATGGGTATATCCACAAAAGACTCCTGCACTAGCTGCCTATCTCTCTTACCTTTCCTGGAGTTAACCCATCTATGTGACTGTATCTGAGGCCTTCCCCCTTCCTATAACAGCCATCCATCACATACTGTTACTGTTGAAAATCCCTCATCGCTTCTATCTGTCTCTCCAACCGATCCACTCAATCTGATAAGATTCGCTTCCAACAGCATTTATGGCAGATATAATCCGCAGTAACCCTTAAACTCTCTTTAAACTCCCACATCTGACAAGAAGTACATATCACTGCAAAGGCCATTTTTGCTCCTTCACAATCTACAGACCCAGAAAATAACACCTCTACAAACACTGCCCCAGGTTAAATTAATAGCTATGGTTTATATTTTAAGTTTAATCAAGAGACTTATCTCCAAAAATACATAATCAAGAAAGAATTCATTATACTCACTATTGCAGCCTTTCTCAAGTCTGAAGAAAGACTGGCAAAATAAGAATTACAGCTGATATTTCATAATTAAGAAAACAGGTTGAACTATAGATATATGGATCACATACAAAGAACACATTCTAAAATTAATGATTGCTGTTCTATTACTTTCAATAGCAAACACTTGTAACATTTCCTGAGAATAGCTAATTAAATTTATGGTTTACATTGACAACTATACATAAATATTATGCGAGTAACTAAAAAAAATGCATTTGACTAACAACTCAACACTGACTTGATACAATACATTGAAACAGACCGTGTAATTCTTCAGACAGATGACAGGACATAGCTGTGGTCTCTATTAATTTATCTTTTAAGTATGCTAAGTGAAACTCAGAATCCCACAGTGTGGAAACAGGCCATTCAGCCCAAGAAGTCCTCACTAACCCTCCGAAGAGCAACCCACCCCAGAACCACACCCACACCATATTATCCTACATTTACCCCTGGCTAATGCAGCTAAACTAAACTACACATCCCTGAACACTATGGACAATTTGGCATGGCCAATTCACCTAACCTACACATTTTGGATTGTGGAAGGAAACCAGAGCACCCAGAGAAAACTCACACAGACGGTCACTCGAGGCTGGAATTGAACCTAACCACTGTGCCACCCTGGCTTCAACTGGCTTAAATGATATTTATATTTTCTATGGAAGCAGTATCAGAGTTACAGGCTTGTGATAAGTTACATGGCTGGATGATCTAATCACTAAGTGAAAGTGTGTCAGATTACCACAGCTGAGTGTGACCAATAAAAAAATGACAGCCCTTAAATTAGATCTCTTGGAAGTAATTTGGTGGAGTTTCAAGTTCATTCAAACCTATCCAACAGACATTGTTCTAGTCAGTTAAGGCCTATGTCTTCCCAGGTCGACAGGATGTTACCTCTTATGTAAAGCATTTCTTTCCCTCACAGGTGGTGGTGTTTGTACATATCTGCTATATATATCTGTTGATTATATGTCTCTCTCTCTCACTCTTTACACCCATTCTAGATAATTGACTTCTTGGAAATTGTAGTACAATAGTTAGATTCTCTCTCGTTCGGGATGATAATTGTGTATATTTTTGTGTCCTCAATGTTACTTGCCACTTATCAGCCCAAACCTAGGTATTGTCCAGGACTTGCTGCATTTGAGCATGAATTGCTTCAGAATTTGATGAGTCACGAATGGTGCTGAACATTGCAATATCAACAATGAACATCCCATTTAGGACCTGATGAATGGGAAGGTCTCGTTGGCCAGGTATGGATTGACCCTGATAAATATCAGTAACAAAGTTGTTTAATTTACAAATAAGCGAAAATCTGATAATCTTAAATGAAAACAGAAAATAGTGGAAATATATATTAGGATACTTAAGATCTGGGAACGGAAACCTGAAGCTTTGTTTTTATCATGGGATATGCCTGTTGCTAACAGGGTCAGTGTTTTTGTCCATCCCTAATTTCCTTTCAGCAAGTTCTGACTTTGTGGGTGTATATCCTTCATTATATCATTCTTCAGAAGAATGCACATATAGCTGAAACAAAACTAACGCTGAAAAATCATCTGATAACTATTGGCCAACACCTCCAACAGTAGGAAACTAACCTGATAGTCAGTCATGATATAGATTCATAGAATCCCTACATCCCATGATATAGATTCATAGAAACAGGCCCTTCGGCCCAACAAGTCCACACCAACCCACTGAAGAGTAACCCCCTCCCCTATTATCCTATAATTACCCCGGACCAATGCACCTAACCTACACATTCCTGAACACTATGGGCAATTTGGCATGGCCAATTCATCTAACCTGCACATCTTTGGATTGTGCAAGGAAACCAGAGCACACAGAGGAAACCCAAGCAGACACGGGGACAATGTGCGAACTCCACAGTCATCCGTGACTGGAAGCAAACCCAGGTGCCTGGCGCTGTGAGGGTGCAGTGCTAACCACTGAGCCACTGTGCCGCTCCATATGTTGAGTGTGACTTGATAACAATGGCTTCTAATGTTCTTCTTTACAATAGCCTTCCCTGATCTCTAAACTGTGAACTATGCTGGTTTCAAGCTGTTGATCAATTCTACACTGATACAAGTGTTCAAGTCTTGCATAACTTAGAGCCTGATATTTCTGTTGAGAAAAAAGACTGCGTACTCAAAATTTCCTTTCCACTCATCCAGAATTTCCATGTAAACAGTGAAGGTACAATAAATATGAATGACTTTCACTGAGTCTAATTAAATCACACAGGTGTCAAGATCTACTGCTTCTCTATCTCTTTCTGTCCTACTATTTGCAATAACTGTGCTCACTATCTCCATTTTTTAAACTGATAAATTCATATGCACAAGTCTGATAGCTTTCCGCATACAGCATTAGCAAATTTCTCCAGTACAAAGAAGGTTTTGGTTCAGTCATAGAGTCATACAGTCATATAGCACAGAGACTGACCTTTCAGTCCAACAAGTCCATGCCAAACATAATCCCAAACTAAACTAGTCCCACCTGCCTGCTCCTGGTCCATATCTCTCCAAACCTTTCCTATTCATGTATCTACAATTTCTCATTCTCCTTTATACATATTGTCATTATCTTATTCTTGACAAGAGAACATTAACACCAACAAGAACTTTGTTGTGACAACAGGTCATAGCTTTGAATTCCCATATTTTGGACTTCTGAATAAGACAAGTTTGTAATAAAGAGTCTAGATTAGAGTGGTACTGGAAAAGCACAGCAGGTCAGGCAGCATCTGAGGAGCAGGAAAATCGACGTTTCGGGCAAAAGCCCTTCATCAGGAAAAGAGGCAGGGTGTCTGCAGAGTGGAGAGATAAACGAGAGGGCGGTGGGGTAGGGGAGAAAGTAGCATAGAGTACAATAGGTAAATGGGGGTGGGGATGGAGGTGATAGGTCAGAGAGGAGGATGGGGGAAGGTAGCAAAGAGTACAATGGGTGAATGTGGGTGGGGATGAAGGTGATAGGTCAGAGAGGAGAGTGGAGTCGATAGGTGGAAAGGAAGATAGGCAGGTAGGACAGGTCATGAGTATGATGCTAAGCTGGAAGTTTGGAGTTGGGGTGAGGTGAGGGAAGGGGAAATGAGGAAACTAGTGAAATCCACATTGATGCCACAGGGTTGAAGTGTTCCGATGAGGCGTTCTTCCTCCAGCGTCAGGTGGTGAGGGTCCGGCGGTGGAGGAGGCCCAGGACCTGCATGTCCTTGGCAGAGTGAGAGGGGGAGTTGAAATGTTGGGCCACAGGGCAGTGGGGTTAATTGGTGCAGGTGCTCCGGAGGAGTTCCCTAAAGGGCTTTGCTAGGAGGCGTCCAGTCTCCCCAATGTAGAGGAGACCACATCGGGAGCAACGGATACAATAAATGATATTAGTAGATGTGCAGGTAAAACCTTGATGGATGTGGAAGGCTCTTTTGGGGCCTTGGATGGAGGTGAGGGAGGAGGTGTGTGCAGGTGTTGTAATTCCTGCAGTGACAGGGGAGGGTACCAGGAAGGGAGGGTGAATTGTTAGGGGGCATGGACCTGACCAGGTAGTCATGGAGGGAATGGTCTTTGCAGAAAGCGGAAATGGGTGGGGAGGGAAATATATCTCTGGTGGTGGGGTCCGTTTGGAGGTGGTGGAAATTCGTCGGATTATGCGAAGATTGGTAGGGTGGAAGATGAGCACCAGAGGCGTTCTGTCCTTGTTATGGTTGGACGGGTGGGATTTGAGGGTGGAGGAGCGTGATGTGGACGAGATGCGTTGGAGGGCATCTTTAACCACGTGGGAAGGGAAATTGTGGTCTCTGAAGAAGGTGGCCATCTGGTGTGTTCTGTGGTGGAACTGGTCCTCCTGAGAGCAGATACGGCAGAGGCAGAGATATTGGGAATACGGGATGGCATTTTTGCAGGAGGTAGGGTGAGGTGTAATCCAGGTAGCTGTGCGAGTCGGTGGGTTTGTAAAAAACGTCAGTGTCAAGTCGATCGTCATTAATGGAGATGAAGTCTTTTTAAATTAAGGACACCAAGCCAAAGTTGGATGGGAGTATAAATTCTGAGAAAATTATTTAGTGACTGTCGAAAAGGTTCCTGTGTGATTTCTACTTAATCCTAAAAGAAATTATGGAATATTGCACTTGTACTATCTCAGGAATGTCAGATAGAAATACTTTAAAGGAAGAGACGCAATCCAAAAGCTGAATTATAATCTCCATTACATATAGATGAACAGAGGCTGATTACTTCCTATAGGAGAAGGAACAAAACACTTTGCCAACAGACCACATGCTTACAGACACTATGGTTGTCTTTAGCCAAAGAGGGTTTACCCATAATGCCACTGCTACCTCAATCAACTTAGCCACATTCAGGAACAGACCATAAAAGGTCCGTTACCCAAGTCCTTACTGACTAAACGAACATGTTATCTAAATGACCTGCTAATGAGATTCACTGCCTCACAATGGCATTGCAGCTCCCGAAGTCCCGAGGGCACTGCCTGTCTCCCCAGGAACCCAGTCACAACAAAGCCCACGCAGACTAAATGGCACCAGAATACTCTATGAAACTACTGCAGCCAGGATGCTGAATATTAGCACGCATTTCTGCAGATTAACTAACCTCCTGTTGCCATTGTTAACTGACCAATACTGCCAGACTAGCAGCATTGTTCCTAGCAACTGAGATTGAAAAAAAGTATTGTCTTGAAATTAACATCAATTTCTTGTCACCCTATAAGAATGGACTGTATCTGAAGCTCGGGGAGCCAATCTTCTTCCCACAATATCATGAAATAAACCAATACTTGCAGGACAGGGCTGCAAGTACTTGCAGGACTTGCAAGGCACCGCAAACCGGCAAGGGAATGGTGTCAGGAGGCATGCAACAGGAAGGACAGGCCAGAGCAGAGCAGATGACAGTTACCGGAGAGGTACAGCTGCCGAGCGAAGCTCCAACAGGACAGGAGGAGGAGGCGGAGAAGGGAAAGAAGGAGGCAGAGGAATGGACCGTGGTGAAAAACAGGAAGAGGAAAACACACCCGGTCACCAAGACCTCCCAGAAAAAGGGGAAAAGGCAGCTGCAGGTGGAAGACACAGACAGCTCTTCGGAGAGTGAGGACGGAAGAAAGGAGGGTCGTCACCAAAAGAAGAGGCAGAGCGCTGCGAGGAGAAAGGAGAGCAGCAACTGCCAACCAAGGGACGAGCCTCCTGAGGAAATGGGAAACCACCACCCCCCACCAGGTGAAAGCCAGGAGGGCCCCGCCGCCACACAGCTCCAGGTCACTGGGAGCAGCGACCCTCTGACAGCCCCGCTGTCAGATATAGAAACAGACAGCGTGGACCCTGGTCTCGGCCCGATGACACCGAAGCGGGCAAATGGGCCGAGTGAGGAACTGGACAGCTACCTCAGCCCAGCGAGGGTCCAGCAGTTTGCGTGCTGCACGGGGATGCAGACAGATACCCCAGAGGGGCAGGACCAGTGACAATCGGACACGGGTAACCTTACAACCTGTTAACAAAATGGGGTTTAAAATTGCAACTATCAATGTGCGCAGCATAAAATCTGCTGCGCGATGTGTTTCAACACTGGCCTTCCTGGCCAACGTGAAAGCTGATGTCCTGTTTCTGCAGGAGTGTGGGATACCGCACCTCAGCAGTTACAGGAGATGGTCGAGCTTGTGGGCCCATGGGCCGTCAGTGTGGTCGGGGGGCAACGATAACCGCTCCTCGGGCCTGGGTATTCTGTTACGGGGAGGCAACTTCACCATCTCCGAGGTTAAGGAGGTGGTGGGCGGGCGCCTCCTCGTTGCTGATGTTACATACAGAAACGCTCCCGTGAGACTAATCAACGTGTATGCCCCAGCAGGTAAGAGTGAACGGTTGGCCGTCCTGCAACAGCTTCCACTGTTGCTGGCTACGTCCAGGCCGGTCATTCTGGCCGGAGACTTCAACTGTATCATAGATGCAGATGGACGATCCGGCAGGGGGGACAGTAAACTGGACGCCACGTCCAGAGCCCTGATGGACACGGTCAAAGACGCCAAGCTGCACGACGTCTTCAGCGCCCCTGCAGATGGAGCGCAGCGTAGATACACCTGGTAACGGGCAGACGGGTCTATCCGCTCAAGGATAGATTACCTGTTTGTGTCCCGAACGTTCTCGGTCAGATCCACCGACGTCAAGCCGGTGTTCTTCTCTGACCACTGCCTCCTGCTGGCCGACTGTCACCTACAGGACGAGTAGCGGGCTGGTAAGGGAACGTGGAAGCTGAACACTAAGCTGTTGACCCCGGGAAACATTGAGGAGCTCAAGAGGGATTACGCAGGTTGGAGAACCGTGAAGTCCCTCTTTGAGTCTCCAGCAGACTGGTGGGAAACAGTAAAAGGGAACATCAAGAGGTTCTTCATCCTCAAAGGTGTTCAGGAGGCGAGAGAGAGACGGGGAAAACTGTCCCAGCTCCAGGAAAGTATGCAGAACCTGTGTCTTGCTGCAGACGTTGGGGGTCGATGTCACGGAGGACCTCAAGGAGGTGAAAGGCCAGCAAGCCTCGCTCTTTGCCTCGGAGGCCTCCAAGATAATCTTCCGGTCCAGGGTCCGCTCGGTGGAGCAGGACGAGACGTGCTCACGTTTCTTCTTCCAGAAGGTGCACAAAGAGAGCTCCGTGCTCAGCAGCCTGAAGGAAGAAGATGGCTCGGTAACGTCATCTCAGGCTGACATCATGAGGATCAGCAAATCCTTCTATGCCAGTCTGTATGACTCGAAGCCAACCGACAGCGCGGCCTCCAAGTCATTCCTGTCCTCTATCACGGAGGTCCTAGACGACAGAACACGAGAGAGGCTGGACCAGCCGCTATCTCTGGATGAGCTGACCAAGGCCCTCGAGTGCTTCGAAAAGAATAAAACTCCCAGAAGCGATGGCTTACCGGTCGAGCTCTATTCCGCTCTTTGGGACTTGATTGGCCGGGACCTGCTGGAGGTGTATGTCAGTATGCTTCGGGCAGGTACCATGAGTGAATCCATGAGGAAAGGCATCATCACCCTCATCTACAAGCAGAAGGGGGAGAGGGAAGAAATTAGAAATTGGAGACCGATCTCACTGTTAAACACAGACTACAAAATCTTGTCAAAGGTCATCGCCAACCGGGTCAGGTCTGCTCTGGGATCGGTGATTCACCCTGACCAAACCTGTGCTGTACCGGGCAGGAAGATCGCTGAGAGTCTCGCACTGCTCAGAGATACGATCGCCTACGTGCAGGACAGGGGGGTGGACACCTGCCTCATCAGCCTGGACCAGGAGAAAGCCTTTGACAGGATATCGCATACATATATGAGGGATGTCCTCTCCAAAATGTGCTTCGGGGAGGGAATCGCTAATTGGATCAGACTGCTCTATACCAACATTGTCAGTGCAGTCTCAATCAATGGGTGGGAATCAGATAGCTTCCCAGTCAGATCTGGAGTCAGGCAGGGCTGCCCTCTCTCTCCTGCCTTGTTTGTGTGTTGCATAGAGCCATTTGCCGAGTCCATCAGGAAGGATGCGAGCCTGAAAGGGGTGACTATTCCTGGCAGCAGGGGTCTGCAGGTTAAGGCCTCCCTGTACATGGATGACGTCGCCGTTTTCTGCTCGGATCCGCTGTCCGTGCACAGACTCATGTGCATTTGTGACCAGTTCGAACGGGCCTCGGGGGCCAAGGTAAACCGAGACAAGAGCGAAGCCATGCTCTTCGGGAACTGGGCCGACCAATCCTCTATCCCCTTCACCGTCAGGACTGACCACCTGAAGGTGCTGGGTATTTGGTTCGGGGGGGCTGGGGCGTGCGCCAAGACCTGGGAGGAGCAGATCAGGAAGGTGAGACAGAAACTGGGCAGATGGGAGCAACGGTCGCTCTCCATCGCGGGTAAAAACCTGGTCATCAGGTGTGAGGTACTCTCAGTATTGTTATACGTGGCACAGGTCTGGCCTATCCCCAGAACCTGTGCCGCCGCAGTCACCCGGCCCAGGATGGGCCTGGCCTCGCTGCCGCGGAACGCTCCGAGTAGTTGGACCGTTCCGTACCACCTGTCCTTCGTGGAGAAATTTATCAAGAAAAACACCTTTGACCACAAGTCCATCAGGAAGTGGTCAGCACGTAGTGTCCTTGAGATCCTTCGGGAAAAGGAGAGGGCGGATCCTGTCGAGCGGTTCCCTGAGCAGACTGTCAAAGCCATTTGGCAGAATGCCTCATCGCCAGAACTTTCCAACAAGCACCAAGACATGGCTTTGCTGGTGGTGAGAAGGGCTCTGCCTGTGAGATCATTTATGCACGCCCGGACTCTCTGCCGCACCGCACGCTGCCCTCGAAGCGGCTGCGGGGGGGACGAGACTGTCACACACCTCCTTCTGGAATGTGCCTATGCAGAGGAAGTCTGGAGAGGAATGCAGTGGTGTCTGTCGAGGTTCGTCCCGAGCAGCGCCGTGACACGGGACTCCGTGCTCTACGGCCTGTTCCCCGAGACGAACATCAACTGTGCCTGGAGGATCATCATCTCGGTGAAGGACGCTCTCTGGGTGGTCCGAAACCTGTTGATCTTCCAGCGGAAGGAGTTGACCCCGACTGAGTGTTGCAGACTGGCACATTCCATGGTCCAGGACTACGTGTTGAGGGACGCACTGAAGCTTGGGGCAGCTGCCGCCAAGGCGCGGTGGGGAAAGACCACCGTCTAACATCTGCCTGCCTAATGAAGAACAGGGGGTCCACGCAGTCATTTGGGCTCCGCTGGCGTCTGAGCTCAATGTAATCGCACCAACCTGTGAATATGAATGATTACCCTGTTTCGATACGTAAAGAAATGGAATGTTTACAGAATGATGACATGTCCAATTGTATAGATTAAATATATATGAATAAAGTATATTTTTGAAATAAAAAAAAATACTTGCAGGACAGGGGGGTGGACACCTGCCTCATCAGCCTGGACCTGGAGAAAGCCTTTGACAGGATATCGCATACATATATGAGGGATGTCCTCTCCAAAATGGGCTTCGGGGAGGGAATCGCTAATTGGATCAGACTGCTCTACACCAACATTGTCAGTGCAGTCTCAATCAATGGGTGGGAATCAGATAGCTTCCCAGTCAGATCTGGAGTCAGGCAGGGCTGCCCTCTCTCTCCTGCCTTGTTTGTGTGTTGCATAGAGCCATTTGCCGAGTCCATCAGGAAGGATGCGAGCCTGAGAGGGGTGACTATTCCTGGCAGCGGGGGTCTGCAGGTTAAGGCCTCCCTGTACATGGATGACGTCGCCGTTTTCTGCTCGGATCCGCTGTCCATCTGTGCATCTGTGACCAGTTCGAACGGGCCTCGGGGGCCAAGGTAAACCGAGGCAAGAGCGAAGCCATGCTCTTCGGGAACTGGGCCGACCAATCCTCTATCCCCTTCACCGTCAGGACTGACCACCTGAAGGTGCTGGGTATTTGGTTCGGGGGGGGCTGGGGCGTGCGTCAAGACCTGGGAGGAGCGGATCAGGAAGGTGAGACAAAACTGGGCAGATGGGAGCAACGGTCGCTCTCCATCGCGGGTAAAAACCTGGTCATCAGGTGTGAGGTACTCTCAGTATTGTTATACGTGGCACAGGTCTGGCCTATCCCCAGAACCTGTGCCGCCGCAGTCACCCGGGCCATCTTCCACTTCGTGTGGAGATCAAAGATGGACCGGGTCCGAAGAGATGTAATGTACAAAGACGGTGCAATGGGGGAAAAAACACACCCAATGCAACCCTCACCCTGATGGCCACCTTTGTGTGTGGCTGCATCAAGCTGTGCGTGGATCCCCGGTACGCAAACATCAAGTGTCACTCCGTACTGAGGTTCTACCTGTCCCCAGTGTTGCGAAGGATGGGCCTGGCCTCGCTGCCGCGGAACGCTCCGAGTAGTTGGACCGTTCTGTACCACCTGTCCTTCGTGGAGAAATTTAACAAGAAAAACACCTTTGACCACAAGTCCATCAGGAAGTGGTCAGCACGTAATGCCCTTGAGACCCTTCGGGAAAAGGAGAGGGCAGATCCTGTCGAGCGGTTCCCTGAGCAGACTGTCAAAGCCATTTGGCAGTATGCCTCATCGCCAGAACTTTCCAACAAGCACCAAGACATGGCTTGGCTGGTGGTGAGATGGGCTCTGCCTGTGAGATCCGTTATGCACGCCCGGACTCTCTGCCGCACCGCACGCTGCCCTCGAAGCGGCTGCGGGGGGGACGAGACTGTCACACACCTCCTTCTGGAATGTGCCTATGCAGAGGAAGTCTGGAGAGGAATGCAGTGGTGTTTGTCGAGGTTCGTCCCGAGCAGCGCCGTGACACGGGTCTCCGTGCTCTACGGCCTGTTCCCCGGGACGCACACCGAGACGAACATCAACTGTGCCTGGAGGATCATCAACTCGGTGAAGGATGCTCTCTGGGTAGTCCGAAACCTGTTGATCTTCCAGCTGAAGGAGTTGACCCCGACTGAGTGTTGCAGACTGGCACATTCCAAGGTCCAGGACTACGTGTTGAGGGATGCGCTGAAGCTTGGGGCAGCTGCCACCAAGGTGCGGTGGGGAAAGACCACCGTCTAACATCTGCCTGCCTCAGAAGAACGGGGGGCCCACGCAGTCATTTGGGCTCTGCTGGCGCCTCAGCTCAATGTAATCGCATCAACCTGTGAATAGGAATGATTACCCTTTTCGATATGCAAAGAAATGGAATGTTTACAGAATGATGACATGTCCAATTGTATAGATTAAATATATATGAATAAAGTATATTTTTGAAATAAAAAAAATACTTGTCAATTTCACAAGATTGGTGTATGTGCTTTATTTATAACTGGACAATTCTCCGACACCACCTCAGTAGAATCAATATTCTATTATTTATATCCCACACTGTGGATTTGATATAAGATGAAAGAAGGCAATTCTAAGTGAAAGACTTGTTGGTGTTTTCCCTTTCCAGGAATGCACATGTAAAGTAAGGCAAGCCTGGTCTCAGTGTACCTCTTTGTGTTCTAGTTCTACAGGCTGGATTCTGTTGTGAAGATCACAATGGAAGAATATTTATTAGACACCTTTGTTCTTTTCATAGAATTGACTTCTTACAACCTATAAGATAAAAGTGTCCTGAAATTTCACTGTTCACCATGTCACTTTCTTCTAATCTTTGCAATCTTTCTCAGATTTCGCACCTACTTCAACACTTTAAGGGATGTCTCCACTCTGGATAGAATCAGGATTTTGCACCTTGGAATTTAAGCACGGTATCCAGCATTTAGATGCTATTGCTTCTGCCATTGTCCATGAAGAGTTTATTCACATGATCAACAATTTCTTTGCACATTTTGTATCCAATTGAGTTTTACAGCAAGTTAAATAGTGACGCATATGTGACTGACAGGAAAATGTTGGTTGTTGCCCTCACCCAAACCTCCCAGGGTTAAATGTTCTGACACCACATTTAAAGGCTACTTGAACACACCTTCAGTTACTGCAAGCCAAGAGAAGACTACAGCCTGTGGTGATCAATCCCATCGGCCACCCTCACCCTCAAAGAGATGAATCTTTGAAGATTTGTTTTATGAAGCCTCCCCAAGCTCTCTGCTCAACCACATTCAAGCCAGAAGGGAGCTCTTTGTTGCCAAGGATGTGCAAAAAGGTTGTCCTTCCATAAGAGCAAATGACCTGGCCCAAGTTCACATAGGAGGTCAGTACTGTAGGCAGGCACCAAAGAATTGGCATCCAATGTAGAAAGCGGAAGAATGATCCTCTGCCAATGATCTCATTTTGTCATGATCTCCTCTTTTGTTTGCTTATTCTATTATTGACCTGAGTTCACAGCCATGGCACAGCTGCTTACTTTTGCATCCCTGTGAGATATGACTTCATTTCAAAGATGTCTGCAACAAAGACATGAAGTCACTGAACATGAACACCGAGAAATGGGAGGACATTGCAAGTGATTGCTCTCATGGAGGTGGAATTACACAGAGGTCTAAAAAGAGGAGAAGCAGAGGTTTACTGTGAAAGTGCACACTCTGAGAAACAGCGCCAAGACAACACTGGAGGACAGTGCCTTCAAGTGCATTTGCTGCAGCTGAGACTGCCACTCCCATGTGGACCTCTACAGCCACAACAGATGCTGCTCTACCAAAGATTGAAGCAAGACTTCGCAAGCACAGATCCATGGTCTTGTGAGACTAACAAATGCCACCAGCACAGACGCATGTCCTAGGCAGTTCCTCAGTTTCAAGGTTCCTTTGGTCACCTAGTGGGAGATTCTCTATTTTCTCTCTTGAAAATGGTTGTTTTGCTTCTCCATCATTTCCCTGTTATCAACTACAAATTTTCCTCTCCCAACCTGTAATAAACCCACATATATCCATGCTGATATTGGCCTTTTTGAATATCTAAGTAAGTTTTCACAATCTGGTATTATGTCCCTTGCTAATTGATATTCAAAACTCCTTTGTCATTTCTTAATCAGTTTCTTGGTCCTCCTTTGTTTGGTTGTAGGCTGTTTCCAATCCTCTGCATTTCCACCAAAAGAGAAAATGCTGGAAAATCTCAGCAGGTCTGGCAGCAACTGTAAGGAGAGAAAAGAGCTGATGTTTCGAGTCTAACTGACCCTTTGTCAAAGCCCTTAACAAAGTGTCAGTTAGACTTGAAACGTCAGCTCTTTTCTCTCCTTACAGATGCTGCCAGACCTGCTGAGATTTTCCAGCATTTTCTCTTTTGGTTTCAGATTCCAGCATCCGCAGTAATTTGCTTTTATACTCTGCATTTCCACATCTTTTGACATGTTTATCAGTGACTTCTTTTGGCATTGCATGATCTTTAATTTCATTCAGCAGGGTTAATTTACCGTTCCCTTTGGATGTTCATGCCTTAGAGGAAGGTAATTTGTTGTAGACCATGCAGCATTACTTTCAATACAAGCCACTGCCTCTTTTTCATCAAATTTGAGTGCATTTTCTCAAAACACCGTAACCAAGCTGCCCTTCATACCTCTACAATATTTTTTCTTCAAATTTAAGACATTTGTTTCAGAATTAAATATATCACATTCAAATTTAATGAAAAATTCAATCATATTATGATTACTATTTCTCAAAACATCCTTTACAGCAAAGTGTATTCACAAGACACTGTCTTTAATTAAGCTTCATCAACATTATTTTCTATTCCAAAGCTATCCTATGCATTCCTATGTTTCACCGGTCGTCTGTTTTGCTCTCTATATTTCAACTTCCATTTATCAATTTTGATTTCTTCAAATCTCAACTTCTTCTCAAGTTCATATCCCACTACCAATGTAGTTAAATAATGATTGGATGCTGGTGTTTTACTGTTGTGGACTAGATCAGAAGGCACATATGAGATATTGTGTTTTAGGCTATCTGTATTACCTCACTCACCAGCTCGCTATATTCATTAATACCAGGTTCCCGTTTATCAATTCATAATCCTTTACTAACCCCCATGTATTATAACACCGGCATCTCCAAATCAGTACTATAACACAGTTTCATTCATTATTTCATAAAACCATTGTTGCTTAGTACATTTTACTATCATAAGTCAGACCAAACTAAAAACAACCCTTTCTAATCAAAACAATCCTTTCACACCCATTACTGAATTTCACACCTTATCAGCCCTTACTATAAGCAGTGTTTACCTCTGAATAAGTGTAGCATACAGAACAATACCATTCCCATCATGTCTCCACGAAACATTTTAATATTAATTAGTCCTTACTAATCATCTCCTGGACCTGAATAGATTCCCCAATTACTAAGTATCTGTTAAATACTTTTTAACTGGGCCATTATCCCTTTAAGAAACCAACTTACAAAACAGCACTTCCATGAAATGAATAATTGAAACTCACTGGCAAATAGTAAACAAATCTCACAACCAACTGCAGTAATCAGTTTAATATCCTTTTTTAAATTTAAATACAGGTACAATTTCTAACTTATTTAGAGCATACAGGTCTAGTATTTTTACTAACATTTACTAACTTAAAAGACAAAAAGGACTAACACCTCTTAATTATGCAAGCAGACTGGACACTCAATCCCGTGACAAGGAGCAGCCAGCATTTAGCATGTTTTAACCCACCTCCTGTCTCCCAGTACAGAAGCCCTTCAAACCTTTGTATGCTATAGATAAAACAATGTAACAACAAAGTAATAGAATTTTAATATATGCAAGAACTGTGTATAAAAGGGCTCTTGTAAGAACTGTATTATGGGATTCTGTTGCCGCCTTGAACTTGCACCGAGGTTGCCAAATAATAGACTATTTTCACCACTCATTGATTTTGGTTGTTATTTGAAAATGATCCCACACAAATGACACCAGGTTATAGTCCAAAAGGTTTATTTGAAATCACAAGCTTTTGGAGCGCTGCTCCTTTGTCAGGTGAAGTGGATGGAAGTGCACAGGCACAGAATTTATAAATGGAAAGATCACTGCAAGATAATTCTAGGTAATTAAAAGCATCAAAAGCTCATACAAGTGGTGTGGTTTGACTAGGTAAAAAAAATGACTGCAGGTGCTGGAAACCAGATTCTGGACTAGTGGTGCTGGAAGAGCACAGCAGTTCAGGCAGCATCCGAGGACAGGCAAAATCGACGTTTCGGGCAAAAGCCCTTCATCAGGAATAAAGGCAGAGAGCCTGAAGCGTGGAGAGATAAGCTAGAGGAGAGTGGGGGTGGGGAGAGAGTAGCATAGAGTACAATAGGTCAGTGGGGGAGGAGATGAAGGTGATAGGTCAGGGAGGAGAGGGTGGAGTGGATAGGTGGAAAAGGAGCTAGGCAGGTCGGACAAGTCCGGACAAGACAAGGAGAGAGTGTTGAGCTGGAGGTTAGAAACTAGGATGAGGTGGGGGAAGGGGAAATGAGGAAGCTGTTGAAGTCCACATTGATGCCCTGGGATTGAAGTGTTCCGAGGCGGAAGATGAGGCGTTCTTCTTCCATGCGTCTGGTGGTGAGGGAGCGGCGGTGGAGGCGGCCCAGCACCTCCATATCCTCGGCAGAGTGGGAGGGGGAGTTGAAATGTTGGTCCACGGGGCAGTTTGGTTGATTGGTGCGGGTGTCTCGGAGATGTTCCCTGAAGCGCTCTGCTAGGAGGCGCCCAGTCTCCCCGATGTAGAGGAGAGCGCATCGGGAGCAACGGATACAATAAATGATATTAGTGGATGTGCAGGTAAAACTTTGATGGATGTGGATGGACTGTCGACCAGCTGGGCTGATTAACAAGTTTTTGCAGGTGATTAGAAGTGTCAAAAGGTGTGAGTAAGAGACAATAACTGAATAGCAAGTGGAGGCAAGGCAGAGAGAAAATTACCAAGTAATCGGATGGTGCTAGAGACAAACCAAATGGCTGGAAATAACACAATAGCATAATTAAGAATGAGCTGTTAACCTGCCAATGGTCCTACTTGCACCAACTTCTGTTTGCTCATCATTCATGTATTTGTCAAATAATATTGGTTGTCTCTTGACCAAACATTGTCACCTTGCTTTGAAATCCTTCCAGGGCTTCATCCTATTTTTAATCTCTTTCAGTGCTATATCCTTTCCAAGACATCTGCTCTCATCCAATGCCTACCTTAAGCATCCCAAATTTCAATCGAACCATTTGTAGTGATCACAGCTTCAGGTTTCAAAGCACTAAACATTGGCATTCCAAACCTCTCTTTATAATTCATATTTTTGACCAAGGTTTTTAAACCAGCTACATTGCATTACATGAACTGTACAGAAACTTCAGTGAACTTCCAAAACTATTTCAGGTCACTGCTAAGACAACCAAAACATAATGATCTGAACTGTTCCAAAGCATTATCAAACAACACAATCTCATTTGCATTGAATTGTTTCAGAATTAGGGCGGCATGGTGGCTCAGTGGTTAGCACTGCTGCCTCACGGTCCTCGGTTCGATTCCAGCCTCGGGTGACTGCCTGTGTGGAGTTTGCACATTCTCCCAGTGTCTGTGTGGGTTTCCTCTCAGTCCAAAGATGTACAGGTTAGATGAATTGCCTATGCTAAATTGCCCATTGTGCTAGGTGCATTAGTCAGAGGGAAATGGGTCTAGGTGGGTTACTCTTCGGTGTGGACTGGTTGGGCTGAATGGCATGTTTCCACACTCTAGGGAATCTAATCTAACCAAAAATCAGCTCACTAATGTGCTTTGCTTTTGTAAAGATTGATTGCTCTGCCAGGACCCACAGTCAACTCAAAATAAGGTCAACCTTGAAAATTTACAAGATTAAGTCTATGTACAAATTCTTCAAATCAGAGTGAGTCAGATGGCAGCCTTTCAGCTCCCTATTCCAACACTTTATTTTCCCCGCTGCCCTGTGATTTCCTTCCCTTTGAAGTATTATTCAATTCTGTTTGGCTTCTGGACTTCATTTACCCACCATTTCAGATCACAAAATGTGTTCTCTCACTCTGGCTCTACAGCTTTCAGTAACCGTAGAGCTGTACAGCTCGCAAACAGACCCTTCTATCCAACTTGTACATGCCAACCAGATATCCTAACCTAATCTAGTCCCATTTGCCAGCACTTGGCCCATCGCCCTCTAAACCATTCCTATTCAAATGCCCATCCAGATGCCTTTTAAATGCTGCAATTGTACCAGCCTACACCACCTCCTCTGGCAGCTCATTTCATACACGCACCACCCTATGCATGAAAACATTGTCCCTTAGGTTATTTATATATCTTTCCCCCCCTCACCTTGAACCCCTGCCCTCTAGTTCTGGACTCCCCCACCCAGGGAATAGATCTTGTCAATTTACACAATCCGTACCCCTCATGATTTCATAAACCTCTAAGATTACCCCTCAGCCTCCGACACTCCAGGGAAAACAGTCCAGCCTATTCAACCTCTCCATATAGTTCAAATCATCCAACCCTGGCAACATCCTTGTAAATCTTTTCTGAACCTTTTCAAGTTTCACAACATCCTTCTGATAGGAAGGAGACAAGAATTAATGCAATATTCCCAAAGTGGCCTAACCAAATGTACTGTACAGCCACAACATTACCTCCCAACTCCTATACTCAAAGCTCTGTCCAAAACAGGACAACATACCAAATGCCTTCATCACTATCTTATCTACTGGAGACTCCACTTTCAAGGAACTATGAACGTGCACTCTAAGGTCTCTTTGTTCAGTTACACTCCCCAGGATATTCCGATTAAGTGTATAAGTTATGCTCTGATTTGCCTTTCCAAATTAAATTAAATTCCATTTGCCACTCTTTAGCCAATTGGCCCATCTGATCAAGATCCCATTGAACCTCCAATTTTGGTGTCAGCTGCAAACTAACTATACTAGCTATGTTCACAGCCAAATCATTTATATAAAATGATGAAACGTAGTGGACCCAGCACCAATCTTTTTGGCACACCACTGGTCCCAGGCCTCCAGTCTGAAAAACAACCCTCCATCAGCATCCTGTCTTCTACCTTCAAGCCAGTTCTGAATCCAGATGGCTAGTTCTCCCTGTATTCCATGAGATCTAACTTGGCAAATTAACTTAAGCAAATTCCTTTCTTACCACAGCAACACAATGTCATGGAATTATGATTAGCACCACCTCCTTGGTCCCTCCAAAGCCATTTCTCTGGCCTTAGCAAACCAATACATTTATATCATGGATTTGTCCATAAATAGCACTGCAGGACTGTCAGTGTTGCTGGTGATAGTACCAGTACTAAAATATTGGCCTCCATGTTCATTAGCTTTTGCAGTCAACCTATTCAGATATTTAAGATTCACAAAATAACATTCACTATTTAAAATTATACTAGACTATTACAAACATGATCAGCACTCGTACAAACAGGTTGGCAATCCAGAGTCCTTAGATCCACTTTCAAGTATAACCTTCTTGCTACATCAGGACTTTCAGGAAATAATTCCCTTAAGGAAGCAGGAACCCTGATGCAAAGCAGGTAGCTGTCCATATGGACAGAAATCCTATTGGACTTTGAGTTTTTATTTAAAATATAAATTCAGTCATGAAATCTCCAAAATGAGCAATTAGACTGAGTTCCCTCCCCGTGTTACCCTCCCCCCAAAATTGCATACCAAGAGGTACAGTTAGTAAGTTTGCAGATGACACCAAAATTGGAGGTGTAGTGGACAGCAAAGAAGGTTACCTCAGATTACAACAGGATCTTGACCAGGTGGGCCAATGGGCTGAGAAGTGACAGATGGAGTTTAATTCAGATAAATGAGAAGTGCTGCATTTTGGGAAAGCAAATCTTAGCAGGACTTATACACTTAATGGTAAGGCCCTAGGGAGTGTTGCTGAACAAAGACCTTGGAGTGCAGGTTCATAGCTCCTTCGAAGTGGAGTCACAGGTACATAGGATAGTGAAGAGGGCTTTTGGTATGCTTTCCTTTATTAGTCAGACTATTGAGTCCAGGAGTTGGGAGGTTGTGGCTATACAGGACATTGGTGTAATTCTGGTCTCCTTCCTATCGGAAAGATGTTGTGAAACTTGAAAGGGTTCAGAAAAGATTTACAAGGATGTTGCCAGGGTTGGAGAATTGGAGCTATAGGGAGAGGCTGAACAGGCTGGGGCTGTTTTCCCTGGAGCGTTGGAGGCAGAGGGGTGACCTTAGAAGTTTACAAAATTATAAGGGGCATGAATAGGCAAAGTCTTTTCCCTGGGGGTCAGGGAGTCCAGAACTAGAGGATAGAGGTTTAGGGTGGGAGGGGAAAGATATATTAAAAAAAGACTTAAAGGGCAACTTTTTCAAACAGAGGGTGGTATGTGTATGGAATGAGCTGCCAGAGGAAGTGGTGGAGGCTGGTACAATTACAACATTTAAGAGGCATTTGGATGGGTATGAGTAGGAAGGGTTTGGAGGATTATGGGCTGGGCGCTGGCACTAGGTTGTGATATGTGGTTGACATGGGCGGGTTGGACCGAAGGGTCGGTTTCCATGCTGTACATCTATGACTCTGCAAGATCACATTAAGCTCAAACCCTGGAGATTACATAACCTCGTCCCTATTCCACATTCCTCCTCAGCTTTGAATAGATCTAATTACTTTACAGAATCCCTGCAATGTGGAAACAGTCCACTTGGCCCAACAAGTCAACACTGACTCAGAACATCACGAGCAGACTTACCCCACCTATCCCTGCATTCCCCATGGCTAATCCACTTAAATTACACATCCTTGGACACCACAGACAATTTAGCATGACCAATCCATTTAACCTGCACATCTTTGGATTGTGGGAAGAAACTAAAACACCTGGAGGAAACCGAGACAGTGCAAACTCACAGGTTGTTGCCGGAGGGTGGCATTGAACCCAGGTCCCCCAGTGTTGTGAGGCAGCAGTGTACCAATTCTTCAAACTTCTTTCCATTGGCTAGCTAAAAACATTCACTGAAGAGGGATTGTCGGAGGCAGTTTTCATTTTATAGGATTTGACATCCACAATTATATACTATGGAGACAGATGTTTAATTGTATGAAAGTCTCATTTTTAGAACTTGAATTTCAAAACAAGCATTATTGGTTAATTATGTGAATAGCTTATTTTTTAAAAAATGGTTGATCTTTCTGGAATTGACTATAGCCAATGTGTCAGAAAAATCAGGTGAATGTGAAGCGCAGTGGTATTAAATGGAAATTCAGATAGAAGCATGCAAAGCCATTAGCTTAGCATTCAGTTCAGAAGAATCTAGGATTGAACAAATTTAATTCAGAAGATAACTTTGTTGTAATTCAACATGGTATTCTTTTTCCTCCTAGAAAAAGAATTTAGGACAGTTCAAGGACCAGTTACTTCAGCAGGTTTAGCCTGTGCAACATAGTCAGTAGACTGCTGCTAGGTTAGAAATCTCTAGTTGTTAGAATGGAGAAAAGTTTAGGCTGAAATTTGGGAACAGTTCACGGATAGATTTGGAAAGGATTTCAATAATCTTCCATGGATGGCAAGGAAACAACTCCTAAAGAGAAAAGGTAACAATGTTATTTCTCCAGAAACTGTTACTGAGAACATCAGGAACCAAGTTGAAAAACTGTTAAGATCAATGTGAATGGTCTATATTTCTTTTTCATGCAATAAATAGTTTGTTCTGCTGTTAATGAAAGTCTATAACCTCATGATGAATGTCTCAGAACCATGTTAACCAGCTAGATGACAATTTATCAAGCCAGGTTATATTCTGGGAGCAACCTTGTCTAGTGCTGCCATCAAGGATCAATTACAGCACTACAAGTTAATTCTATCAAAGTGATTATCTGTAAGTTTCACATAAAAAAACACTATTCAGGAATTTCAAAGGTTAAAGTAATTTATTAAGTGACAAACATTAAAAACATATGCCTTTTCAAAATATACACAAGTTACTTTAGACAATATTAAGTGAAAAGATGAAAGCTGCAAGCCATTAGATTTGCAATTAAAATCAATACATTTACAGGTGTTTTGTGCAGGATAATATTGCAGAACATCATTTTATCAAGTAGAAGCCAACATTCTCCAAAAAAATGTCAAGAGAAGGAAAACAAACTGAATTTAGAATAAAGATGTTCTAAATTCAGTTTGTATTAAATGAGAGAGAGAGAGAGAGAGAGAGAGAGAAAAAAAGACTTCATGGTGCATTGGCAAACATTGTTACAAGTGTACAAGATAACAGACAGTTTGGTTAACATTAACTCTGTGAACCATTCTTGGCTTGGGATGGTAAAGGTGATTGATGAAAAAAAAAAAGTGATGTTTGCTTAAAATCAGGTTACAAATGTAAAGATTAGCTATCTAACATTGTAGCACAGGCAAGGTTATAATAATTTTCTTCCTGGTTTATAAGTGTAGAAGCCAAAATTAGGTCACCAATAGGTTCATATGTAATGTTGCAATACATGCATTTTCATAAAATCCACTAAGCTGGCCGATAGGTCTACTGAATTGATCAATTGTTCTCTTGAGTAACAGTCTTTGTCTGCAAGTCACAGAAAAAAGAAAAATTAAGCCTATAAAAACCTGTCAATTCTAAGTTGTTATTGACTTAGTTTATTGCTTAACAAAATGGGTTTTAAAACCCATATTTTTCAAATGATGGGCTAAAATGGAGGAACATCCATGACGTTTGTATTACATTCATGCTTTGTGGACAAAGAACAAACATGTACTGTGCCTTCTGCCATTTTGACATGTGGAGCAATTCTAATTGGCTGAAGACTAACATCTGTTTATGGAGAGGAGCTCTGGAATTGGCCAGGTGGGAAGAAAATCATCCACTCAGCACTGCTGGATGGAGAGATTGTCACAAATTATTTGGCCAGATCACTGTTGGTTTGGACACATTTAAAATTAATAAAGTGAAAATCTGGTATAAAGCAGCATAAATTTTGCCCAACTTTCCAGGAAATCCAGAATGGTCAACCATTAAATTAAATGTTAGTTTACCTTTTGAAACATAAGTTTCCAAATTTTACTGTAAAGCTGTACAATGAAAGGATTGATCATGGAAGATATTACAGTAATCAGTTAACATGCTGGAGGCATTTGGAATCCTCCCAAAGGGAGTTGGAGGATGGGAAATTTCTTTGGGCCGATAAAGGTTGGAATTAAGTCAGAGGCATGGTTTTCCCATTTGGACTCAAACTTTCAGAATATTACTAAGGCATAGATTGACTATTGGGAAAATTTAAACTTAAAAATATTTAAAACAAAGCAGCTGGAAAGAGTTACATATAGTTAATTAAGGACCAAGTTGACTTCATACTGAAATTCCAGTGTGTTCATTTGCTACCTTGAAATATGAAACAAATACTGCAATGCAGTGAATACCCAATTATATGTAACTAGATACAAAGTACAGGCTGCACCAATTCCTGTGACTTTTGTTGATGTCTGCAGAATAAATTGGGTAGCTGTACCTCAGCATGAACAATTCTGAGCCCAAGTTCAGAGCTCACCATTTAGCAGGATGAAAGTTACACAATTATGTCAACAAAAAAAAAATCATACATCTTAAAATATTCAATTCTTAATTTGAAGCATTAAAGATAATGCATAATGGTGAAGTTACACCATAAAATTACATTAAGTCATGCACCAACTTTTCAGCAGGCTTATAATACTAGTCCCAGTAGGAGTCAATACCAGATGGGAATTTCTACAAGGACTTTATTATTTAGTACTGCATGCATTTTCTTATCACCAACACCTCTCTCCCACCCCCAAAACATTTCAAATCATACAATACTTACAGGAGGAATTATTTCCCCATATTTGCTGGTAAAGGTAACGCCTACTTTCTTTTTATGCCCAGTTCTTTCATCAAAGCAGTTGCAGGAGTCAAAGGGTGGACTATACAAATGAAGGCTGACTGCCACCTCTGTATGACTCAGATTTTCAACTCTGTGCACCCCAAGTGAATCTGAAAATGAAACAGCAATTTAGATTAAAAGATGAAAATATTGGGGCATACTCAGGTCTGATGGTACTGGTGGAGGAACTACCATTTCATTGTCAAAAGTTTAACTGTAATTTCTAGGAATTGACTTGAAGTTAATTCTATGCTATTGCAAGGATACTTTCACTTAGAAGATTTTTCCTTCAATATAAAAAAGGTAGCCATGAATTTTAAGTAGTTTGAACAGCAATCAACTGGAGTCTGGGTTTTATTCTCTGCCAACCCACAAATAAAACTTAAGGGAAAGGTAACCAATAAGCCATATGAAACAAAACAGGCTCAAAACATTGGAGAGATAGTAAGAATTTTCCAAAAAAACCCAATCTTGAATGGGATCTCTCAAACTTGCATTCCAAAAGAGTTGATTTCTTGTTCTCAGCACTGATAAGTGCATGATGAAAAGCTTTGGCTTTCAGTCTCTTTAGTACCTCACTCCAAAAAAAAAACAAAAGCACCATTTCCCTTAAGTTTCATTTAAAAAAAAACAAAGTTTCAGTTAGATTAATCATTTGTGTATAGGCCTGGCCTCAAATCAGACAGGTTCACTTAGAATGCAAAAGGACAAGATGAAACAACTTTTTCCACCTCATTGGTCTGCAGCAATTGAAAGAACCAATTCCACATGTCTTTTAGGACTTGGCCAGCTGAGAAAAGAGTGGCTTGGTAACATTTATTTTGCAGGTGGACATGGAATTCCTCACTCAGTAAATTGCACTAATACAATTCTCAAATGGTTCTTTCAAATGGTGGGTTCAAATTGGAGCACAAGTTCATGAGGTGGGGATTGTACGTGTTGATCAGCAGGAAAAAGTTTCTTGACCATCCATCCATGACTGACATTGTAAGATTTTGAATCAGAATGGAGGAGTTACAGGGAACTTCCTCCTGACTATATGCCATTGTGTTGCCAACTCTGGAGTAGCAACCCTCAAAAGGGATGAGATATCCATGGATGGAAACACTGATAATTAGTAGATCATATGTTAAAAAGATTTTGGGGTTGTTAACCTGGCAAACTAGGGAGCCCTGGCTGACAGCTAAATAGGAGATTCAGAGTCTCCTCATTCGAGGAGGTGGCTTGGGAGTCCATATACTGGGTGTAAATAAAGGGTAAATTGGTGACAGAATACCAGCCTCTGCAGTTATTTCAGTACAATTCTGGACCATGACAAAAGTCAGGTTGGTGTTTACACAAAAACTTGAAGAATGGAGGAGAGCATTAAAAGTTGGCTTAAATACATTGAGATAAGCTAATTCAAAAACTTTAGAATACAGAAGAATAAAAATGTTTTGTTTTAAAAAAGAAGAAACATTTCACAAGATAGGAACACAGGAAGAATTCCCCCTTCATTGCCCTAAAACAGTGGGCACAGATGTTGTAACAGAAACCTTAGGGCAGATGAGTGTCCTAAAAATAAAGGAGTAGGCTTGATTGAAGAACAAACCAATTCTGTTGACTATGATTTTGAATAGCTCCATTTGAAATTAGCTCAAAAAAGCATCCTACGGTTAGGAAAAGTAATAGCCTTGGATGCCTTTAAGGGCTTATGCCCAAAACGTCGATTCTCCTGTTCCCTGGATGCTGCCTGACCTGCTGCGCTTTTCCAGCAACACATTTCCAGCTCTGATCTCCAGCATCTGCAAACCTCACTTTCTCCTGCCTTTACACAGCCCAACAAAAATAAAAAATATTAAAAAGGTCAGGTACACTTTGGAAAATGTAAAAATCATGCTGTTGATACTACATGAAACCTAGAGAGGCCTAGTGAGGAGAACCTTATAACAAATCAAGTCAGAAGGGTTTGGTAGCTTCAGTTATTAAACAACAGTATTACGTTAGAGGGGTGTTTCCTGTATAGATTACAGAGCAAGCAATCTCCTGCAAACTTAAATACTATGACACATTATGGTACATTTTGACTGGCAAAAAAAATGTGATGTGCCCTCAAGAGCTTGGGAACTGTCATGATTGGAACAGATTTACTATGTCCACACCTCTTAAAATTCAGAAAACAAAATGGATCAGCAATTTTCAGTTCAGAAACAAAACTTGTTCCACAGCCACTTGCTGTTTAAATAGCCATTATTTGTATTGCCAAGAGGTTTGTTTTGGCAACTGAGGCCATTATGAACATTGGTCAGGATTTCAAATGTGACAAATCACTTATCCCAGCAGCAAGCTGTCCAGTTTGATTGACAGTTTTGTGGACAGGTTAGGGATCATCGGCCTTTGATAGATTACTGGCTAAATCATTTGTAAAAACAAGCCAGTGACCAGTTAAAGGGGTGGGGAGGGAAAATACCAAATAGGATTAATTTCTTATAGGTTTAGAGGTGATGTACTCCTGAAAGTTTGATTAGGTTTGGCTTATATTTGTCAGCATTGAAGATGGAGAGCTGACTGTTAAAATATGTCAAAAAAATTCTTATTGGAATTCAGGGTGGGTACGGGAAGGTAGTGTCCCATTGTGGGAGGGTCTAGGGACTAGAGGGCATAATCTCAAATTTAAGGGGAAAAAAAGTGTTACCCATCTAACGATAGACATGAAAGAGGGTAGCAAGTTTCTTAATGACTTAGCCTTCTGCAGCAGGAAATAAAGTATATTCAAAATGGAAACATTTAAATTGGTACAGGAATCAGGGTTATGAGAAGGCAGGGATGTGGAGTTGAGGATTCAGATCAACCAATGTCATTTAAATGGTGGAGTAAACAGAATTGGCTGGATGGCTTATTTCTGTTCATACGTCTATGGTCTTGCAGTTTTAATTTTAAAATATGCCATTGCAATTACACATTGGCTAACCAGTTTTAACACTATGCTGCACACCTCTGGACCATACAAGAGTTGAACAGAGGTCTCTTGGTCAAGATGTATAGACACTACACCACTCTTCCATTGTAATTACATGGTCTGAAGGCTGGAGGTCATAATTATAGGGCAAGTGGCAATGGAGGATATAGTGATACATGGATATTGAAAGAGCAGTGAAGGGTTAGGGTCACAAGGCTCATTTGAGTCAGTTAATCTTGGCACCATCGTAATGTGACAGTGCCATGAACACTTGACTGTTTACCTCTAGGGAGACAATGTGGTAAATCACAAAGTAATTGTAGGTTTAATTAAATAACTTTAAAAAGTTAGTTACCCACTTACTCAAGGTTCAACATGAAAATCCAGCCTCAAACTAACATTAATTGGTCAACACTTCAATAAAAAAAATTGTTTTTCACCAATATAAAATACTTTCTCTACCCACCAATTAAAAGAATACATAAAACAAAAATTTGTTACTGCAGAGACCCAGGTATGTTCTGGGTCCTGGGCCCAGATCCTACCACAGGAGACAGTGGAATTCACATTCCACTTAAAAAGAAACAAACCTGGAATTAAAAGTCCAAATTCAGACCACAAATCAATTGTTGATTGAAAGAAAAAGCCCCATCTGAGTCACTAATAGCCTTTAGGAAAGGAAACCACCATCCTTACCTGGTCTGGTGTATAAGAGAGTCCAGGCCAACAGCAATGTGGCTGATTTTCAACTGCTGTGATTAATAAAATCTGACCCAGCCAGCAACAGCCTCATCCAACAAATGAAAAAGCCAAAAAAAAACCTGATGAAAAAACTTTAATCTCAGCCACAAGTACATATTTGAGACCAAATGAAAGCCTTACCATTGATGTAAGTACATTGATTTTCTTGTAGAATGGTCTCAAGCTTCTTGTTCAGTTCTTTTCCTTTGCCATCAGGCCAGTGAAAGAGTGTTTCCTTCAACTGCCCCTGAAGCAGTTTTAAGAAGCAGTGGGAATCAGCATGATCATGGATACTGCTATAATGTGGAAAATAAGAGATTCCAGTATTGTCAAACAATGGTTCTACAAATCTTGATTAAAAACAAATCCTTCTGAGAGGAATACAAACTCAAATCAACCGAATACTCTTTTTGCTATGAAAAACCAACTTTTTGATTAGGATCAGTTTTTACATTTCAACCATTATTTTAAAAAGCAAACAGACATCATAACAGTGTACTCGAATAGTTAGATAAAGTGGCATGATGTAGCTTTGATACTATTTCCACCATTTCTCAAAAATATGGTATTAGGAGGAACATTTGAGGCCATGGACTTTCCATTGAAAACGAAAGAAAAAATATAAGCAAAAATAAACAGTTTGTCATATTTTTTGCAGCTTTACCAGAAAAAGAAGTCAGTCAATCTGCCATTGCTCAACACAGGGTACACAGTCACAAAAAGACAAACTTTTGGGAAAGAAAAAACAAGACTTAAATCAAAAGCAAAGTCATTTAAGAAGTAGCCAAGCAGAACAAGCTCAAGTTAATAGAAAGGAAAAAAGTTACAATGCCAGGTTATAGTCCAACAGGTTTATTTGGAAACACTAGCTTTCATAAACTACCTGATGAAGGAGCTGCACTCTGAAAGCTAGTGCTTTCAAACACCAGGTTATAGTCCAGCAGGTTTGAGATTTAAAACTTTGTACATCCCAGTCCAACACCAGCACCTCCAAAATCACGAAGCCCAAGTCTTTGATCAAAACAGACAATTAGTAATATTGTTCATGAGAATTAGTGGTGTAAAAAAGTAACCATCTATATGCTTCCAGTTACAATCCAGCCACAACAAAAGCAAGAAAAGCCAAACTTTTAGGTGTAGAAAAGGACTGAAGTGATTTAATAGTCACAAACAAAATACTCAAAACAGCATACCTTCCATGGCCTTCGCCCCAGCATAGTATCATCAGATTAAACTTGCCATTTCCTTCATCAACTAGATTTCTTGTGTACCTGTAAACAGGGAAGAATTATAATTAGTGTTAAAATCAAAACAATCTAAAGACATTTAAGGTGTTTACAAACCAGAAGCACAAATGTCAATACGAAGATTTTTGATTATGTTGTGCTCAACTGAGTTGGGCATGCAACACTTGATAGAAGATTCAAATATCAACATTAACCTGGAAAATCAACTTTCAACTAAAAGCTATTTCCAGGAGGGAAGATTTCAAAAAAGCCAAGCAAAACAAGTCCAATTTGAACTTTAATTTTCCCCCCTCATCAAAAAACAGACAGACATTCAATAATGGTTCAATGTTCAATTAATATTAAAAAAACAGAATTGAGATTTAGTTGAAAGAAGTTTTCCCTCATTTATGATTCTAGATTTATATTGTACAGAAACCCTTTTGACCCACTGAGTCTGTACCAAAGATTTACTATGCACACTAGATTGTTTTTCCTGCACTAGGCCCATATCCTTGAACATTATGACAGATGAACAGCACTGACAGACCCTTTGTCCAATTCATTCATGCCGACTGAATATCCTAACCTAATCAGTCCCATTTGCCAACACTTGGCCCATATCCCTCTAAACCTTTCCAGATGCCTCTTCAGTGTTGTAATTGTACTAGCCTCCACCACTTCCTCTGGTAACTCATTCCATGCATGCACCATGCTCTGCATATAAAAGATGTAAGGGGCAACTTTTTCATCTTTCCCCTCTCACCCTAAACCTGTGCGCTCCAGTTCTGGACTCTCCCACCCCAGGGAAAAGACTTAGATGATATTTACCCAATCCATACCCCTCATGATTTTATAGATCTATAAAAGGTCACTCCTCAGCCTCCAATGCTCCAGGAGCAAACAGTCCCAGCCTATTCACCTTATAACAAATCCTCCAACACTGGCAACATCTTTGTAAAGCTTTTCTGAACCCTTTCAAGTTTCAGAAGATCCTTCCAATAGGAAGGAGACCAGAACTACACACTATTTCAACAGTGGCCTAAGTGTCTGGTACAGCAGCAACATGACCTCCCAACTCCTATACACTGACCAATAAAGGAAAGCATACCAATTGCCTTCTCCACTGTCCTGTTTACCTGCAATACTACTTTCAAGGACTGTGAGCCTGCATTCCAATATCTTTGTTCATCAAAATTTCCTAGGACCTTACCATTATGGTCCAAGTCAATAGACAATAGGGCAGAATGGCCTCCTCCTGTACCTTCGAGCCAACACCACCATTCATTATGATCATCCTCCGTATCCTGTTCCTGCCTTATCCCCATAACCCTTGATTCCACTATCCTGAAGAGCTCTATCCAACTTGTTCTTGAAAGTATCCAGAGACTTGGCCTCCACAGCCTTCTGGGTCAGAGCATTCCACACATCCACCACTCTCTGGGTGAAGAAGTTTCTCCTCAACTCTGTTAAGGTTTGCTTTCCCAAAATACAGCACCTTGCATTTATCCAAGTTAAACTCCATCTGCCACTTCTCAGCCCATTGGCCCATCTGATCAAGATCTTGTTGTAATCTGAGGTAATCCTCTTCACTATCCACTACACCTCCAATTTTGGTGTCATCTGCAAACTTACTAATTGTACCTCTTATGCTCACATCCAAATCATTTAAGTAAGGTGACAAAAAGTAGTGGATCCAGCATTGATCCTTGTGGCACTCCACTGGTTAGAGACCTCCAGTCTGGAAAACAACCTCCACCACCCTGTCTACCTTCAAGCCGGTTCTGTATCCAAATGCCTTGTTCTCAATGTTCCATGAGATCTAACCAGTCTCCCATGGGGAACTTTGTCAAATGCCTTACTGGAATCCACATAGATCATGTCCACCACTCTGCCCTCCATCTTCTACCAAATAATCAATTAGAGACATGATTTCCCACAAGGCCTCATTGACTATCCCCAGTCAGTCCGTGCCATTCTAAATAGGTGTAAACCTTCTCCATCAGGATTCCCTCAAACAAACAACTTGTCCACCAACATTAGGCTCACCGGTCTATAGTTCCCTGGCTTGTCCTTACCACATTAGCCAACCCCCAGTCTTCTGGCACCTCACTTGTGACCATCGATGATACAAATATCTCAGCAAGGGGCCCAGCAATCACCTCCCTGGCTTCCCAGAGCTCTCAGGTACACCTGATAGGTCTGGGGATTTATCCAGCTTTATGCAGAGATATCCAGCACTTCCTCCACTGTAATATGGAGATCTTTCAAGACATCACCATCTATTTCCCTACATTCTATATCTTCTATATCCTTCACCACAGTAAACACTGATGCAAAATACTCATTTAGTATCCGCATCTCCACACAAAGGCTGCTTTGCTGATTTGAGGGGCCCGATTTCTCTCCCTAGTTACAAAACCTTTTAGATTCTCCTTAAACCTGTTTGCCAAAGCTATCTCATGTCCCCTTTTTGCCCTCCTGATTTCCCTCTTAAGTATACTCCTACTGCCTTTATACTCTGGGATTCACTCAATCCCTCCTGTCTAGACCAGAGATGCTTCCTTCAGGGACATTGGTTTTTTAAAAAGTTGGATCCCCACCTCATTTACCCTCCTTGGGTGGGTACTCTAAACCCCAACCACCCTGAGCAAAAAGGTTTCTCAAGTCTCCTCTAGACCTCCCTTTCACTAATGAGTGATCATTTCCCAGTCATCAACTCTTCAAATTAAGTCGATCAGCTTCTTTCTAGTCACCAAGTCCGTGCCCCTTGTAATCTGATACAACTTTTAAACAGAAACCTCAAAACCTCTCTGCAAAGAGAGCAACCTGAGCTCATCTAGTCTCTCCATAGCTGAAATGCTCCATAGTCATATGGAAATATACACACCTGTGTGTACAGACATAGTAACCATTAAAAGGATTGGTTTTTACTAGTGTAAAACTGAAAAGCTATTTTCAAAATCTTTTTAGTTGTGGTCTTTATATTCATAATAAAATGAAAGAGAATTCAAAATAAAAAACACATTACAAAAGGATGCCTACGTGGAAAACATCAGGAATAGGCAAACAGGTTTGGGCTCTGGAGAGAAAAGCGAAGGGGGTGGGGAAAGAGGAGAAGTAAACAAACATTGACTTGTTCTGGTGGTGCTTTAAAAATACATCCCATTTAAAATCAGAATTGGGAAGAAAGCTCATTAGCCAGAGACTAGAAAGTGTATATGCTAAGAGCAAAATACTATATATAGTTATTGAGAATCTAAGAAAAACAATTTCTCAACAGATGTTGGCACCTGCTGAATATTTTCAGCATTTACTGCTCAAGAATCTGACTTGTTACCAGAGACCACAAAAAAAAGTGTACGAGCCTGACAGTACGCATTAGCAGTAAGTGAAAGACATGACCAGGACAATTATATTATTTATATATAAAAAAGTTATGCAACAATAAACATTGAGGCAGGAGTGGGGAGAGCAAACAGCTTGTAAAGCTTGCAAGCTTTAAAATTTCACAGCTCATTTATTTTTGGCTTCAAGGCTTTCAAATATATGAGTCCAGAGGAAAAATATTTTGATTAATTTCCCCAGTATAAAGTGCAATCAGCACAGGAAAGGCAGCTCATTGGTGAGTAACAGATATCTAAGCAGCAAATTTACATAGTCTCAAATTAGGGGAATGGCAGAAAGGCTCATACCTGTGGAGTACACATCCTGCTGTGGGCAAACTCCTCATTAACCAGGATGTTAGAGAAAGTTTTAGTGAATGAGTTAGTGAAAGAGAAAATGTAAATAAGGAGCAGAGAAAAAAAAGCTTAGTACGGTGAGGAATCTCAAGAACAGCCCAAAAGAAAAAATAAATACAGCCCTATTGTAGGGTGCTTGGTAATTGGAGGAAATCCTAGTTTTCTTCAAATATTGCTCCACAGCAACAGCTCAGGTTTTGAAAAAAAAAAGGATTGTAAAAGCTTAGTATTTAGAAAGTGTAATGGGAGCGGTTACAAGAGAAAGCTAGTTTGATCGGTCAGACTGTTACATCTATTTGAGTTACTGGGAGCTTTAACTGCTAATCGAGTTTACAATATAGGAATACTAAAACAATTCACTAGAAGGCTTAGAATCGTAAAGTAGGCAAACAGTACCTGACAGGTCTTCAGCTGAGACAGCCACCTTTCAAAAGCCTAAAAACACACTGTCCCAATCCAAACTTTCTGAAAGCTAACAGTTAGTCACTATTAATTTTTGATCAGAATGGTGAAAAACAAATTTCACTTTTTAAAAATAGCACAATACACATTAAAGTTTAATTACTCTACCCTGCAAGGTTATCCCATTCTCCCACAGGTTCAGCTCAAAGCTGCAGATGGGGGTTAGCGGAGGTTGGGTGTGCACATAAAAAACAAACACTATCACATAGCATACCAAGTAAGGTATCCACTGGCAGTGGAATAGTTCTACATATTAGATTGTAAATTGTGTCAGTCCTGGGGATTACTGTTGTGTAGATTTCTCTCTCCAAGTGCAATTAATAAGCCGAGATGTCTAGTAAATCAGCACTCAGCTTCTGTAACCATTGCCCACACTTTTCCAATAGGAACATAGCAGTTCCGACAGCAGAGGCAGGATATAGGTCAGGACAGTGCAAGAGTCCCAATGCAGCTGATTTCTGCTGAAATCCTTCAGTGGGCACCAACTAGCATCTGAAGCCTTCTGAAAGAGAATGGCCAACTCAAAACTTGGCCAGACAACAAGGGATGCCGAATGCAATGGTTAAGTAAAACTCAAACATGAAATCGACTTAGTGCAACAGCAGCCAGCTGCTAATTATTAGCATAACCAAAAAGGCAATTATTCTGGATAAACATACTCCAATTTATCTACTAAACAAAGGCAAGCCAGACAGAAAGGCACCAGGTACTGCTACACAAAGCAACTAATAGTAGCATGCTATTTAAATGATTGACTTGTTCCAAACTCTTAAGTGCATCTCCCTGATTGGTCAGGACTATGAAGTTCTAGAACACCATCTAAAAATCATAAAACCAGGGCTGGTCTGCAAGTGTCACTGGGAATTTGGAATCGTCAGAGACCACCATAGTAAGGAGGTAGAGACCAGCTGACTAGAGAATTAGGAAGTATTGTAACCATAAAGGCCAAATAGGATTAGGGACAGTATGTTTAGTAAAAAAGGTTATTGTAACTTTGTTACTTATAAAGTTGGGACTAGAAGAAGTTGCTGCTGTTTACTTACTTATTAATGCTACTTGACTCTGATCTGCCTATATTGCTCACAAGATAAAGCTTTTCACTATGCCTTGGTAGATGTGACAATAAATTCAATTCCTTTACACTGGTACCAGCTTATGTTCATAATGACTTGTCTCAATGCAAAAGCAGTCACCTGGACAAATAATTTTCTGCTCAGTTGACAGAATGGTTTTAAAAAAGGGAGAGACTACATAACACTGTACCCCCAATTTGCTTAAAAATGTTGCCCCACCCCATCCATCTGGGACTTGTAGGCTTTGGTCTCAGTAGACCAGATCCATTTTCTTGTTATTTTTCACATCTGTCCTTTGTCACCACTTTCACTGCCTTTTGCTCTGGGGTATTCTATGCACTTGCTCCTCTTCTCCAAGAAAACCAGCATTTTCTCTTCAAATAAAATCAACCAAACTTGAATGGTTTCTCCCCAGATGCTAAAAGAAACACCTGAGTTTATCCAGCAGAGTTTGAGATTTCCAACATCCAGAGGAATGTGCTTTCAAACAATTAAGGTTAAGTTTGCCTTATATTTTATGGCCCTTTAGAAAGCCTCTTGAATAGGTTGTGGAAAGGGCAGATCAGAGCAGGACTTATATACTTCATGATAAAAAGGTCCTGGGGAGTGTTGCCAACAGAGACCTTAGAGTGCAGGTTCGTAGTTCCTTGAAAGTAGAGTCATAGGTAGACAGGACAGTGAAGGTGGCCTTTGGTACACTTGCCAGTCAGTGCATGGAGTATAGGAGCTGGAAGGTCATGTTGCAGCTGCATAGGACATTGGTTAGACCACTTTCGGAATACTGCATTCAATTCTGGTTTTCCTGCTGAAGGAAGGATGTTGTATAACTAAGATTCAGCAAAGATGTACAAGGATGGTGGACGGTTTCAGCTATAGGGAAAAGCTGAATAGGCTAGGGCTGTTTTTCCCCAGAGCAGAGGTTGAGGAATGACCTTATACATGTTTAAGATCTGAGAGGGATGGGTAGTGGGAATAGCCAAGGTCTTTCTCTTAGGGTAGGGGAGTCCAAAACTAGAGAGCACAGGTTTAAGGAGAGAGTGAAAGATTCAAAAAAGGGACCTAAAGGGCAACTTTTTCCATGGTGTGTGGAATGAGCTGCCAGAGGAAGTGGAGGCTGGTACAATTACAATAATTAAAAGGCAGCTGGATGGATACAAGAATAGGAAGTGTTCAGAAGAATAAGGACCAAATGCTGGCACATGGGACTATATTAATTTATGATATTTGGTTGGCATGGAGGAGTCTGTTTCTATACTTTACTGTTGCCCACAAAATAACAGCTTAAAAACAGTTTTAAGCTTCAAGTGCTTTCTTCAAAAGGAAGTTCTCAAAAACAACAAAGGTACTCCAGGCTTTTCACATGTGCGTATGCATTTAAAATGAAGGACATTCCTATATTCCTTTTACATGCAAGTATCCTTTTGTTTTCTTGAAGGTGTGAAAGAGCCTATTTATAGGCAGCTTGCAACATTATACAAACAAGAGAAGACCACTTGGACCTGCTACACTGTTGGAGGGGATATTGAAGCCAAAAAAAAAAGAGCTGGAAAATCTCAGCAAGTCTGGCAGCATCTGTAAGGAGAGAAAAGAGCGGACGTTGCGAGTCTAACTGACCCTTTGACTTTTGTCAAAGCTTTGACAAAGGATCAGTTAGACTCGAAACGTCAGCTCTTTTCTCTCCTTACAGATGCTGCCAGACTTGCTGAGATTTTCCAGCATTTTCTCTTTTGATTTCAGATTCCAGCATCCGCAGTAATTTGCTTTTAAAGAGGGGATATTGGCTGATCGGATTTTAATCAGAATTTTCATTCTTGTAGAATCACCAATCACCTTTCAGTCCTTGGTAAGGAAGGATGACTTACCTCTGCCTTAAAAGTAGGCATAAAATTCTGTATCCATTGCCTTTTAAAAGGTACTGCCTCCCTTGACAAGTAATTGGCTTGACACTAGAGGACTGGAGTCAAGTCTGTATCAACTAACCACTACCTTTATTAGTTTAGCTAAAAACATTAATTCATGCCATTGGTTAGGAAAACAGGCATGCAATTCAAAACAACCCACAAATCAGATATTCCCAAGAACAGTCAAAAATGAAAACTAATACCAAGAATAGAACATCTCACTGGCCAGGGGTTTCTTCCAGACATTGGAGTCTTTTCTATACTGAAAATGTGGGTTCCACACTAGTGATGTTGCTCTCTGGAATTTCTGATAGTACATGGAAATTAATCATCCTTATCTTCCCAAACTCTCATCTTGTTCTAGTTGGTTCCCCTGCTTATCTGACAGGGGTGTCTTTCCAAAATAGGCTCACTCCAAGGACACCTTTATTTTTGCACCAAGTGAAGATTTCCCAGTCATCCCTCACAGCTGAACCAACTTAAACCAGCAGCTTAGGCTCAGGTAGCTCCAGTTCACAGCTACTGTTTTATGTGAACAGACTCTGGTCAACAATGGTAACGCCAAAAGACTTTCAACCCTCAAAAGGGTTGAAAAGTTGAATGATATGGTCATCTTCAATACTTTTTGCTTAGACACAGCATCAGTAATATACATGCTAGTCACAGCCAAGACAGAGGTTAGAACATACAAGCACACAGCTTCAGTTAGGTTCTTTGTCTTTTGTGCTTGTCTAGTTATTAAAGATTGAAGCCATTGATGAGTTTAATATTTGATAGATCTAATTGCTATATCAGGTAACTGAATTTGTACAAGTTGAGATATGGATTTTCAGCTTGTGCAATGAGTAAAATGGATGAAATGGAGCTCTTAAATGCATCATGACCAAGTAGAAGGCCAGTGATAAGAGACTAAAGCTGGTGGTATAGCTGAAGACATTTACTTTAACTAAGCAACTGAACGTCCTCCTGGCACTGGTCATCTGTTTTGAGCAGCTCCTAGTATCTGCTGTTAGAGGGAATGGGAAATTTTTAATGACAGTGTGCTGCTGAACAACAGGTCTGCCCTTTAGCAAGCCCAGGGATATGCAACAGTCACGCAATGTGGAGAATAAAAATGCAAAAGTGTAATTAGTTTTCAGGATTTTTGATTGTGAACTGAAAGAGAAGAAGATTTAAAACAGGGCAGTGGAAAGAATTGCTACACCTTTGGGGGAAAAACAGTTACTGAATCTCATTATGTGGGGCATTTACACTGCTGCTTTGTTTAAGCAGTTGGTAGGGGCAGGAAACCAGCAGGAATGCACAATGATTTTTGGCTAGTAACATAGCTCATTGAAGCCAAGTGTCATCAGCTTGACAACTATTGGAAGCTGGGTAGCTGAACAGTGTTTTGATGAATATAGAAAACAGCCTTTGGACTGCCAGGAGGGGCTAGTTGTGGGTCATTGCATTGAAAATACCCAAAGTTAGATTTTTCTCCCACCAGTTGTTCCAAATTGTTGCCTCCAACTAGCAGCTGTAGTTTTTTTTCCCTTTCTATTCGTTTATTGAACTGGAGGTCACTGGCTGGGCCAGCCTTTATTGCCCAAGGTGGTGAGCTGCCTTCTTGAACCAGTGCAGTCCATGAGCTATAAGGAGACCTACACCACTGTTGAGAGGATTCCAAGATTTTGAACCAGTGACACTGAAGGAACAGGAATATATTATCAGGTTAGCATGGTGCTTGTGTGGGACTTCCAAGCCTTGTGTTCGAGCTTCTAGATGGTTGTGGTGATGGGTTTATAAGATGCTGTCAAAGGATTGTTGAAAAGAAGGTTAGACTTTTAACTAGGGGTATATGTTGATAGTTCATTGCTTGAGCTTAGAATTTAGATAATTACAAGAACATATCCATATTTGCCATTAGTTTGATTCAATATGGACATCAAAAATCAAGGAGGGAATGTGCACCGTGGGCAATTTTCTCACTTCTACATCAAATCTTGCCTTATATATTTGTACATCTTGATTCTGTTAGAGATGCTACAGTCCATTGCTCCTTGCTCATTCAAGGTTTTTAATTTTAATGCCTGTCCATCTCATTTTTCAGTGAAGGTCATACACCCAAAAATAATGATGTCAGTTGCGGTCAGGTGGTGGTTTGACTAAGAGTACTACAAAATGTAGTGAATGACAAACTGAGTAAGAGTACTTCACAAGACAAATAGCTTAAGAGCTGTAAGAAACAGACTCAATTTAAGCTTAAATGAGAACTCTGTGGGAAGCTAGAGAAGTGATTGCTGGGCCTCTTGCTGAGATATTGTATCATAGATAGTCACAGGTGAGGTGCTGGAAGACTGGAGGTTGGCAAACATGGTGCCATTGTTTAAGAAGGGTGGTAAGGACAAGCCAGGGAACTATAGACTGGAGAGACTAACCTCTGGTGGGCAAGTATTTGGAGGGAATCCCGAGGGACAGGATGTACATGTATTTGGAAAGGCAAGGACTGATTAGGGATAGTCAACATGCCTTTGTGTGTGGGAAATAATGTCTCAAACTTGACTGAGTTTTTTGAAGTAGTAACAAAGAGTATTGACAAGGGCAGAGCAGTAGATGTGATCTATATGAACTTGAGTAAGGCATTTGACAAAGTTCCCCATGGGAGACTGGTTAGCAAGGTTAGGTTTCACGGAATACAGGGAGAACTAGCCATTTGGATACAGAACTAGCTCAAAGGTAGAAGACAGTGGTGGCAGTGGAGGGTTGTTTGTCAGACTGAGGCCTGTGACCAGTGGAGTGCCACAAGGATTGATGCTGGGCCCTCTACTTTTTGTCATTTACAGAAGTGATTTGGATGCAAGCATAAGAGGTACAATTAATAAGTTTGCAGATGACACCAAAATTGGAGGTGTAGTGGACAGCGAAGAGGATTACCTCAGATTACAACAGGATCTGGACCAGATGGGCCAATGGGCTGAGAAGTGGCAGATGGAGTTTAATTCAGACAAATGAGAGATGCTGCATTTTGGGAAATCAAATCTTAGCAGGATTTATACACTTAAATGGAAAGGTTTTCAGGAGTGTTGCTGAACAAAGACCTTGGAGTACAGGTTCATAGCTCCTTGAAAGTGGAGTCGCAGGTAGATAGGATAGTGAAGAAGGTGTTTGCTCAGAGTATTGAGTACAGGAGTTGAGAGGTCATGTTGCGACTGTACAGGACATTGGTTAGGCCACTGTTGGAATAGTGCGTGCAATTCTGGTATCCTTTCTATCAGAAAGATAGTGTGAAACTTGAAAGGGTTCAGAAAAAATTTACAAGGATGTTGCCAGGGTTGGATTTGAGCAATAGGAGGCTCAACAGGCTGGGGCTGTTTTCCCTAGACCGTCAGAGGCTGAGGGGTGACCTTAGAGGTTTACAAAATTATGAGGGGCATGGATAGGGTAAATAGGCAAAGTCTTTTCCCTGGGGTCAAGGAGTCCAGAACTAGAGGGCACAAGTTTAGGGTGAGAGGGAAGATATATTTAAAAAAAAAAAAAAAGACCCAAGAGGCAACTTTTTCCACAGAGGTTGGTACAGGTATGGAATGAGCTACCAGAGGAAGTGGTGGAGGCTGGTACAATTGCAACATTTAAGAGGCTTTGGATGGGTACAGGAATAGGAAGGGTTTGGAGGGATTTGGGCCGGGTGCTGGCAGGTGGGACTAGATTGGATTGGGTCATTTGGTCAGCGTAGACGGGTTGGACCGATGGATGTTTCTATGGTGTTCATCTCTGACTCTTCACTATAAAGACAAGGTGAACTCAGCAGTACAGAAGGGTTTTCCTAATACGATAGGGCGTGTTTGTGGTTTGCAGGGGGCAGGTATCTGATTCTGATTTGAATAGCACTCTAGCCAACTTAGTGATGCCAACAGCATAGGTTCAATTCCTGAATAAGCTCAGTTCCAACAAAAAAGGAATCTCCCAACCTTTCTCCTTGCTGGAGGTGTGGTGACCCTCAGTTTAAGCCCCCTGTCTGAGAACATAATCCCATTGTCTGGTAGGGTAATGGCTGCTTAACCTTTAGGGGTAAGAGAAGGCCATTCAAACCAGTTGCACCACCTGTTTTATTTACACTGTGGGTAAAGTGGTATTGAGGGAGAACAGAAATGGGGGTGGGGTATAAAAGCAGATTAGCCATAATTAGTGAATGGAACAGTAATCTCTAGTGATGAGTGCCTAGCCCTGCTCTAAAATTTTATATTTCGATAAGATAACAAACATTCATATTTTGTTAGCTTTGTGACTTCCAACTTTAAAGCTGACTGTTGCCTACCAACCTGCTAGATTGGCTTTGTCGGGACAAGTAGAGAGTCAATTGCTACATATGACATCTACAGTGACTCCCTCAGGATATATATGCAAGAGATTCAGTGATGGGAATGCAATACAACAAAAGTAAAAGAGCCAATAAGATTCAGGCTTGTTGGCCATGATCATTTTCTGGCTCTTGCACAGCATTAGTGTTAGTTGCCACATTTTACCCCAAAACTGGTCTGTTACAGTGATGTTCTGGAACGAGTGATTGGCCAACTATGACCGACTTCCTTTCCATTGGTTAAGACTCCAGCTAGCCTAGAGCTCCCCTGCAGTCCCCTCCCACTGAAGGGAATCTCTGTGCTCCCTGCCACTAGTCAGTGTTCACCAAAGCCACTCACTTCAAGAATCCAGTTCTTGTCCTCATATCGGAGGAGGGATTAATTACTGAAAAATTTATTGCCACCAGAGGTGGTTGATGGTCTTGTGGTGCTAAACAGTCAATGACACCTGCCTTCACCTTCTGACTTCAAGTAGACAAGTGGGAATAATCATTCTTGCTTTATGGAAAAATCATACCCAGGAAAAGTAGTTGGCAAAGTTTCAGCTGCACAAGAACAGCTTGATTTTAGAAAAAAGTTGCATAGCTGTTAAAAAAAGGTGATCCTTGCCAAATCTTTAACACAAGCTGTTTTCACTTCCTACACTTCAGAAGATTGCAGACCTTGAATTTGGATCCATTTGATTTGGGCCTGACGCACACAGATCTAACTTGAGATTGGTTCAGGCACAGTACATTTGCATTTCACTTGTTCAGCCTCATGACCAAATAAAGTAGATGAAAAGGTAAAGTCACCATAGTCCTACTGGACTATGATTGCTCTCATTACAGAGATGACTCATGATGGTTTAACCAAAGCATCAACACACCCCACGTCAGGAGAGAGGTTGAGAAGGAGAATCCTTCATTGTAAGTCTCAGCTAGCACAGGAATTGAACCCATGCTGTTGGCAGCACTAACCAGGAGGATACACTTTCTTTTAAAAGAGTTAACCACATATACACAGCTATGATAGACAAAGTGATTGGGTAGGAAACTATTCACTAAGCCTCAGGAAAGCACTCATCACCAGCCACCATTAATAACTTTCCACTTCTGGCCAATCTTACCTATTCATCTCAAAATCTGTAAAGCTAATGAAGTATATAATTTTGTAAGTTTAATGCTGAGGTATGATTATTCATGAATACAAATCAATTTTGTGCCACTTTTTAAAAACAAAGTGGCAGAAAAGCAAACAAGACTTTGCACAGCATTAGGTCTCCAGACCAACAGTAGTTTGGTGAACCTCAACTGGGCAGTCTGCCTCCTTCACCGCCGCTCCCTCACCACCAGACACCTGGAGGAAGAACGCCTCATCTTCCGCCTCAGAACACTTCAACCCCAGGGCATCAATGTGGACTTCAACAGTTTCCTCATTTCTGCTTTCCCCACCTCATCCTAGTTTCAAACTTCCAGTTCAGCACTGTCCCCATGATGAAGGGTTTATGCCAGAAACGTCGATTTTACTGCTCCTCAGATGCTGCCTGAACTGCTGTGCTCTTCCAGCACCACTAATCCAGAATCTGGTTTCCAGCATCTGCAGTCATTGTTTTTACCTCATTGAAATTGGGTAAATTTGTTGCTACCGAAGACAGATCACATTTTGGAATGCAACTACAATACTTGCTTCACTGTGCAAATAATGATAACAAAACAACATTCTAGAAAGTCAAGGCCCACCCTCTGCAGATTTGCACTACTTCAGCACCAGTGCTAAGAGAGAGAACATTGAGGCAAGAAAACAACAAAAAAATTTGAACTAAAATATTCCAAAATGTCCAGTAATTTTCTAATTTTAAAAAGTTTTCTCAGGCATAGTACATAGAAGTTGCCTGTTCCCACCATAAGTCATCAATGGAAAGTTGCAAGAGAAAAAACATTCCACAACTCTTACAACAGCTACTTAGGGCCCTTCCAGAAGTTTTTCTGGACACTTGTCCCTCTCGTAGTAAAACCACTAAAGCTGAGAGACTACAGGTCAAAGGTCACATGGCAAGACCCTTTTTAAAAGCTCCAGTAATAAGCAAGACTTAAAGTGTTACTCTCAATGAGAAGGGAGCAGAGTTAACAGTTCAAATCTGCCAATTTTCATTGTCACCGACAGATTAAAGATAATACAGTACAGCTTGGCAATGTATTGTTTGTTTACTTTAGGTCTTTGTTCAAAGATTTGCTGTTGGCAAATTAGGTTTGTTCTGTTTCTAGGACTTAATCATAGCCTTTAGGAAAATTCCATTTAGCAATAACTTTAGTTCAAACTGCAGGAGTTAGAGTTTACAATTCCAGACTGACACATTCCATAAGTGGTACAAGAGTAGGGGAGGGGAAAGAGAAATATAGAATAGTATTTTAATAAAATCATCGTACCTTTTGAGTGTAAGTCCCCATGGCAGAAGGGAAGAAAACACGAAGTGAAGTGTAGCAATCAATCATTAAATACAAACAGTTTTAAAGAAACGAGTGCAGGCCACGGGTTACAAAAGTACCCCCTCGGAGTAAGAGTCATTTTTTTCTAAAATCTGTAAGAACATACAGCAATACTATTCTTTGACGTTTGGGGAAAACAGCGCGGAATCCCTGCACATTTACACAGAAAAAGAAAGTGTCCGGATCTCTCAGAGGTTCAGCCTGGCCAGTGGTCACTGTTCTGGCCACAGGCCTGTCTCACACTGCGGCTCTCTAACAGGCTCCGACAAGGGGCTGAGTATTTACCACAATCAGCCCCCTCACCGAGGACAATGCTGATAGCTCTTCCCTCTCCTATCCCTCACCTGTACTTATCAAACTTCGCGTATTTCAACCATTCTGAAGGGTCACTCTTATATGATTCCAGCATATCCCGCACCTCGTCCACGTCAATCTTATCATTCTCAAAAATTTGATGCAAAGCCCGAATTAAATCCGCCAGACTCGCCGATTTCAGTTTTCCTGCCTGCTCCATTGCTTCTAACAATACGACTCCCCCTACAACTCTACAAACCAGCTTCCTGCTATTTATCGATCCAAGCACTGCAGGACCAACCACCATTCAGGGGAGGGCTTAATTTCGTTCACTGAATAATTTAGGTTTTCCAACATTTCAATACATGACGTGGAAGACATATGAGTTGATAAAGCAATGTAGTTGCATATTACCATATATAATGAAACCGTCATCTCCCTTAGATACATTAATAACGAATCTGTACACAATCACCCCCTTTACGATAAAAGATGTGACTGGGAACGGCTAAAGTTCGCAATGTAATGAGATGATTTAAATATGCATTACACAGCTGTCAAAGTCACAATAACAATTTGTACTTCTAAAATATGTTTAACAGAGTGGGACAGTCCATGGCACATTCATAGAAGTGTTACTAAATACAATTTGATATTGAGACCCTGAAGAAGACATTATGACAGGTCACCAAAAGCTCGGTCAAATAGGTGAGAAGCAACTTGAATGAGGGGGGAAAAAAATTCGAATTCCAGAGTTTAACGCTCAGGTCATAGGAGATATAGCCACTAACATTGGGTAGTTTGAAACACGTAGTTAGACAAGATTCTCTCCACAATAATGTTTCACGGCCCTTCGCAGAAGCAATAGAAAACAAATTATGATGCCAATTATCCATGAAACGATTAAATAGGAATCACAACTTGCAAACGTTGCACATTCCATGATCAAACAATAACATTTCTGCCAATTGCCAAATTCAGCGTTTAACATTTCTGTACAAGTACCACACAAAAACATATATTTTATAATAACTAGATTTTCAAATTCTGCTGTCATTTCTGAATGAAGATCGGGTACTTTGCTTATTTTGCTAAATAGTACACTTTAGAAAATATAAAAATGGAATTTATTATCCTAACTCTGTATTAGAGGAAGTGGTGGAATGGTGATAATGACTAGTAATCCAGAATCAAAAAACAGATACTGCTGGAAAAGCTCAGCAGGTCTGGCAGCATCTGTGGAGAGAAATCAGAGTTAACATTTCCAGTGGAGTGACCCTTCCTCAGAATTAATGGTAGCTAGGGAAACATCAGTTTATCTGCAGAAGATAGGATGTGGGTGCTGGGTTGGATAATGAGTAAACAATGGGTGGGGATAGAGCCCACAGAGAAAGGACAACATTTGGACAGACATAACGATCTGGCTAGCGGGATGAATCTTGGGGCTCTATTTCCATCTATCCTTTACTCCTTACCTCCTTTCCCCCACCCTATCTTCTGCATATAAACTGACATTTTCTTAGCTACCATCAGTTCTGTGGAAGGGTCACTCGATCGGAAACATTAACTTCGACTTCTCTCCACAGATGCGGCCTGACCTGCTGAGCTTTTCCAGCAACTTCTGCTTTTGTTTCTGATTGACAGCACTCGCAGTTTTTTCGGCTTTTACTTAGTAATCTAATAGTCTAAGCTAATGATCTGAGGGCTGGCATTCGACTCTCATGGTGGCAGATGGTGAAATCTGAATTCAACTAATAAATATGGAATTAAAACTCTAAAGATGACCATTAAACCTGTGCCAATTACCATAAATCCCATCTGGTTCACTAGTGTCCTTTAGAGAAGGAAATCTGCGAAATGTACCTGGTCTGGTCTGCTTGGGATTCCAGACTCTCAGCAATGTTGCTGACTCTTAGGTCTTGCAAAATAGCCCAACAGCTACACAAACTACCATTATCTCTAACAAAAGGAATGAAATTGGACTGAGCACCTAGCATCCACGTGGCACCAGAATCAATCATGGCAAACACACTCCTATTGATCTTGCAAAGTCCTTCTTAAAAACATCTTGGGCCAAAATTGGAACAGTTGTCCCCAAGACTAGTCAAGTAAAAGCCTAGCATGTCATACTTGCAGATGTGGGCGGCATGCGTTCAATTCCCGCCTCAGGCAACTGTCTGTGTGGAGTTTGCACATTCTCCCCATGTCTGCGTGAGTTTCCTCCGGGTGCTCTGGTTTCCTCACACAGTCCAAAAATGTGCAGGTTAGGTGAATTGGCCATGCTAAATTGCCCGTAGTGTTAGGTGAAGGGGTAAATGTAGGGGAATGGGTCTGGGTGGTTGATCTTCGGAGGGTCAGTGTAGACCTATTGGGCCAAAGGGCCTATTTCCACATTGTAAGTAATCTAATCTAATCATAATATCTCAGACACCACCATAACCATCCCTGAGTATGTCTTCTCTCAACGGTAAAACAGACCCACCAGAGATGGTAGCACAGTGGTAAACAGTCAAGAGGGAGTAGACCTGGGAGTCCTCAGTTTTGGCAGCGGGCTCCATGTCAGTCCTCATGACAAACATAGAAATGGACAAGGAAACCTCCTGCTGGTTACCCTCTACTGCACCACCCCCCTCAAAACAGATGAATTGACTCTCTTTAACGTTGAATGCCAATTGAAAGAACTGAGCATGGCAGGAGCACAAAATGTATTCATGGTGGAGGATTTCAATGTCCATCACCAAGAGTGGTTAATGGCACCATGACTGATTGAGCTGAAAAAGGCCTTAAGGTCTGTAGCAGATGGTGAGGGAACCAACAAGAAGGGTAAAAAAAAAACCTAATTAACCTCATTCTCACCAATCTGCCTGTCATAATAAGGTCTCATCTTCATACTGAACATACCCTCCATTGCGTTTCGTGGCACTCCAACTATGCTAAATGTTTTAGTTTTTGAATAGACATAGCAAGCCAAAACTGGCCATCCATGAGGTCTGGTAGGACATGAATGACTGCAGGATTATAGTCAACAACATTCTGCAACCTCATGGCGAGTATGTCCCCCATTCAACAATTATTACCAAGCCAGTGGTTCAAACCTGGCTCAATGCAGAACGGCTTGCCAGAAGCAAGTATGGTAAAGCATGAAATCAGTACCATCTCCATGCCAAATAGTACATGCAACACACATTACATAATCCCACAACCACAACCCATCCCACAACCAATGGATCAGATCTAATCTCTACCATCCTACTACATCCAGTTACAAATGGTAGGGTGGACAATTAAAAAGCTGGGGAGCCCAGCACATCAATGCAAAAGACAAAGCTGATATATTTCCATCTATCTTTAAACAAAAATGCCAAGTAGATGATTCATTTCCGCCTCCTCCTGAAATCCCAAGCATTACAGATGTCTGTCTTTAGCCAATTCAATTTGCTCTATTTGACATCAAAACTGGACAAAGGCAAAAGCTATGGGCACTGCCAACATTCCAGCAAGAATACAAAATTCAGTGCTCCATAACATGCAATTTCAATGTAGTTTTAATACTAAAACCAGTAATAAAGCTGCAATGAAATTGTTTGGGAAATGAGCACAGTTATGGAGCACAAAACTTTTGTACTCTTGCTGGAATGTTGTCAGTGATCATAGCTTTTGCCTTTGCCCAGTTTTTGATGTCAAGTTAGAGTGAATTATGGAAAACTGTCTCACTATGTTCACAAAAAGCAAGACAAATCCAACTTGGCAATTACTGCCAAATCATTTTACTAAGAATCATCAGCAATGTGATGGAAGTGGTCATTGGCAGAAATATCAAGCAACATGTCTTCAGCAATAACTTGCTTACTGATGCCTAGCTTGGGTTCTGCCAGAGTCAATTAACTCCTGTCTCAATACCTCCTCGGTACAAACATTGATAAAAGAGCTGAACTCCAGGAGTAAGAATTATTGCCCTTGACATCAAGGCTATATTTGACTGAGTGTGACATCAAGAAGACCTTACAAACTTCAGTCAATGGGAATCAGGGAAGAACTCTTCAATTGTTGGAATCATATGTGGATTGAAGGAATTGGTTCTTGTTGTTGGAGATCAGTCATCTCAGTTCTTTTGGAGTTCCTCAGTGTAGTGTCTTAGTATCCCAACAATTTCAGTTGCAACATCAATGACCTCCCCTACATCGTAAAGTCAAACGTGAGGATGTTTAATGATCATGAGGAAGAGGTGTCCTTGAGTTGGCGTTTGGCTTCAGTGGTGTAGAGGTCAGGGCACCAGATTACCACTGCGCCCCCTTTGTCTGCTGGCTTGATGGTGAGGTTGGGTTTGGAGCAGAGGGATTGCAGGGCTGCGCGTTGTGAGGTTGAGAGTTTGGAGTGGGGGAGGGGGTTAGACAGGTTGAGGCGGTTAATGCCCCGGCGGCAGTTGGAAATGAAGAGGTCGAGGGCAGGTAATAGGCCAGCGCGGGGTGTCCAGATGGATGCAGTGCGTTGGAGGTTGCAATATTTGTATACATCAGGAGTTAAAACAAACATCTGTTGAATATTTAATTACCACATTACCCATGCTCTCATTCTAACATAAGCATTTCCATATCAGGTATAAATATCCTGCTGGAGGTAAAGCTCACACTACATTGGCAATTCAGTTTTAATATCTCAAGAGTGCCAATGATCATTAAATATCCTCACGTTTGACTTTACGATGTAGGGGAGGTCATTGCAGAATGTTGTTGACTACAATTCTGCAGTCATTCATGTCCTACCAGACCTCATGGATGGCCAGTTTTGGTTTGCTATGTCTATTCAAAAACTAAAACATTTAGCGTAGTTGGAGTGCCACGAAACGCAATGGAGGGTATGTTCTGTATGAAGATGAGACCTTATTATGACAGGCAGATTGGTGAGAATGAGGTTAATTAGGTATTTTTTTACCCTTCTTGTTGGTTCCCTCACCATCTGCTACAGACCTTAAGGCCTTTTTCAGCTCAATCAGTCATGGTGCCATCAACCACTCTTGGTGATGGACATTGAAATCCTCCACCATGAATACATTTTGTGCTCCTGCCATGCTCAGTTCTTTCAATTAGCATTCAACGTTAAAGAGAGCCAATTCATCTGTTTTGAGGGGGGTGGTGCAGTAGAGGGTAACCAGCAGGAGGTTTCCTTGTCCATTTCTATGTTTGTCATGAGGACTGACATGGAGCCCGCTGCCAAAACTGAGGACTCCCATGTCTACTCCCTCTTGACTGTTTACCACTGTGCTACCATCTCTGGTGGGTCTGTTTTACCGTTGAGAGAAGACATACTCAGGGATGGTTATGGTGGTGTCTGAGATATTATGATTAGATTAGATTACTTACAATGTGGAAATATACCTTTTAGCCCAATAGGTCTACACTGACCCTCCGAAGATCAACTCACCCAGACCCATTCCCCTACATTTACCCCTTCACCTAACACTACGGGCAATTTAGCATGGCTAGTTCACCGAACCTGCACATTTTTGGACTGTGTGAGGAAACCAGAGCACCCGGAGGAAACTCACGCAGACATGGGGAGAATGTGCAAACTCCACACAGACAGTTGCCTGAGGCGGGAATTGAACGCATGCCGCCCACATCTGCAAGTATGACATGCTAGGCTTTTACTTGACTAGGCTTGGGGACAACTGTTCCAATTTTGGCCCAAGATGTTTTTAAGAAGGACTTTGCAAGATCAATAGGAGTGTGTTTGCCATGATTGATTCTGGTTCGCCCGCCTCCAACACACTGCATCCACCTGGACACCCCGCACTGGCCTATTACCTGCCCTCGACCTCTTCATTTCCAACTGCCACCGGGACATTAACTGCCTCAAGCTGTCTACCTCCCTCCCCCACTTCAACGTTTCACCCTCACAATTGCAGACCTTCAATCGCTCTGCTCCAATCCCAACCTCAACAGCAAGCCAGCAGATAAAGGGGGCGCAGTGGTAGTCTGGCGCACTGACCTCTACACCGCTGAAGCCAAACGCCAACTCGAGGACACCTCTTCCTACCACCCCCTCGACCATGACCCCACTCCCCATCACCAAACCATCATCTCCCAGACCATACAGAACCTCATCACCTCAGGAGATCTTCCACCCACAGCTTCCAACCTCATAGTCCGGGAACCCCGCACTGCCCGGTTCTACCTCCTTCCCAAGATCCACAAGCCTGACCACCCTGGCCGACCCATTGTCTTAGCATGCTCCTGCCCCACTGAACTCATCTCTACCTACCTCGACACTGTCCTATCCTCCCTAATCCAGGAACTCCTCACATACGTTCGAGACACCACCCACGTCCTCCACCTCCTCCAAAACTTCCGTTTCCACGGCCCCCAACGCCTCATCTTCACCATGGATATCAAATCCCTCTACACCTCCATCCGCCATGACCAGGGCCTCCAAGCCCTCCATTTTTTCCTCTCCAGACGTTATCAACAGTACCCTATCCACCGACACTCTCATTCGTTTGGCCGAACTGGTCCTCACCCTTAACAATTTCTCCTTCGAATCCTCCCATTTGCTCCAGACCAAAGAGGTAGCCAGGGGCACATGTATGGGCCCCAGCTATGACTCTCTTTGTTGGCTACGTAGAACAATTGATCTTCCGTAATTACACTGGCACCACTCCCCACCTCTTCCTCCGCTACATTGATGACTGCATTGGCGCCACCTCGTGCTCCTGCGAGGAGGTTGAGCAATTCCTCAACTTCAACAACACATTCCACCCTGACCTTAAATTTACCTGGACCAACTCTGACACCTCCCTCCCCTTCCTGGACCTCTCCATCTCCAGTGCCCGACTTGACACTGACATTTTTTACAAACCCACCGACACCCACAGCTACCTGGATTACACCTCTTCCCACCCTACCTCTTGCAAAAATGCCATCCCGTATTCCCAATTCCTCCGCCTCCGCCGTATCTGCTCCCAGGAGGACAAGTTCGACTACAGAACACACCAGATGGCCTCCTTCTTTAGAGACCGCAATTTCCCTTCCCACGTGGTTAAAGATGCCCTCCAATGCATCTCGTCCACATCCCGCACCACCACCCTCAGACCCCATCCCTCCAACCATAACAAGGACAGAACGCCCCTGGTGCTCACCTTCCACCCCACCAACTTTCACATAAACCAAATCATCCACCGACATTTCCGCCACCTCCAAATAGACCCCACCACCAGGGATATATTTCCCTCCTCACCCCTTTCCGCCTTCCACAAAGACCGTTCCCTCCGTGACTACCTGGTCAGGTCAACACCACCCACCCTTCCAACCTGGCACCTTCCCCTGCCACCGCAGGAACTGCAAAACCTGCGCCCACACCTCCTCCCTCACCTCCATCCAAGGCCCCAAAGGAGCCTTCCACATCCATTAAGGTTTTACCTGCACATCCACTAGTATCATTTATTATATCCATTGCTCCCGATGCGGTCTTCTCTACATTGGGGAGACTGGACGCCTCCTAGCAGAGCGCTTTTGGGAACATCTTTGGACACCCGCATCAATCAACCACACCGCCCCGTGGCCCAACATTTCAACTCCCCCTCCCACATGGAGGTCCTGGGCCTCCTTCACCGTCGCTCCCTCACCACCAGACGCCTGCAGGAAGAACACCTCATCTTCCGCCTCGGAACACTTCAACCCCAGGGCATCAATGTGGACTTCAACAGTTTCCTTATTTCCCCTTCCCCCACCTCACCCGATTTCCAAACCTCCAGCTCAGCACTGTCCCCATGACTTGTCCTACCTGCCTATCTTCTTTTCCACCTATCCACTCCACCCTCCCCCCTGACCTATCACCTTCATCCCCTCCCCCACTCACCTATTGTACTCTATGCTACTTTCTCCCCACCCCCACCCTCCCTTAGCTTATCTCTCCATGCTTCAGGCTCACTGCCTTTATTCCTCATGAAGGGCTTTTGCCCGAAACATCGATTTTACTACTCCTCGGATACCTGAACTACTGTGCTCTTCCAGCACCACTGATCCAGAACCTCAGTGTCAATGTCAGCATTAGAAATCTCAGGAGCACAGGCTGGTGAGCACCTCACTGTAATGGCTTGGCAGCTGGTGAGGGAAGAAACTCTCCAGACCACAGGCACTCAGAGAACGGCCAGAGACCAGGTACTTGCTCAGCCCCAGGCAGAAGAAGACCCTGTGATGCCAGTAATTAAGGAATTTATCCACATGCACAGGGAGGAACTAGAGCAGAAGACAGGCACGTGGGAGGTACGAGTCTCTTAGACCAGAGGCTGCAGGAGTGCAGTGAACCAGCTTCATCAAGTCTACACCTGTGCAGCTTCTTTCATTGACGGGATGGTGGCTGCCAAGGAAAGCATATCCAGCACCCTCAGGGTCTTCTGGAGAGGGCACATACTTGCACTCCATTGGCCCAGCCATTACACCTCAGGACCGAAGACATAAAGATAGGGGGGAGGGAAATCTGGCAAACACTCCTCTTAACTCTTCCTCACAAGGAGAAAGGATGTTAGCAGGAGGCACCCAGCCAAATGAGGAACCATACACAGGCACACTCTCAAAAATCTCCCCTCAGGATAGACCAGAGGTGGCTTGGCCCTTCAACTTCAACCTGCCTGCTCCCCTCTGAACTTTGAAAGTTTTAGCTGAGGAAAATTCACTTGTTTCTGGCAATAAATCTCTCACACATCAATGCTCCTGACCAATTATCCAAGGGCTAATGGCCACTGCCAAGCAGGGTCCCTTCTAGGACAACACTGAGTTGCTGCAGGAGAGAAAGAAAGATAAAAACCTTTTGAGGTCTCCTTGATGGATAACAGTGCACTAAATCCAAATTATCATGTTTGCATAAATTTGCTTTGTTCGTAATATATCCATTTATCTGAGTCCATGAGTCACCCCGAATGTAGCTGTGGCATAACTTCACATCCACAAAGAGTTATATGGATTAGTGTCTGTGTTGTGAGCTGAAGCAGCTTGTCAAAGTGAGTACAATGAGATATTGGGCAATGGGTTCTGCTGGCACTTTGCCCCTCATGGTCTAACATCCTGATTCCTTCTTTGGCTTCTATACCCAAAAGTGGTGGTAAAAATGTAGTGGTCAGTGGACAGAGATGTGTACAGCACACAGAGGGCAAGTACATTCAGATCACCAGAGATCAGGGACCCCTGGTCTCTGTCATGTGTGCTGTGTGCACAGGTCTGAGTGTAATGGTGTTTGCAGATCAGTGTGTCTTGCAGCCTTTCCCTCATTCTAGATGTGATGCAGCTATTTTGTTTTAGATTGAATACTTTTGAATTTCATAATATTACAGGGTGACAGTGAGCACTCTTTTTCCTATGGGGCTTTCAGCCTCCATGTCGATGTGTCAGTGACATGCCCAACATCCAGATACCCTTCATGAAAGCTCTTCCCATGAACCCCACAGGCTTTTTACCTTTCTGGGTCTTCACACAAACAACCAACATGAGCCTTTACCCTCCCAGCTTTCCCTCCAGAACCCCAGGTTGGACCTGACAACTTGACTGTTACCCACCCCACTAACTGCACAGCTTTGGATAGGAAATACCCAAATCCCTGACTGTCCTCTGCACACCTCCAAGACTGCATTAGTCCTATCCCAGCAGGTGCATGCTTTGAACCCACAAAACTGACTGTCCTCCAATTTCTGCACTACAGGGGCAAAGACCCCTTGAGACCACCCAGCTGGTTGCCGAATGGTGACCAAATCCTTGGACTGGGTTGTTTCAGAACCCCTGACTGACAGATGCCTCCATAGACTTTGGTGAGAACTACTCTCCTAAGACTTTAAGACAACTCTGCTTCCTTGCTACACATGCAGTACATTTGCTGCATATACTTCTGGCACATGTGAGATTGGTGCAGTTTGCTATGAAACAGTATGATGTATGTCCCCTTGAACAAGAACTGTGGACCAGCAAGCCAAACTGCCTGGAGGTGTGGCTGTACTAATTAGCACAGCAAAATAAGGCGAGGCAGGGATGCTGTGAACATGCAGGTAGGTGCTATATGAGCAAATGCTAAGAGAGCAAGCGAGCAGCCCTGTGATGCATGCCTAGTCTACTCCGTCAGCTGGGTGCCTGTCCACTGCATGCAAAGTGTACTTGTAGCGGCCTATCATGCTTTTTGCTCGTGTGCCCTGCACGCAAGTCTGTGCTCCCTTAATGTTTTACAAGTAGATCAAGCGGTGCCATGAGGAACATGAGGAATTTGCAAATGTCAGATGCCAATATCTGTGGGTGTGTGTGGCTGGTGCCCATGGATAACAACTTGAGCTGATGTTTCGAGCTGACCAGTTTGGAGGCTGTTCACAGCCAGTGGTGAATTGAAGTCAGCAGGCTTACCGCTCTGACCTCCATGTTGAGAATTCTCAATGTCCAGCTTGTGCGACAAACATGGTAAGAAACTAAACTGAATATTAATAAGCTAGGTTGTACCATTAATAAGAGGAGAAAGTGAGGTCTGCAGATGCTGGAGATCAAAGTTGAAACTTTATTGCTGGAACAGCACAGCAGGTCAGGCAGCATCCATGGAACAGGAGATTCGACGTTTCAGGCACAGGCCGAAGAAGGGCCTGTGCCCGAAACGTCGAATCTCCTGTTCCCTGGATGCTGCCTGACCTGCTGTGCTGTTCCAGCAATAAAGTTTCAACTGTACCATTAATAAGGCATTTAACAAGCTCTAATTCCCCCTTAACTGGCAACTTGCTACTGCCTAGCTAGAAACTCACCTTACTGCTCATTAGTTGCATAAAATGGCATGACAATATCTTGGTACCATGGAACAATCTTATATTTACACAAACAAAAAGAAAACAACTACAAATGCAGTGGTACCATTATACCATTATAAGTAAGGGCACGATCTTCACTTTGAAGTTACTCGTTGTTTATAAGGCATCATCCACAAACTATCCCTCGTTCATTGGTCAAGTTTGCAAGTTGTTAGAAAGAAAGTGCCTTGTGTTGACCAAGGATATGATTTCCCTTTTGGAAAGTAGCTTTCATCCCCAACTTAAAGTAGATTTGCCGCCAAAATTATCAATACCAACCAAAATAACATATCAGTTTTCAAAAATCAATTGGCAAAAAATAGTTTATTTAAAAATGAACAGCCATTGACTTCAGTGTTTCCCGCCTTTCACTTGTCACTCAGTTTTCACTGATTCAGCGTTGATGATGCCAGAGTGCGAAAGATCTCCTGTATGTTAGTGTCATCTTTGGCCGATGTCTCGATGTATCTCAACCCTAAATTCACTGCACGGTGGCACAGTGGTTAGCACTGTTGCCTCACAGCGCTAGAGACCCGGGTTCAATTCCTGCCTCAGGCAACTGTCTGTGTGGAGTTTGTACATTCGCCCCGTGTCTGCGTGGGTTTCCTCCGGGTGCTCCGGTTTCCTCCCACAGTCCAAAAATGTGCAGGTTAGGTGAATTGGCCGTGCTAAATTGCCTCTAGTGTTAGGTGAAGGGATAAATGTTGGGGAATAGGTCTGGGTGGGTTGCTCTTTGGAGGGTCGGTGTGGACCTTTTGGGCCAAAGGGCTTATTTCCACACTGTAAGTAATCTAAGAAAAAATGTGCCGTGATTTGCTTCTGAAGGTGATATAGACCTCATCAACTTTTTGAGTAATTCTGCCACAAATCTTGTCATATCCCACATTGTTCAGGTCGCTTTAAGATTCCACTCTATATAATAATTGTGGATGGTCTTTAATTTTGCTATTGAGGGGTCAAATAAAATTGGCAAATATTCTGTAGTCTGTAAGATGAGTTCTTAGAATGTGTTCATGACTATTTGCTGAAATAATATGCTGTAGAACCAACCAGACAAAGGTATTTTGGATCTGATATTATGCAATCAGGCAATATTAATTAATAATCTCACAGTAAAAGAGTTGCTTGGAAACATTAATAATAATAAAAGGTTTTGGAAATCTGAAGCACAATGGGACTTGAGAGTTCTAGTTCAGGATTCAATTAAGGTTAACATGCAGGTTCTGCAGGCAGGAAGGCAAATGCAATGTCAGCATTCATTTCAAAACGGCTAGAATAGAAGAGCAGAGATGTACTCCTGAGGCTTTATTAGGCTCTGGTCAGACTGCATTTGGAATATTGTGAGCAGTTTTGGGCCCCATATCTTAAGAAAGATGTGCTGGTGTTGGAGAGGGTCCAGAGGATATTTACACAAGAATAATCCTCGGGATGAAGAGCTTGTGTTTAGAATTGAGATAATGAGGAATTCCTTAGCCAGAGGGTGGTGAATCTGTGGAACTCATTGCCACAGAGGGCTGTGAAGACCAAGTAATTGAGTGCATTTAAGACAGAGGTGGATAGATTCTTGATTAGTAAGCAGAAAGGTAGGAGAATGGTGTTGAGAAACCATGATCAAATGGCAGAGCAGACTTGATGGTCCAAATGGCCTAATTCTGTTCTTATATCCTCAGGTCTTGTGGTCTCACACAATGTGATTCCATATTAAATTCAAAACTAACATACTTCAATCAGACACAAGAATCTTAAACATAAGCATGAGGAGAGCGCGGGCTAAGGCTGATAGTGTAAACAGTCTGAAATGTTCAGCAGTATGTAAACAATGTAAAGCATTTAAAGGATCAATTCAAAATGCTGAACTTAAATTCATTGCATTAAAATACTAAAAGTCAGCAAGAAAGATCCATTTGTGGCTTACTAAGGAAGTTAAGGACATTGTTACATTTCAAGAAAAAGTTGAAAATGTTGCAAATAAAAAAGCTATAAACCTTCGGAAATATTTTAGAATTAGAAATATTTTAGAATCCAGCAAAAGTTGGTAAAAGGCAGAAAAGGAAAAGTATGAGACTAAGCAAGCCCGGAATAAAGACACAGAATGCTAGAGCTTTTACAAATAGATTAAACACAATAAGTGCTGGTCCTGTAAGCAGCAGAGACAGAAGAAATTGGAATGGGGAATGAGGAAATAGCAGATACTTGGAAAGGTTTCTTGTCACAATGGAAAATAACTCCTAAAGGAAATTTAAATTTACATGTGATTTTGGGTGAGTTAATTTGTACCAGCACCTATGGTCCCCATCTGTCATGGAAAGCCTCATGGTTCCTGTGGTACCACATGGTCCCTTTCCAGAGATACCCATGCATTGACATTCTCATGGAGGAGAGGCAGGCAGTCAGGTCTCACAACCCCTTCCATGGCTAAAAATCTTTTTTTAAATGCAATGAGCTGAAGTGATCAGGAACAAACATCTTCTAAGCATCTTGCTTAGAGATGTTATTACACACTCTAGAACAAGTCGATTAGATTTTTTTAATCAACTGTTCATTGAGGAACTGTTCTGGTGCAGTGGTACTGTCGCTGCCCCTGAACCGAAAAACCCATCTGCTCCAGAGGTGTGTAATAACAGCTTTGAAAACGTTGGTTGGAAAAATAGGTTTTATATATATATAAAAAAGTTACTCATATATTAAAAAATCAATCTGCTTAGACATGTTCTCTGAAGCCTTTATAAAAATGCTCATGGTGCTTAATCAATCAATGCCCTTCTCATGTTTATCCCAAACTAAATACAATTATCATACCACTAACATGAATAACAGTTGAGCAAAACAACCGACTGCATCACTCCATTATACATAAAATGCAGGAAGGATTTGAGTGTCAAAAAAAATGCAGAAATCGCATTTTCAGCCCATGGTTTTGCCTGTTTCCCTGAATTTTCCAACATTGTTTTAAATAACACATCCAAAATGAAGGCTTATTAAAGGTCATCGTAATTGCTCAGAGACAAGTGACTACTTTAATGTCAGCCACATTCTCAAACTCATTCCTGAAGAAGGGCTCATGCCCAAAACATCGATCTCATTCCTGAAGAAGGGGTCATGCCCGAAACATCGATTCTCCTGCTCCTTGGATGCTGCCTGACCTGCTGCGCTTTTCCAGCAACACATTTTCAGTTCTGATCTCCAGCACCTGCAATCCTCACTTTCTCCTATTTTAATGTCTAGACTCACTTGTGGAGGGGGAGGTCAACAGCTGGTCAGGAATGTGAAATATCTTAGAAAGGGTTTTTCTGTGTTTTTAAGTTTACTAAGCGATAACATTAGCATCCTGCTTCTAAGTTGTGTAATATCTCAAAGCATGGGGTAAACTTAACTGTTGAAGCCTCAGTATTTGAATTTTGAAGGATTCTGACAACTGGGGGACAAAAGCTGGATCAGGAAAAGAAAGAACTTATGTTTGTACAAGGGAAGTCACTTGATGTTTAAGAATGTATCAGATTGCCAATTATGTGTTCAATTTTTATGCGTCAAAATCGTTATAATGCTCCATTATCCAGTCATCTCATTGATGTCTATCATGTACAAAGTGACTTTCAGATCCCTGAAGAAAATGGTCTGTCTGAAAGATTCAGATTGCACACTCTCCTGCTCTGATGACTGAGATGCTCATGCCCAATGTCCTCTAGGTTCTAAAGCCATGTTGACTGGCTAAGTATTGCCACAGTCATACCCATTGCATGGGCAGAGCTGGAGATCAGGACTGGGGGAGCATATGACACGTGAGAAATTGCCAAAAGATGTTCAAAAAATAAACATTACTAGAATTAGAATTACCTTAATTGTCACGTGAGCATAGTGTAAAGTTTACAAGTTACCACTTAGGGTGCCATCTTAGGTATAAAGGTACCTAGGCACAGATTCTTAGGAAAAATTTAGAAAAATAAAGAAATGAAAAGTCAGCATTAGAGACCTCCACACCATCTGAGATACAAAAGGGCAAAATCATAAGAATAAAATAGAAAAATAAAGAGATTCTGGACTTTTTTAAAACCTCAATTCATTTCTTCATGAATTGGAATAAATAGCCTATGTGGTATTCTTTGTTTTTATTCACTCTCGGGGGGATGCTGGTTTCATTGGCTGGCCAGTATTTATTTCCTATCTCTAATTGCTCTTGAGAAGATGGTGGTGAGCTGCCTTGTTGAACCACTGGAGTCCGTTGTTGAAACTTTATTGCTGGAACAGCACAGCAGGTCAGGCAGCATCCAGGGAACAGGAGATTCGACGTTTCGGGCACAGGCCCTTCTTCAGGAACCACTGGAGTCCACCTGTTGTGGGTTGACTCACAGTGCTGTTAGGGAGGGAGTCCCAGGAATTTGACCCAGCGTCAGTAAAGGAATGGCAATATATTTCTAAGTCAGGATGAAGAGTGGCTTGATGGGAGACTTGAAGATAGTGATTTTCCCAGATAGCTGCTGCCCTTGCAGTTCTTGATAGAACTGGGATTATGGGTTTAGACGATACTATCTAAGGATCTTTGATGAATCTCTGCAGTGCATCTTGTAGCTGCTGAGAGTCAACCAAGCAGACTGCTTTGTTCTGGATGGCGTCAAGCCAACCAGGTCAGATCTCCTTTGGGATCAGTGATTCACCCCGACTAAACCTGTGCTGATCTCGGAGAGCCTCGTGCTTCTCAGGGACACAATCACCTGTATGCAAGACAGGGGCTAGATGCCTGCCTCAACAGCCTGGACCAGGAGAAGGCATTTGACAGGATACCACACACCTACATGTGGAACGAGATCTCTAAAATGGGCTTTGGGGAGGAAATCTGCAATTGGATCGACTGCTCTATGCCAAGATCAATATTGCTGTCTCAATCAATGGGTGGGAATCAGAAAGCTTCCCAATCAGACCTGAAGCCAGGCAGGGCTGCCACTCTCTCCTGCCTTGTTTGTGTGTTGCACAGAGCCTTTTGCTGAGTCCCTTAGGAAGGATGCGTGTCTCAAAAGGGTGACTATTCCAGGTCTTCAGGTCAAAGCCTCCCTGTACATGGATGATGTCACCATTTTCTGCTTTGATCCACTGTCAGTGTGCAGACTAATTAGAGCATCTGGCCTCAGGAGCCAAGGTAAATTGAGGCAAGAGGGAGGCCACGTTTTTTGGAGACTGGTCCAACCGATCTTTTATCTTCTTCACCATCTGGAAAGGTTACTTGTACTTGCTGGGAATATGGTTCGCAGTGGTCAGGGCATGTGCAAAAATGTGGGAGGACAGTATCGCCAAAGTGAAGCATAAACTGGGCTTCTGGGAACAGCATTCCCTCTCCATTGTAGCTGAAAACATGATCATCAGATGTGAGGCAGTCTCTGTTGTCGTATGAAGTACAAGTCTGGCCCATTCCTGGAATTTGTGCTGTTGCAGTCACCTGAGTCAACTTTCACTTCATCAAGAGGTCTAAGATGGACCACGTCCACAGGGGCTCCATGTACAAAGCTCTGGACAAGGGGGGAAAGAACATACCCAATGCTACTCTCATCCTAATAGCCACTCTTTTGTGTGCCCATCTCAGTTGTGTAAAGATCTTGGATACGCAAACACCAAGTGTCACTACATACTGAGGTTCTGCCTGTCCTGGGTGCTGTGAAGGATGGGACTAACCTTGTTGATGTGGAACATTCCATATCACTTGTCTGTGAAGACATTTGCAAAGAAAAACACCTTTGACCACAAGTCCATCAGACAGTGATCAGCATCTTCAAGACCCTGCAGGAAAAGAAGAAAGTGAATCCTGTTGGGTTGTTCCCTGAGCAAACTGACAAAGTCATTTGGCAGAATGTCTCATCCCCAGAACTTTCCAACAAACACCAAGACATCACATGGCTGGTGGTGAGAAGTGCACTACCAGTGCGATCCTTCATGTAATTCATCTCTGTGCACTACGGTACACTGCCCTCAAAGTGGCTGTGGGGCTGTAGAGACTGTCATACATCTCCATCTGGAAGGTGCCTTTGATAAGGAAGTCTGGAGAGGCATGCAATGGTTTTTGTCGAGGTTCATCTGAAGCAGCTCCAAACTGGGACTCTGCTATATGGTCTGTTCCCCTGGACGCGCACCGAGACCAACATCAACGGTGCCTGGAGGACCATCAACTCTTTGGTTGGCCGAAGCTTGTTGGTCTTCCAGAGCAAGGAGTTGACTTCGATCAAATATAGCAGACTGGCACATTACAAGGTCCAGGACTATGTACTGAAAGATGCATTAAAGCTTCGGACAGCTGCTGCCAAGGTGCAGTGGGGAAAGACCATCGTCTAAGGTCTTTCTGCAGAAGGACAATAGAGGTCTGTTCAGTTATCAGAATCTCCCAATGCCTCAAATATAAGTAAATATAGTCTTGTATAAGTAAGAAATGCCTTTGATTTGTTTGTTCGATAGAGTCAAACTTCAATGTTTATTTGTTTGTTTCTTCATATGCTACTATAAAGACCTGAACTGCTTTAGTGACGATGTATATTAAGAATTTTTTATGAATAAAGTATATTTTTGAAATAAAGAAAAGTCATTCAGATCAGCAGTCTGATCAACCAACCAAGGAATTTCTTGGATTTTCTCATAAAGCAGGAAACATTTGAATGTGTGCTATGTCAAATAGTAGAACAATCCTGGGATGGCTGCCAAAGTCTCCATTATAAATTTGTGCAAGATTCTGAATCTGTGGCCCTATCTTTCTATCCTTTGCAATGTCAGATACACTTCAATGCTCATTTCACTGCATTGATGACACTGCAACCACATCTCTGTAACAGCTGTCTGATCATATCCATTGATTTCTATTTGTGCCATCAATTCTCTAATCATCTGAACACACGCAGCATTCATAAATAACCCTTAATCCTGACCTTTTCTCATTTTTCACTAATCCAACTGCATTTGCTGTTCCTCTTTTTTAAACTTCTACCCATTCTGCTGTCTCTAACCACCCTCTGAAAATGAATTCACTTTTTTGCTACTATCCCAAACGATTGATGAAATTGATCCTGACCTGAATTCTCCCTGCAACCACTTAGTTTAAAGATTCCTATAGTTCTATTTATTCAATTTGACATTGGCCTTTGGTTCAATTGCAGCCCACTTTCCTCTCTCTCCACTAATTGAAACCCCTTTTGTCCATACAGATGTTGGACTCAGTTTTCAACTTGATGATCTTCTTTACTGAAAGTCAATTTGCTTATGGTTCAGGTACTAGTCCAGACATTGGTCCTTGAGTTTTTGGGTTTTTTAATTTAGTCTGAGCTGCTTATATTCTCTCACCAGAAACTCTTTCTTAGTTCTACCTATGTTGTCAACACCCATACAGGTATCAATAATTGAAGCTTTTCCATCTCACTCCAAGTTCATCTTCACGCCAGAGGAGGCATTCTTCACTCTAGCACTGGGCAGACAACACAATCATTTGGAAACAATGGGCTGAATCTTACCAAAAATTGGCTGAGTGTAATTTTTAGCAAATTTCATGGAAGTGCATCATGCCTCTACGGCACCACACTTATCCTGTTCTCCCCCTCGGCAGAAACGGAAGTACTTGATATTATTAACCTCATAGAAATATACATCAGACACAGGAGCAGCAGGCATGTTTGTCAAAGGTACTGGATAAACTGACATTAAGGTTGCAGAGTGTTCCAATGCTGTTAGCACCATATTGCGTCTAGCATGTGGGCATCTGGCTGCCTCCATGGACAGATTAGCAACCACCATAGGAGCCAGGTTCAACACCCACAGCCTCTGCTGCACATACACAGAGATCTCCAATCCACTGCTTTAGCCATGATGACAAGGCAATGGGGGATGAAGGACCTTGACCTCACTCTAGGTGCCCCCCCCTCACAAGGAGATAGGGTGGTGCCAGACAAAGGAGGAACACCAGTTCCCCACGTCAGCACACTCCAGAGGTGGCTCCACCTGACCTGATCCCCTCAGCCCTGGGGAGTTTAAGCTGGAGAGGGTGCATCTGCAACAAAAACAGAAATTGCTGAGGAAACGCAGCAGGTCTGGCAGAATCTGTGGAGAGAAAACAGTGTGAATATTTCAAATCCAGTGACCCTTCTTTAGAGTGTATCTGCCTCTGGCAGGACACATTCAGCTTGTCTGGGCCCTCTGGACTCAAACGCCCGGGGTGACCCAACCAAAACTCCAAAGCCATGGGTCTCCACTATTGGGCATGCTCTCTCCACCCCAGCTGTAAGCTTTGGAACTGCACTGATGTGTAATGGGAGGGAAAGGAAGAAAAAGATTTTCTGAACATAAAGAGGTGGCAAGGGTACTGCTTCATTACAAATACATGATCAGATTTGTTAATAAATGTTCACTTTTTACCATCAGGTATGTAAGAAAATGTCTGTCCAGTTGTAACTAAAAGATTGAAAGTGCAGAACTTGGCCATCCTTCATGCTCCACAATGATTTATAGATCAAGGCAAGAAGAGAGCAACTACTGCACTATATATGAACCTGGATGGTGCTTGCAATTTTCCCAAATAGGGTGAATGTCTCCAGAACAGAAAATGTTGCTTGTGCATCACAGTCATTAGCAGGATGCCATATGATGTAGTCAACAGTGCTTTGTATCCCCTCATTCTGACTCAGCATCCATCTAATCTTCATCTCTTCTCTAATATCCCCACAGCAGCGGCACCTAATACCCTCTTGATCTTTCGTGGCCAGAGCCTCCCAGAATTGAGCATAACCTACCCCCATAATCCTCCTAGATGACAGCCTTAAAAAATGAGAGACTAAACCTCTGGCTGATCTCTGTGCAGCCTCCTGAGTGACTTCCCAGACTGTTTTTACTGGATACATGGGGCTGACCATGGACCTCTCCCCAGACTGCAAGCGATCCAGACCCTTACTGTTCCAAGTGGCAGACTGACTGTACCAAAACTGCTGGACTGATATCAGAGGCTGCTCTTGACTTGTGCAGGATACCCTGACAAAATTTACCCTTGACCTGACTGGTGTTGAAGGTGTCGATGCTGACTGGTGTTGAAGGTGTAGGTCCAACAGACCAAGCACCAAGCTGGAGTCGCCAGGTAACCGCTGTGAATTTCATATTGGGAATTGTCACTATTTTGTTTCGATTTTGCAGGTTGGAGATCGGGAAACTGCATATCAATGACATCAGACTTTTCTTTATGTTTGTTCACAAGATGCGAGTGTCACTGACTAGGTCAGCATTTATTGCCGATCCCTGTTGCCCAGAGGGTAGGTAACAGTCAACCAGATTGTTGTGGATTCACAGCCAGACCAAGTAAAGATTGCAGTTTTTCTTCAGTAAAGAACATTAGTGTAACAAATGGTTTTAAATGATAGTTCACAGTGTTGCCATTTGGCTAGCTTTTTTTATTCCATATTTCTTTCAAATACAAATTTCTTCATCTGCTATGGTGGGACTAGATCTCATGTCACCAGAACAATTACGTGAGGTTCCGGAATACCAGTCTACTGAATTTACCACTATGCCACTGCCTCCCTTAATAATGAAACATTATAATGCTAACACCCCTGTTACCCTCACTAGTGAGGATCTCACCTTGCTGATCTTGGTAAGAAAATGGGAGTTTTTACCCTTTTTCCCTCAGCGTCGAGAAACATTTCACTTGCCAGTTCACACAATTTTGTGCTTCCTTGTGTTGGCCCACATCATTTAGAAGATACTGGGTAGATTCCGCCCAGTATCAATCAACCTATTACAACTCCACTCCTGAAAAGGCAGAATATTGCAGATCCTGGAAATCTCAAATAGAAATAAAACATGCTGCTGTCCAGTTCCAGTAACACTGCCAAGGACAGCAGCTGTTTGCAGACAATCCCTATGAAGGGCCACGCTGCGGCCAGACATTCAGGTCCCACAGGGTGGGTGTGGGATTGGTTCGGGGACTGGGGTGCACCAAGTAGGGACAACATTTTCTACTGGCTAAGCCTTGCATGGAGTGCAGGCTGCCCAAAAAGGGAAGAACACCCACAGGGCCGAACTGCCAAGATTTGGCTTTCTATGCACTTCATCACATGGTATGGGCAGTGTCAACAGCCTTAAGGACCATAATTAGTCACCTATGGGCCTCAATTGTCTGGACTAATACCTGTCCTGTCACTAATGAAATGCCATCATAATCAGATAGTCGATAAACAAGGACCCCTTTGTCATTGGACCCCAGCCAATTTTATGCCCCTTCCCCAGTACCTCCTGTTCCCAGGGTGTAAAATTCTGGCTTTAGAATTCCCTCAGTCACCAAATTCCTATGTAAGTACTCTGTAAAATCAGTATTCTATTGAAGTGGACACTGTTCTACTTACTCCCTTATTAATTAAAGGAGAATAATGGCAACTTCTCTAACTGATCTACGTTCCTGAATTTACTCATTCCCATAGTTCGTGTCTGCATTTTCTCCCAAGCCTTCAGATTGTTCCTAAATGTGATATCCCAGAATTGGAGGCAACACACTTGTTGATGATGAATGTTTTATGAAGGTTCATCGTAACTGCCATGCTTTGATACTCTAATCCTCTCTTGTAAAGTCCAGGATCCCACTGTATACTTTCTTCCAGTCCAAAAAAACAACTACTATCCACCAATTCCGGTCTGTCAGCCAGCTTCATTTATATATGCAGCCATTGTCCCCTTTATTCCTTAAGATTCAAACGTGCTGGCAAAACTACTTTATGCAACAATTCAAATGTCCCTGGAAATCCATGTACACAACATCATTTGCATTAACCTCATTAACCATCTGTGTTATCACATTAAAAAATCTATCAGGTCAGTTAAAAATGATTTACCTTAACAAATCCATGCTAGTTTTCCTTAATTAAACCACACTTGTCTCAGTTATTTTAATTTTGTTTCAGACTACTGTTTCTATAAACCTACAATTGACGGCAAACTAAATGGTCTCTTGTGATGTGTTTATACTGACAAAACTTTTTGTAAAATTTACAAGTCCCCAGTTCTTGCACAGCTCCTGTGTCTAGATATTTTCTATTCAACCTATTAAAAATGTTATGACCAATCTCTGGAGTAGGTGAGACTTGAACCCAGGCCTCCTGACCCAGTGGTAGGGACACCACCACTGTAACACAGGGATCCACAACAAACTGAGGCTGCAACAGTACTTTGGCCACCCCTGTGTGGAAGGAGGATTGGAATATTTAAGCCAGTGTTTCTACAATTAATATCCTACATTCAATAGTATCTTTAGATGCTTTCCATATGTTCCTTATCGTTTATCAACTTTAATAACGCTGGTCATTCTAATATCTTCTCTTTTCTAATTTCAAGAATATCTATAATTTTAGCAACTTCTTGCACCATGAGATGGGCACACTTGCTTTCTGGATATTTTCTAATCAATGTTTTCAGAGATGTTATTACACAGCTCTGGAGCAGGCTGGTAGCTGAACCTGGATCTCCTGGCTCAGAGGTAGGGACACTATGACTGCACCACAAAAGCCCTGGCATATTTTCGCTTGCTAAAGAGAAATGCAATGTGTTCATACCATGCTTCAGCCATGACCTCTGCCTCCATTCCCCATTCCTTCTCTTACAGTTCTTTTGCTACTTATATGTTCATAAAAAAAATCTTTATGTTAGGTTGACAGTTTCTCCTCATACTATCTCTTTGTTGCTCTTGTTTACTTTTTTAATTCCCTCTCAGATCTTTCTATATTCAGCCTATTGCTCATTTGTATTATCAGCCTCAGCTCCATATGCCTTTTCTCTACTTCATCATTGTTATAAATATGTGGGTGTCCTGCACCTTTGAGAGAGTTAAAAGCTAGCAGAACTGCCTGACACAACATCAAGTGTTCTGAACAAGATATAATGCCACATTTGGTCAAATAACTTGATTAATTGGTTGCCTGGAGATGACAAAACAAATTTGAATTAGGCCAATCAGTAATTAATTATACCCTGAAAAATACCATACTCCATTTAAGTTTGAATTTAGTTTGACAATCTTAAAAGCCAATGACACAATCCACTGTTTGGGGGTATAACACCAGGGAAAATTGAACAGTTTGGAGGAGAACTGCCTCCTCACCAGCATCTGCAGGCTGAGCACAGAATAACTCTCTTAAAGGTACCTTTATCAATCAGTGACTTGTGAAACAGAAATGTCTAAGGAGAAGAAAATAAGACAGAGGAAGATAACGGGAAGATTTGACATCAGGCTGGTTTTGAAAATTTAAATTTTCAAATTAAATCGGGGAGGTTTTATCGGACTAGTATTGTAGAAGGGGAAGGTAAAAGATAGGTTAGAGGAAGGAGTTGTAAATAGTTATTAATTAATTATTCTGTGTTATACTTTAAGAAATAAAGTTGTTAATTTTTACTTTAAATAGTTCTTGGCCTCTCGAATTTTCACAGATTACTGCATGGGGTAAATCTTTTCTGTGTTGCTGGTTTACATGAAGCAGGGGGGTTTACCCCGTGTCATAACAATCATGTTTTTCATTTCTTTTGTCAGCTAGGATTTCTGGCTTTGATTATCCTACATTTCCTTCTTGTGAGAATGTACCTCAACTCCACTCACCTCTTCAAAGACAACACATTGCAGTACTAAAGTTTTGCCTACCAATCTTTGATCACAATTTACATTACCCAATCTTTTCTCATTCCATTGCAATTAGCCTAGCTCTAATTAAGCATTTTTACTGTGTATTGCTCCTTGTTCCTTCTATTGTTAACCTTAAATCTTATGATGTTATGATTATTATTCCCTTAAATTTTATGGTGGATTCTGAAGACAATGGATTCAGTCTTCTAAATATTCAATTGAAGGAAGTTTTTGCTCAATTAGTGCTAAATATTGGATAGAAAGTGAGGTCTGCAGATGCTGGAGATCAGAGCTGGAAATGTGTTGCTGGAAAAGCGCAGCAGGTCAGGCAGCATCCAGGGAACAGGAGAATCGAGGTTTCGGGCATAAGCCCTTCTTCAGGAATCAAAGATTCCTGAAGAAGGGCTTATGCCCGAAACGTCGATTCTCCTGTTCCCTGGATGCTGCCTGACCTGTTGCGCTTTTCCAGCAACACATTTCCAGCTCTAAATATTGGATAGACAGTCTAATGATTTAGAGATAGAGTTGATGTTGAGCAAAATGGTGTTGAGTAGAGAGGAGGTGTCATCAGGGTACATTTGAAAATTATGTTGTTCTTTCAGATGGTATTACTGAGAATCAGCAGTAGTGAGAAATAGGAGGAGGGGTCAAAGATAGATTCTTTAGGAACGCGAAACCTAACTATGTTGGAATGGGAAGAGATGTCTATGATCAGATTGATCAGGATCAAAGCAGGATTTTGTTGTTCTACCCAGCTGTATTCTACATATTTATTTGGCCATCCAAATAGAGTTCTAGAATTGAATACTATCTGGCATTCACATTGGTCAACAGGTAGTTAACACTTTAACCATTCTCAGGTTCCATAGCATAAAAAACAATGTCTCAGCTGTCAGTTGAAAACTGTTGAATGCAAGATAGTGCTACTCAGCATATCATAACTATTCCATTATTCCCAACAAATTATTAGTGTTCATCTTTGGAAATGTTTTTCATCGAGAGATGCACTCTTAGTAGTTCAGAATGTCATGTGATTTTTAGTAGCTGTAATAACCAAAACTAGATCAGTAAGAGTCACAATTCAACATTCATTAAGATATTTCCAATACACAAAATTCCAGGGGTATTAAACTAAGACACCAGATGTCCATTCGAGTTCAGAATTGGCAGAAAACTGGATTTTGTCACCATTAAATCACACCACAATGATCATACACAAATAATCAGCCTGAAAAAACTCATGAAAAGCATTAAGGTATGTCCAGAATCCACACTTTGAACATTTATCTTGGCAACAACTTTGAGCATTCCTGCATGACCATTAGGCATTGCCTCACTGCACCATGCTGTTTCATTACAAATTTAATCACAGAGCATGAAATTAGTGTTGCCAATGGGTGATTGCAAATTGACAACTCCGTCTACAGATCCCAAATCTAAAACAGAAAAGAGTCAGTCAGTCAATAGGCTTCCAAAGTGCTATTGCCCATTTTGCATTACTAACCAAAACCAATTTTACCCCAGTAGTGTCTTCAATCATTTTGAAACAGAGTGATAACATTGTGGTATGCCATTGTAATGGTACGCAAAAATGACTTGCATGCTTATTGGAAACACCACACCCAGCAAAGAGAAATTACAGAGGATTACCATATTCTGTTGAAATATAATGGACAAAGAAAATAAATACATGATCTAGATCAGATATTTATAGTATGATTTGCAGAGCTGTTTTCACAACAATTGTTCATTAAATGACCATAAGTAATTTATACTTCAAGGTAAAAATGACAACAATGGAATCTCAACAAAATATGAAATAATTGACAGTTTGGAAGAAGGGTCACAAGGCTGAAAGTTTAACTCTGATTTCTCCCCACCGATGCTGCCAAATCTACCTAGCTTTTCCAGCACTTTCTATTTTTCTTTCTGATTTACAACATCTGGAGTTCTTTCAGCTTTTATGAAATAATTGGTATTAATTTTTTGGGGATAAGCTGACAGCTCATGATATTTTGCTTCAAGTGCAGCCTACTTAGTCTTTCAGAAACAGGGACTTCCAATATACCTGAAGGGCTACTCTTTTCAAACAGTTGGTAGTTATGTTCAGAATTTATAGATTTAAAGAAAAAAGTTGTTTTCAATTTTAAAAGTATGTGAGGTACGCAGTGCATTTTCATTAGTACATTACATGTTATAATCTAGTCGAAGCAAGCAGGGATGCCTGGGGTCAAAAGGAAACAACTGATGAAGGGCTTTTGCCCGAAGCGTCAATTTTCCTGCTCCTCGGATGCTGCCTGACCTGCTGTGCTTTTCCAGCACCACTCTGATCTACACTCTGGTTTCCAGCATCTGCAGACCTTACTATTGCCCACAAAAGGAAACAAGTCATTGTCAAAAATCAAAAGCAATGCAGATGCTGGGATCAGCAGGTTTGGCAGCATCTGTGGAGAGAAATTAGAGTTAGCGTTTTGGATCTAGTGACCCTTCCTCAGAACTGCTAATGGTCAAATATTGATTAAGGGACAATCAGGTGAAAACTGGATGTATATATAAATACAGGAAACAATTAAACAGTAGTATTGGAACTGTGTAATGTGTGGATTGGAGGAAAACTTTGACCAGAAAAGTATATGCCTGGACTTTGTCCATCCTCAATCTCTGATGTTTAACAATGGAGATAAAACTGTGCTGCTGTGATGAAGTAGCACAGCATTATTAAAATTGGAAGAATTGCGGGACTATTCCTTTTGGATGATCAGAATTTATAAAGACAAATGACATTCAGAGCCATGACCAACTATCTATCACCCCCACTAGCACTATGATCAATTTTTGGACGAGCAAATTTACAATTCGAAAAGTTTAGCTTGTTCCTGTAAGCAGTTCTCTTTAATCAAACAATATTTTTCATTTGCATAGGATCTTTAATTTAGTGCAACTTCTCAAGCTTCTTCCACATAAGGCAAAATATGAACAGAATTTAAAAACTACATTAAAATAGATGACCAAATATTTAGGTTTCAAACAATGTCTTAACTGAGCTCGACAAATCCAGTGTAGAAATTCCAGAGCTTAAGGCTGAGTAGCTGTAGGTTTGGTTGCCACTGAGGGAAACAATTGGAGTTGCACAAGGAAGGTTGTGGAAATCAGATGAATGCAGAAATCTCAAAGGGTAGCAGGCTTCAAGGGAATGTAAAGTTGAGGTATGGAGTCATAGGGGAATTTGAACATAGCATGGATAATATTTAAATTATAGCATTGCTGGGTCAGAAGATGGTTGAGCAAGGACAGGAGAAATGGATGACAATGACTTAGTGAGGGTTGGGATACATAAAGATGAATTTTGGTTAAGTTCATGATTATGAAGGGTAGTAGATAGGAGGCCAACCAGGAAAGGATTACAATGGACACATCTGGAGGTAACAAAAGAATAGATATGCATTTCAGCAACAAATACCCTGAAGCAGTGGTGGAGTCATTTAATAATAGTCTCTTGATGGAAAAGGTCTGGAGCCAGAGTTCATCTGTAAGTCAGGTAGAAGTACAATTTCTGAATGTTAAGCCTGAGAAGAAGGTCAGAGAGAGGAGATGGAATGATGGTTTCTAATCTATCAGGTTTAAGGAATATACTACTCTATAAATAGTATAGCAGTTTTAATTTTAAACACTTTCAATATTTTGCAAGTTATGAAACTAAAGAATACTGTGGGAAGAATTACTGTGGGAAACATTGTGCACTCCCTGTGAAAGTGAAACTGCACTCCCAAGTAGGAAACATTACTAAATGCAAATTGCTAAACGTTTATTTAACTGAATATTCTGTTGCTTTCAAACTGAGTCTCAGCCCTATCAACACTCAAATATAAACATTTAATTTTTGCTTGATTTTATTTATGATAATTGTACTTCCTACCTGACCACATTTAAGCTCTGCAGAGAAATGTTACACATTTAATGGTTAAAAACCACACAACACCAGGTTATAGTCCAACAGGTTTAATTGGAAGCACGCTAGCTTTCGGAGCGACGCTGCTTCATCAGGTGATAGTGGAGCGCCGCTCCGACAGCTAGTGTGCTTCCAATTAAACCTGTTGGACTATAACCTGGTGTTGTGTGGTTTTTAACTTTGTACACCCCAGTCCAACATCGGCATCTCCAAATCATGACATTTAATGATTAGGAGATGTGTCCAATTAGAAAAATAATAGAGGAAAATTATCAGGAACTATAAATTTTAAGGAATTAAAAGAGGGTAGACTCTAAGGTGCCTTGAGCTTACACTGCCATTCAATTTCATCATTAATGATGTGTTTCAATTCCACTTGCCTGAAACAATTTCTTAAAACCTATCCTGTAGAGACTCTTCAGAGTCTTGTATTTTTCAATGATATTAACTCGTTTTCAAACTCCAGAGCGTATAGGCCCAGCTTACTGAGCCTTAAATCATCTAAGAAGACTCTTACCATAAGAAACCCCGTCCTGAACCTTTGTTACATCACCTGTAATGCAATTATAGAAACCAATTTGCAAACAGTCCTCTCTGGTTTCACTAAAATCCTACATAATTGTAGGAAGATTTTCATATTTTTACCCTGCACTTCCCTTGTAATGAAGGACAGCCCATCATTAACCTTCCTAATTGCTTGCTGCATATGCATTCTGTGGGTTCCTTATATGAGTTCCAGATCTAATCTCCCTCATCATCAATATTTGGAAGTTTCATACTTTTTAAAACATATTCAGTTTGTCTATTTTTGTTACCAAAGTGAGTCGCTTGAGACTTCCTCACATAATGGTTCAACTGCTATTTTATCGCACAACCACTTAATCTATCTATGTCTTACTGCAGGCTCATTGTGGCCTTCTCATAGTGTACATTCATGCCTAACTTTATATCAGCAGGAAAGTTTTATCTTTCATCAGGAGAACAGAGACAAACCCTAACTCTGATCCCAATCCTATCACATGTTCTAAACTGGTAACTTATTGTCAACTACACAGTGACCAAGTAATACCTTAAAATTGATCATTCAAAAATAAATAATATTATAAGTTACAATTTTATTGATTTTGAAAAGGTTACAAAGTCTTATTGTTACATTGTCTGATATATTAATAATCATATACAATATTTTCCTTTGGTTGGCAGGGATACTTGGCATGTATGAAAAGTCATAGAGTCATAGAGATGTACAGTATGGAAACAGACCCTTCGGTCCAACTCGTCCATGCCAACCAGATATCCCAACCCAATCTAGTCCCACTTGCCAGCACCAGGCCCATATCCCTCCAAACCCTTCCTATTCATGTACCCATCCAAATGCCTCTTAAATGTTGCAATTGTACCAGCCTCCACCACTTCCTCTGGCAGCTCAATCCATACACGTACTACCCTCTGTGTGAAAAAGTTGCCCCATAGTCTCCTTTATATCTTTCCCCTCTCACCCTAAACCTATGCCCTATAGTTCTGGACTCCCCGACCCCAGGGAAAAGACTTTGCCTATTTATCCTATCCATAGTGCTAAAGGGAGTGAATGTTGTGGATGAGGTGTTAGTGAAGCAGGCTGTTTGTTTCTTGATGGTTTTGAGCATCTCGAATATGGTTCGAACAGTACACATTCAGGTAAGTGGAGAATATTCCATCACACTCATAACTTGTACATTGCAGATAATGGGCAGACATTGGACAGACAAGAGGGGAGTTTCCTGTGGCAGAATTCCTCGTCTCTAACCTGATATTGTAATCATAGTATTTATATGCTGTTCCAGTTCAGTTTCTGGTCAGTGGTAACCCCCAGAATGTTGACAGTTAAAGACTCAGTGATGGTAATACCATTGAATGTCAAGGTCTAATGGTCAGATTCTCTCTTGATGGAGATGGTCATTTGTCTTGTGTGAAGCGAATGTTACTTGTCAATGATCAGCCCAAGCCTGAATATTGTCTCGCTCCTGCTGCATATACAAAGACTGATTTGGTAGTGGGGAATTGTGAATGATGCTGAACACTGTGTAATCATCTTTGAGTACCACTACTTCTGACCTCGCTAAGGAAGGAAGATCATTGATATTGCAGCAAAGGATGTTTGCTCCACCTTACTAACCTGAGGAATTCCTGCAGTGATGTCCTGGGGCTGAGAAGATCGACTTCCAACAACCACAATCATATTCCTTTGTGCTAGATACAACTTTAACTAATACAGAGTTTACCCCTTGACTTTACTGACTCAAGTTTATACTGACTTGAATTGATGTCAAGGGTCTTCATTCTCACCTCACCTCCGAAGTTCAACTCCTTTCTCCATGTTTGGACCAAGGCTGTCATGAAGTTGAGAACCAAGTGGCTCTGGTGGAGCCCAAACTAATTAACAGTAAGCAGGTTATTACTTTACAATTCCTCTTTGATACCACTCTTGATGATAATTTCCATTATTTTGCTGGTGATAGAATAAGACTGATAGGGCAATAATTGGCTGGATTGGAATTTGCCTGCTTTTTGTACACAAGGCATACCTAGGCAACTTTCCCTATTGGCAGGTCGATGTCTCTGTTGTCACTGTACTGAAATCTTCAACAGCTTTAACAGAATCCAAGCCAAGCTATTGAAAAATCCAGTTACTGTTTGTCACATTCTCCCTCAAGGTACACGTCACCCACTTTACCCAACAGCTTAGTTGCAGGGTAGCAAGAGCACTCCTAGCACAGTGCTGACAAGTTACTGCTGTGTGTCTGACAAGGACTATCCTACATTTGAGGACATTGACTTGCTGGATCACCAACTGGGAGAGATTCCAGTCCCAATGACAGCTTTACCTCCTGACCCGATTAATATCTGCACAATCTTCAACAGCACCTGGGAGCACAGGCAACCAGCTTGGCACTGTAGAAAGTTGACTTAACTCATAGATTTTTACAATACAGAACAGGCCCATCAGCCATCGAGTCTGCACGAGCACAAACCTATTTTAAATTTACACTCGTCTCACTTTCTAGCATCGAGAGTTGAAAAGGGTGGCGCTAGAAAAGCACAGCATCCAAGGAGCAAGAGAGTCAACCTTTTTGAGCATAAGCCCTTCATCACGGTAATGTCCTAGGTTCAACTATCTTCAGCTGATTCATCAATGACAATCAATGACTTTCAGCATGTCACTCATAGCCTTGAATGTTATGACATATCAAGTGCTCATCCAAGGTTATGAGTTTTCCAGCATCAACTACCCTCCCAGGCAGTGCATTTCAGAGCCCCAACCCAATCTGGGTGAAAAATATTTTCCTAAACTTCCCTCGAGACCTCTGCCTTCTACCTTAAAATTATACCCTCTTACTGTTGACCCTTCAACTAATGAGAACAGCTGCTTTCTATCCATCCTGTCCATTTCCCTCATAATCTTATACACCTCCATCAGGTCCCTTCTTAGCCTTCACTGCTCTAAAGAAAACCACCCAAGCTTATTCAGCTTCTCTGTATAGCTAAACTGTTCCATCCCTAGCAACCTCCTAGTGAATCTCTTCTGCAATCACTCCAATGTGATCACATCCTTCCCATAGTGCGGAGACCTGCTCATCTAATCTATGCCTCAATTGGTAATGGAGAGTATTCCATATGGCTTCTTAAGCACCCTGTTAGCCAATCCTGCCACCTTCAGGAATCTGCGGACAAGGACCTAAGATCCCTCTGTTCCTCTGAGCTTCCTTGTGCCCTACCATTCATTGAGTGCTCCCTTGTCTTGTTACTTCTTCCAAAGTGTATCATTTGTCAGGTTTAAACTCCATTTTCCTCTGATGTGCCCATCTGACCAATCTCCAAACCTGAGCTATGTTTGGCACTCATTTTGAACAGAAGATAAACTCTATTTAAGTAAATTCTTTTTATCCCTTTTATAACTCAAAATGGTGCTAGATTGTGGTGACAAAACACTTTTCACTGTATCTTCCTAGATATATGTGGCAATAAAATTATTCAGTCATTCTTATAACCTAAGACCTTCTTCCTCACTGTCAATCACCTGGTCAATCTTTGTGTTATCCACAAACTTGCATATCATTCCTCCACATTTTCTTTTATATCAGTTTAGATATCATGAACAATAAGGGAGCACATGGTATCCCTTTGGACACCAGTCTCCAGTCACAGCCTTCTACCTGCACCCTATGTCACCTGCCCCAAAGGCAATTTCAAATCCACCTTGGCAAGTTTCCCTGGACCCCATGGGTGTTTAAATTCTTTATCAGTCTCCCAAGTGGAACCCTGACAAAGAATCCAAATTTGCAGAAATGTTCTTCTGTAGGTGAAACTATTTGCCTCCACTTGCCTAGTACACCATGAACTGTTTATTCCCCTTCATATCAGACAATTGGCTGCTGGCCCACGGACAGCCAGTACTCTTTACTGGCTGTAGATGCCTGATAATGTAGTCTCCAGGTTTATCATGAGCATCATATCTAGAGCATCAGAAAATTGTAGAATTGAGCTGACTTTATGTTATTTGAAAATTAGGGGGAGGCCATTTAGAACAGAGTTGAGAAGAAACTTCTTCAACCAGAAAGGGTGGATATATGGAATGCTTTGTCCCAGAAGGCAGTGGAGACCAAGTCTCTGGATACTTTCAAGAAAGAGATGGATACAGCTCTTAAAGATAATGGAATCAAGGGTTGTGAGGAAAGGGCAGGAACAGGATACTGATTGTGAATGATCAGTCATGATCATAATGAATGGTGGTGTTGGCTTGAAGGGCCGAATGGCCTACTCCTGCACCTATTGTCTATTGTCAGTTCACTTGTGCCCTAACAAATACTGATTTGTTGATGCTGTGCATTATCTCCAAGTTAGTTACCACAACTTTCTGTCTCTCAGCTCTATACCATTGATGGGGTCAAATTTAGTTTTGGAGGACTAAAATTCATCAAGCCTATTATTCACCTGATTTGGTTATTTGCATACCAAAAGAGGTCGGTGTCTGGGTTGTAGTACATGGGGCCATTAGGGGTTGTTGTGTGAATCATAACAATCACTGTTTTATTTAAAATAAAAGTTGATATTGTACCACGGAAGACAATATCTGGACCAAGTAATGGAATGGCCAGAGGCTGAGCCACCTTGTAGATTTCAAGAGGTAGAACAAGAGAGATAAAGAGGCTGAGAGGTTTAAGGAGGGATTTCTAGTCCTTGAAGCCAAACAGCTAAAAGCATCATCTCCAAAGCAGAACAATGCTTTGGGAATGTGCAAGAGATTAGAATTGGAGGAGCGTATAGATGTCAAAGGCCTCTAAGACTAGAGTATGCGACAGAAGTAGGGAGGGTAACGCCATGAAGGGGTTTTAAACCCAGATGAAAATTTTAAAATTGAGACATGATTGGACCAGGAGACAGTAGGTGCAAAGGTGATTGATAGGAAATCGTGCAGGTTAAGAAAATGTAGCAGAGTTATAGATGACATAAGCTTACATAGAATGGAGGATGAGAAGCCAGTAGGAGAGCATCAGAATAGTCAACTGTAGAATGGAGCAAAGGTTTCAGCAGTAGATGAGCTGAGGCAAAATCATATTTCGGCAAGGTTATGGAGGTGGAAATAGTCAGTCTTGGTAATATGCTAGTTCAGTTGGCAGGACAGCTGATTTGTGATGCATGGTGGTACCAACAGTATAGATTTGATTCCTGAACCAGCTAAAGTTACCATGGAGGGCGTACTTTCCCAAACTCTGCCCTCGCCTGAGGTACGGTGAACCTTAGGCTAAGCCACCATTTGTCGTCTTTCTCTCTCTCTAATGAAAAAGCAGCAATTTGGTCTGATAGGACTACGGCAATTGCACCTATTTTCTGAGTTATAGGTTCATCTGAAGGTCAAAAGCAGCATCAATGCTGTGGATGGCCTTTCTCTGTTTCTATTGCCAGTGATAGGATGTTTGTAGGAATGCCGGAGAGGAAGGCTAGAAAGTGGAGATTGTGGAGGGATACAAAGAATGGAGCTTCAGTCATCTCAATAATTAATTGCAGGAGATTGCCGTTCATCCAATGTTTGAACGAGCAATGTGAGAAATCAGAGATGGTGGCAGTGACCAGAGAAATACCGCTGAGATACAGATGAATGTTATGACAAGTAGAAAAGAAAGTGAGATTGAAAATAGGCAGCAGAATACAAATAGAGAAAGACTGTGAGTTGGTGATGATGGCAGATTTGAATACAAGTGAAACTGCGCCTGAACAGATGGAACCATGAACACTGTAAACTTATGTGGGGTGTGTGTGTGTGTGTGTGTGTGTGTGTGAGAATCGGCAGAAAAAATACCCTTCAAAGACAATATGACTATAGGGAAAAATAAGTCAGAAAATAGAGTAACATTGGAGAAAGAAATGACTACAACCTAAGCCAAAGGACATTAAGGCATATTTATTTAATATTTAATATTGTCACTTGTACCTAGGTACAGTGAAAAGTAGTTAATGTTGTCCTGTTCTGCGCCATCTTGGATTACAGAATAAATTACTAAATAAATTGTATAAATTGTAAACTACTGAATAAATTAATATTAAATTGATATTACGAATACTGAAACAGGTTCAAAAGTTCATCTTTCTCTCTCTTTTACCCTTCGACTTTACCTTCTCTGCTCCTCCAGTCACAGCTGCCTGACATTGTCCCCAGGGTTTGGCAATGTGCTCCTTTTTTGCTGCCACTGGTGCCATCACTTCCACATCTGCCGTCAGAACTGCAGAGTGTCACGCTGCGCAGATTCCGCACCTCCTCTGACACTGGACATTGACTGAAAGAGTCCTGGCTCTGAGTTGACTGACAGGGCCTGAGGTCATTTTCTGATGCCACCAGGTGAGATGGAGTGAGGGTGGAGATACATGGGGCCCTGGCCTCCTCCTGGAGGCGATCAGGAGTAGGCCCCAGGGCAACCAAAACAAACATAAGTTACAAAGCTGGAAAGACAACAAAGCTGTGTGGATGTGGCTGAATCCACCAGGAAAAAGGAAAGAATTGTTGGAGGCAGCTGAATCCGTGATTTTGGTTTTTGTGTGAAAAACATTCATCAACTTCTTGTTAGTGTTAGGGTGTGGCGGGCATAAGTAGGTGTTTTATAACATTAATATTTAGTGGAAAAGAGAACGGAGGGTCAAATAAAAGCAAAGTACTGCAGATACTGGAGATTAGAATACAAATAAAAAGGTGAGCTCTGACAGTACATGTGGAGAGAGAAACAGTGTTGACTGTGCCAATATGTGCTTTTAACAGAGATTTGTTCTGGTGTGTTCCTCTTGAAGAAAGGTGTTGTAAATCTGGTGTCGCGGCACCTGCTCCATGGAAAGCAAATTAAATAATTTTGGTTTTTAAAATATTACACAAAATACTGAATAAATTAATATTAAGTTGATATTGATAATATTGAAACAGCTTCAAAAGTTAATCTTTCTCTCTCCTTTACCCTTAGACTTTACCTCAGTAGAATCGGGCTCACACACACCCATAGCTTTTGTCTTTATTTCAGTTATTGAAGTTGGGGTTTTTGGAGTTGAAGCTGCTAGATACAGCTCTCTCTTTGCTGCTGTAAAAAGCTTGTGTTCTCATTCTGCTGTTAGATTTATTTTATCAGTGTTCCTTTTCCTGGACTGAAGGAGATAGCAAGTGAGAAAGAATCTGTTTTGTTGAATATGCCTTTGCCAAAGGTGTGTTTATGGGATGCTGCTAAATTGAACAGTTGATGAATAGTATATATTTTTTGTTTAGTATTTTGTTAATAAAGTTATGCCTTTTTTTGGTTTGTATGTTAATCATGGTGTAAGAATAAAGTGTGTTTTGTTCAAAACCTAGTAGCTTGACCAATCAAGTCACATTTGGAATGCAGCACCTTAAACTTGGCTTCAAATAAGATAAAAGTTATGGTCTATGCTACTTCCTTGATATGTCTTGTGGGAACTTAGTGTGGTCCATAACATGACATTTCGAGTGTGGTATGACTCTTTGGAATCTCAAAAAACATGAAAGATATCTTTGCATTTCAGCATGATCTTTCAATAATGCTACTCTTTAGCAGTGATGAACATGTCATATGAATGCTTTATGTCTCCCAGCAAAAACTGGCAAGAGATAACTAAACCAGTTGTTGCCAAAACTGCTCAAATCTGTGTTCAATATACTTAGAAAAGTGAAGATGAAGGGTAAACTAGTGGAATGTCAATGGACAGAGGTTCAAATACGGACAAAGCATCCAAACTGGTGGACAGGATTTGATTTCACAAGTTGGTAGCTGCAGACATGTACTGAAACTTGTGGATCAAAGACAAGACTACATTTGAAAGAGCTACTTCAAATGACTTGAGGGGAAGGATTTTCCAGGACAGACATAGAGAAGGAATAAGCTTGGATGGGAAGGAAACTTTTGGTGGAAAACATTACAAGGAAGTGCTCAGGTTTTGTCTTCCATTTAAGAGCTGACAGAATAAGTCATATTTCATTCCTAAAATCTTTACTGTGACAACTGACAAAAAAAGACTAAATACTATTTCTTGTTGAAGGCAGCCTATACTTTAAACTATAGATTGTAGCATTCCCTTTTTATAATTATCACTCATCACAGTCTCCAAGGATTGGCAATCCTTTAGCAACCAGTCGATGTCATCTCTTGTTATCAAATACTGTACTTGCTTAAATCCACCACTAGCAACTACGCCTGTTTTGATGACTCATCTTGTCCTGCCCATGACAGAAAAAATCTCCTGCAAGATTGCAGGGTATGTCTCTTTCATGCATTCACTTCTGGTAGCTCACAAAGTCAAACAGCCTTTGCTCACTGCTGGCCACATAGACACTGCTGTCTGTCAATGGTACTTGTTGATTTATACAGAAACCTATATATAACTTGATCTCAACAATGTCTTCATCTGCCTTCTTTTCTGTGATAATGTGAAATGCATAAACCATGTCCATTTTAAAAATGTTTTCATGGGATGTTGTCATAAATGGCTAGGCCAATATTTATTGACCATCTCTAATTGTCCAAATGCTAATTAGGAGACAACCATATGACTATGAGATTGAAGTCACCTGAGTAAAGATGGGCTGTACCTTTCCCTTAAGGACATTATTGAACTACAGGTCTTTCTGCTATAACACGATAGTTGTGTTCCTCTGCAACCTTGCTGAAGAAAATCACTAATAGAAAACTGCTATACCCGTTCTCACTATCCAAACAACGCCCACAATTTGTTGATTGCATTATAGCCAATTCCCGCTGATGAAATGTGTGGTATAGCAGAACAACCTGTAAATGTTTTTTTTTAACCACAATCAATGGCAGTTACATGGTCAGTTTTTTCTAAATTCAAATTTAACTATCTGCCATGGTGGAATTTGAACCGATGTTACCATGGCAGATAGACTGGGCTTCTGGATTCCGAATTCAGTGACAATACCAATAGGCTCTCACCTTTTTTATATTTAAATGCTAATTGCTAAGAAATGCTAACTAGCTGTCTTTCATCATAAAAGCAAATTGACAGTTTGCAATATAATTGTTTATGACCTAATACCATCAACACCCTTCTAATACTTTAACAACTTAATGCCGACTCATAATAAATTCAGAGACTGTGGCTGTTGTCTCCAAGCATTAATGTCTTGCACCACCTTTTTAGCAAAACAATCTAAGTCCTCATTGGATTGCTACCAATCAAACCACCCAGGTTGACCAGACAGCCAGACTGATGCACAGATCATATATCCCCCTTCATTTAGCTTCTCCATTCAGAACAAACCAATTTAGAGGAAACTCACATTTGGAAGGACACAATTTTTCAAGTATACTTATTGGCATGAGGAAGTATGAAAAAAATTGAGAAAATATGGCCAATAATCTCAAGGCCAAGGATCAACTCCACCTTCCAGGAACATCTGCCAAACGTGTGGTTGGAATTGCAGCTCTAGGATCAGGCTTATCAGCCATACAAGGAACCACAGAGCCTGTGACAGTGACATGGACATGCCTAGGTGGACATTTGTACTTGTTAGTGAGTGATTTCCAGTGACGATGACAACAGTCCCAAAGTATAAGAATCTTATAAATCTCATAATTGTTACTGTAGTTACAATAGGAATAACAAGGCCATGTACGAGGTAAAGTCAAGGGAGTAGTCATGTATATAATTGGGAGTTTATATAGAGAAAGTGATATGGAGAAGAAAGGAAGACGATAAGCTTAAAGGAAAGAACCAGAGATTAGTTGAAAAGGTGGGCAAAATCCTTGCGGATGAGAAGTCGCTCAGTGTGTAGGCTGAGGGATCAAAGTAGAAAACAGTCTTAGTAAGAATCTTCATTTAATACTTGAGCGAATTGTCCAGAGCAAGATTTCAAATTAGAAGTGCAAAGAATGTAATAATGTGAGACGTTCAAATGAGAAGTTGCCAGAAAAGTAGAGATATAGCTAAATAGAGATAAGAGTTGCACCATTGGTGTGGCATATGAAATGTGCAGCTGATGAAAAGAGGGATATCTCCTGAAGGAGAAAGATGTCATGAACCTCAGCCATGTCTCTGTCAAGGCTATGATGTTGATTTGTTCATTCATAATACACTCATAGTTGGCAAGAGTCAAAAAGTGTGGCACTGGAAAAGTACAGCCAGTCAGGCAGCATCCGAGGAGAAGGAGAGTTGACGTTTCGATCATAAGCTCTTCATCAGGATCTAAAGAGGGAATTGTGGAGGGAATGGTCTCTGCGGAAGGCTGAAAGGGATGGGGAGGGAAATATATCACTGCTGGAAATGGCAGAGGATGATCCATTGTGTCCGGAAGTGGGTGGGGTGGAACTTGAGGGCTGGGGTGGGGTTCTGTCTTTGTTGCGATTGGAGGGGTGGGGTTCAAGGGCGGAGGCGCACAAAGTGGAGGAGATATGCTGGGGGGCATTGTTGACCATGTGATGGGGAAATTGTGGTCCTTGAAGTAGGAGGGCACCTGGGATGTCCTGGAGTAGAAATGGTCCTTCTGTGAGCAGATGCGGAGGAATTGAGAGTAAGGAATAACATTTTTACAGCAGGGGGTGGGAGGAGGTGTTGTCCAGGTAACTGCGGGAGTCAGTGGGTTTGGAGCAGATGTCCATGTTGAATTGGTCACTGGAAATGGAGATGGAGAGGTTCAGGGAGGAGGGAGGTATCCGAGATAGTCCAGGTGAACTTGAGGTCAGGGTGGAAGGTGTTCGTGAAGTTGATGAACTGTTCAACTGTAGGAGAGCGAGGTGGTACCAATACAGTCATTGATGTAACGGAGGAAAAGGTGGGGAATGGTGCCGGTGTAGCTGCAGAAGATGGACTGTTTCATGTATCCAATGAAGAGGCAGGCATAGCTGGGGCCCATGCAGGTGCCCTTGGTTACCCATTTGGTCAGAAGGAAGTGGGAGGATTTGAAGGAAAAATTGTTGAGGGTGAGAACCAGTTCAGCAAATCGAATGAGTGTGTCAGTGGAAGAGTACTGATTGGGTTGGTGGGAGAGGAAGAAACGGAGGGCTGGGAGGCCTTTGTCATGCCAGACGACATGTACAGGGACTGGATAACCATGGTAAAGATGAGGCTTTAGGGGCTGGATAACCGAAAGTCATGGAGGAGGTGGAGGGCATGGGTGGTGTCCCAGATGTATGTGGGAAGTTCTCCTCCTCTTCCTCCTCCCTCTACAAGGATCTCAGTGAGTCACTGTCTCAATGCACCGTCCAAGTTGTCTTCTCTGCCCTGAAATTCTTGTCCCCTGCCCCACTTTCCCCTCATTTGTCTCTCAGCCACCTTGGCCCCCTACCCCCATATTCCTGATGAAGAGCTAATGCTCAAAATATCCACACTTCTGCTCCTCGGATGCTGCCTGACTGGCTGTGCTTTTCCAACACCATACGTTTTGACTCTGATCTCCAGCATCTGCAGTCCTCACCTTCCCCTCATAGATGGCAAAAGCCTTGTTCACAAGCAAACGTACATTTTGCAGGGAGTTGCAAAGCTTAGCAATAACAGGCTAGCCCTGTTCCCTATTTGTGTAACGATCTGAGAGAACTGATTATGTCGCTCATTATTACATCAGAAATGAAAGTAATACATAAGGAGAATGTCTTACCTGTGATGTGTGCCCGAGCCAAGATCAGACTTTGTACTGATCAACAGAAAGTAAAACTTAATGACGATATTAGATCCAAGAGGTGACACCCTGAATATCCTGGACCTAGCAACACTTATAGGTCTTTACATCCTAAAGGGCTTACAAGTTATTTGCTTTTATTGTCTCCAAACAATCTCAGAAAGCTTGGGTCTTCTATCATGTATAGGAATGCTCAAAATGGATAGAAATATGCATTTTTCCCTTGTTTTAGCCAATATAATATTGTACAGACAACAAACAGAGAATGCTGAAGAAACTCAACAGGTCTGGCTGCTATAAGCATTGAATTTCTACACCATGGAATCAAGCCATTCGTCCCATTGAGTCCACACTGACCATCCAAACAGCATCTCACCTAGACCTAACCCCTACCCTATCCCTGTAACCCAGCATTTCCCATGGCTAATCCACCTAGCTTGTACATTCCTGTATACAATGGGCAATTGAGCATGGTCAATCCACCTAACCTGCACATCTTTGAATTCTGGGACGAAACCAAAGCACCTGGAGGAAACCCATGCAGATACAGGGAGAATGTGCAAACTCCTTTCAGAGGGTTACCTGAGAGTGGAATACGAACCCAGGTCCCTGGTGCTGTGAGACAGCACTGCTAACTGCTGATCCACCGTGCTACGCCTATCTCTTTAATGATTAATTCTAACACCATCCCCATGTTAGGTGTGGAGCTAACTTATCTATAGGGACTACTCTGAAATTTTGTCAGATGCATTTTATTTTATGACTTCAATAGGATGGATAGAAAGCAGCTGAAACCCTTAGTAGAAGGGTCAATAACAAAGGGGCACACTTTTAAAGTAAAAGGCAGGAGAATTCAAGGTGGATTTGAGGAAAGGTTTTTTTCACCCAGAGGATGGTGGGTGCCGAGAATGCACTGGCTGGGAGGGCAGCTGAGGTGGGTAACCTCAAAACCTTTAAAATGGATGTGAACAAGTACTTGAAATGTCATAACATTCGAGATTATGAATCTAATGTGGAAAAGTAGGACTAGTGTAGCTAATAGTGTATTTTTTTTTGTGATGTAGACTAGGTGTTCCAAAGTACTGGACTATATGATACTATAATTCTCTGATTCTATGAATATTAATTGGATTGAGTTGTGTGAAGTGAGGTAAAATCAATGACTGCAGATGCTGGAAACCAGATTCTGCATTAGTGGCGCTGGAGGAGCACAGCAGTTCAGGCAGCATCCAAGGAGCAGCGAAATCGACATTTCGGGCAAAAGCCCTTCATCAGGAATAAAGGCAGAGAGCCTGAAGCGTGGAGAGATAAGCTAGAGGAGGGTGGGGGTGGGGAGAAAGTAGCATAGAGTACAATAGGTGAGTGGGGGAGGGGATGAAGGTGATAGGTCAGGGAGGGGAGGGTGGAGTGGATAGGTGGAAAAGGAGATGGGCAGGTAGGACAAGTCCGGACAAGTCATGGGGACAGTGCTGAGCTGGAAGTTTGGAACTCGGGTGAGGTGGGGGAAGGGGAAATGAGGAAACTGTTGAAATCCACATTGATGCCCTGGGGTTGAAGTGTTCCGAGGCGGAAGATGAGGCGTTCTTCCTCCAGGTGTCTGGTGGTGAGGGAGCGGCGGTGAAGGAGGCCCAGGACCTCCATGTCCTCGGCAGAGTGGGAGGGGGAGTTGAAATGTTGAGCCACAGGGCGGTGTGGTTGATTGGTGCGGGTGTCCCGGAGATGTTTCCTAAAGCGCTCTGCTCGGAGGTGCCCAGTCTCCCCAATGTAGAGGAGACCACATCGGGAGCAACGGATACAATAAATGATATTAGTGGATGTGCAGGTAAAACTTTGATGGATGTGGAAGGCTCCTTTAGGGCCTTGGATAGAGGTGAGGGAGGAGGTGTGGGCACAGGTTTTACAGTTCCTGCGATGGCAAGGGAAGGTGCCAGGATGGGAGGGTGGGTTGTAGGGGGGCGTGGACCTGACCAGGTAGTCATGGAGGGAACGGTCTTTGCGGAAGGCGGAAAGGAGTGGGGAGGGAAATATATCCCTGGTGGTGGGGTCTGTTTGGAGGTGGCGGAAATGTCGGTGGATGATTTGGTTAATGCGAAGGTTGGTAGGGAGGAAGGTGAGCACCAGGGGCGTTCTGTCCTTGTTACGGTTGGAGGGATGGGGTCTGAGGGCGGAGGTGCGGGATGTGGACGAGATGCGTTGGAGGGCATTTTTAACCACATGGGAAGGGAAATTGCGGTCTCTAAAGGAGGCCATCTGGTGTGTTCTGTGGTGGAACTCGTCCTCCTGGGAGCAGATACGGCGAAGGCGGAGGAATTGGGAATACGGGACGGCATTTTTGCAAGAGGTAGGGTGGGAAGAGGTGTAATCCAGGTAGCTGTGGGAGTCGGAGGGTTTGTAGAAAATGTCAGTGTCAAGTGGGTCCTCATTAATGGAGATGGAGAGGTCCAGGAAGGGGAGGGAGGTGTCAGAGATGGTCCAGGTAAATTTAAGGTCAGGGTGGAATGTGTTGGTGAAGATGATGAATTGCTCAACCTCCTCGCGGGAGCACGAGGTGGCGCCAATGCAGTCATCAATGTAGCGGAGGAAGAGGTGGGGAGTGGTGCCGGTGTAGTTATGGAAGATCAACTGCTCTACGTAGCCAACAAAGAGACAGACATAGCTGGGGCCCATACGTGTGCCCATGGCTACCCCTTTGGTCTGGAGGAAGTGGGAGGATTCAAAGGAGAAATTGTTAAGGGTGAGGACCAGTTCGGCCAAACGAATGAGAGTGTCAGTGGAAGGGTACTGTTGGGGACGTCCGGAGAGGAAAAAATGGAGGGCTTGGAGGCCCTGGTCATGGCGGATGGAGGTGTAGAGGGATTGTATATCCATGGTGAAGATGAGGCATTGGGGGCCGGGGAAACGGAAGTCTTGGAGGAGGTGGAGGGTGTGGGTGGTGTCTCGAATGGATGTGAGGAGTTCCTGGCCTAGGGGGGATAGGACAGTGTCGAGGTAGGTAGAGATAAGTTCAGTGGGGCAGGAGCATGCTGAAACTATGGGTCGGCCAGGGTGGTCAGGCTTGTAGATCTTGGGAAGGAGGTAGAACCGGGCAGTGCAGGGTTCCCGGACTATGAGGTTGGAAGCTGTGGGTGGGAAATCTGCTGAGGTAATGAGGTTCTGTATGGTCTGGGAGATGATGGTTTGGTGATGGGGGTGGGGTCATGGTCAAGGGGGCAGTAGGAAGAGGTGTCCTTAATTTGACGTTTGGCTTCAGCGGTGTTGAGGTCAGTGCGCCAGACTACCACTGCACCCCTTTTTATCCGCTGGCTTGATGGTGAAGTTGGGATTGGAGCAGAGGGATTGGAGGACTGCGCGTTGTGAGGGTGAGAGGTTGGAGTGGGGGAGGGGGGTAGACAGGTTGAGGCGGTTAATGACCCGGCAGCAGTTGGAAATGAAGAGGTCGAGGGTAGGTAATAGGCCAGCGCAGGGTGTCCAATTGGATGCAGTGTGTTGGAGGTCGGCGAAGGGGTCCTCAGAAGGTGGGCGAGAATCCTGATTGTGAAAGTAAGCTCGGAGGCGACGGAAGAATTGTTAAACGTCACAGCGTGCATTAAATTCATTGATGCGTGGATGGAGGGGGATGAGGGTGAGTCCTTTGCTGAGGACTGATCGTTTGTCCTCAGTGAGAGGGAGGTCTGGAAGGATGGTGAAAACTCGGCAGGGCTGGGAGCTGGGATCTGGTGTGGCTGTGGAGCTCGGAGTGGGGGCGGAACCTGTAATTGGAGTGGGTGTGGTGGTGGGGGGAATGGGGTGGAGTCATGAGCAGGGGTGGTGTTCCCCTCAGGGTCCTGGGGGGGGTGGGAATAGTGACAGTGGGATCTCTGGGGGGCGTGTCAGCAGAATGCAGGTGAGTGACGTTGGTGGGGTGGAAGTGGTGGTGACAACGGCAGTAGGGTGGCGGAAGTCACTGAGCGTGTGACATCAGCGATGATGTGAGGTGCAGAAGTGATGTCACGTGTGATGCATGAGGAATTGTGAGGGGCGGAAGTGGTTGTGGGAGTGGCCATGATGGGGGTGGAAGTGACATCATCAATCAGCGTGGGGGTGGCAGCTGCATCAGCCGCATGGCTAATGGCGTCTGGGTAGTTTCCGAGGCCAGGGGAATCTTCTGGAATGTTTGAGGAGCGCTGGTTATGGAGGTGGGTAGATAAAAGTTTGTTGTATTTACAGTTTTTGATGTTTGAGATGGAATTGAAATACTGTTTGTTGAGAGTATGAATTCTCCTGAGGATGTAGTACAGAGTGGGTCCTTTGCAATTCTAAGAGTGTGGCCCTCAGCTGAGGTAGGGCTGACTGTAGAGAGGTTAGGTGCCGGTGCATTGCTGCAAGCGTGCAGCGGAGGATCTTGAAGGAGAACCATTGCTGGCGTTTTTGAATCTGTAGTCTGTACTGTTTGTCCTGTTCGGGTCCGAACTCTGCTGGTTTAAAGGTGGTCCGGAGTCCGTGTGGGATGAGTTGGTTTGCGGAGGCAGGGACTGAGGAAGCAAATGTGGCTGTGGTAGCGAGTTTGTTTCACGACATGGTTGAAGAGCTTCAGGGCAGAGGAAATGACCTGGGAGTTGCCGTGGGAGAGGGACTCCCTGAGATTCTTGTAGAGAAAGGAGGAAAATTTCTGCAAGGCAGGCATCCTTGCAAGAGGATTCACAGTAGGGTTAAAATCAACGAGGGAAAAACAATGATTGCTGATGCTGGAAACCAGATTCTGGATTTGTGGCGCTGGAAGAGCACAGCAGTTCAGGCAGCATCCAAGGAGCAGCGAAATCGAAGTTTTGGGCAAAAGCCCTTCATCAGGAATAAAGGCAGAGAGCCGGAAGCATGGAGAGATAAGCTAGAGGAGGGTGGGGGTGGGGAGAAAGTAGCATGGAGTACAATAGGTGAGTGGGGGAGGGGATGAAGGTGATAGGTCAGGGAGGAGAGGGTGGAGTGGATAGGTGGAAAAGAAGGTAGGCAGGTAGGACAAGTCATGGGGACAGTGCTGAGCTGGAAGTTTGGAACTCGGGTGAGGTGGGGGAAGAGGAAATGAGGAAACTGTTGAAGTCCACATTGATGCCCTGGGGTTGAAGTGGCCAAGTGAGTTTTCTCACAGTATACAGTATTTCCAAACACGCCACATTCATTGTTGTACCTGCCCCTAAGGAGTATACCACACCTGATTTCTGCTCAATCTTAACACATCAGTGCTGGAAAAAGACACCACTCAGCGAATGTCTATCCAAAGACTAGCATTACTTGTGGCAAGCCATCCTCACAAGCCTGCTGGGCAGCAGGATGAGTGCGGGCATTTGGAGACAACCCTGCTCAGTTTTGGAAACTGTTGTAAAAGATGGAAGAGAAGAAGATCCGAAGATCCTGGTGGACGGAGGAACAGAGTGGTGCACAGGAGAGGCCTCCACTTCCCAGAAGAGTGGCAGTGGATGCTGCATCACCAGACTATGCCATTCCTGTCAGAGATCATCACCCAGATCAGTGGTGTCTGCAGGATGTGTAGGACTGGGCTGTGGTGCAGAAAGAAGATAATTGACCTGTCACACTCTGCCAGGGTAAGTGACACATTCTGCTGTTATCTCACACTCACTCTAACCCTGTCACTGCACCCACTTCCCACCAAGGCTTACACTCTGACACCTCTTCTATTGCATGCGAAGCCTCCCCTCACTTGCTCTTGTTAAGCCCCATCCTTCCAGACCATGAACTCTGAATAGCTACTGCCTCCTCAAACCTCAGAACACCTCAATACCTTTTCCACATACAGCAGCACTAACAACTGTGCCACCGACCTTTTGTAACACATTCGCCCTTTTTAATGTCTTTACAAGAGGAGAAGACATCCCATAACAGGGATGGATAGGTGAGGTGTGCCCAATACCTGTGCCCTTACCCTATCAAGGACAGAATCCTTGTCGTTACAGCAGAAGAACAGGAATGCTTCAGTGGGGTTGCAGAGACATCCATGTCCTGAAAACCAATTAAGTTTCATTTGCCACTGTAACTGTTAGATTAATCAGGAAGTCAGTGCAATGCATCAAATACCTTTACTAACTTGTAATTCCAACATCTTTTGTGTCTTGTGTCTTGTTGGTGCATCCAACTTCCCAAACTCATCTGCAGATCCAACATACTCTCCCCAGAGGGCATGACTCCAACCTCGCCGGATGACAGGGTCAAGGTAATGGAGGAAAACATCAACAAATCTATCACCTGGACACCCCTACAGCTCAGGAAATGTCGCTTCGGTGGAGTTGATGCATGCATAGATTGTGGGATCAAAGGCTTATGAGCCTGACAGAGCGAGAGCTCCAGAAAAGGGTGAGGATGAAGTGTCCCAGTCAGCTGGCATTGGAGAGACTACCATGCGCTTGCCCAATCCCAAGCAGGAAAGGACCCTGTGGTCTCAGCATTGAGAGACTTGGTCCACATGTACTGGTAGGAACAGGAAGAGTAGACATGCATCTGGGATGCAATGGCCCTCAATACCCAAAACGCTGCAGCAGTGCAGCAAGTCATGTGATGTTCTGTCTGCCTCATGGACTGGCTGGTGACTTCCATGGACAGCCAACCTCCAAAGAGGCTGCTGGAGAGGTGCGTAAACCTGTACTCCACTGCCCCAGCCATTAGCCCTCAGAACCAAAGGCATGGTGACAGTGGGGTGGGGAACACTGACCACAGTGCAGGTGCCCTCTTCTCACAAGGAGATAGGATGGTGTCAGGAAGCATCCAGCCCAAGATGAAACTACACCTTAGTCTCTCTGCACTGTCCATTCATGACTTAGGAGACATGGTATTTCTATCCTGCCTGCCCTCCTCTGGCTATCGGAAATACAGCCCGAGGAGTATCAGCTTGTATCTGTTGTGGGTGGAAAATATATCCAAAAGGCACAAAGTCTACGGATTTGAATCCAAACCAAGTAAGTAAAATAAGGTGATATTCTCACAAATCTCTTTTGGTAATAATCAAATTGTTGTCAACTGCAGCAAAGGTCAATTTGGAGCAGTCGGTTGGATTTATCTCTTGGTTTGATTTAGAACTTTTCTTGTGCACAGTCGTTGAGTGTTATTTCATTTCCACCCATTGACAGTAAGACAGGGAAACCGAATTACCTTGTTTGCAGGCCTTTTTCAGTTCTGAATCTCAACTGTTCCCCAGATCTGTGATAAATTATATTTAAACCAAGCCACAAGCTGACACTGGACAGATGTTTTACAAAGACACCTGGTGCCACTGTGTTGCACATAAGTAACAATATCTAGTTCAAAAAATGTTTTTGTGTAATTAATAAGTGATCCTACAGTTCCAGTTTCTTTCGACTTATATAAAAAATAATAGCAGGCTCATTCTCTGCAAGAAAGCATTCTAAACTTCCATTTTTCTTGCTTATACTTCCAATTAAAATATCTCTAGTCCTTCCAACTCGAACATCCAAACACAAGAAGACATTTGGAAGGTGTGACCTTCTTAATGCATGAAGGAAATGCCCAGCACTCAGTTAATTTTGCAAGGCATTTGGCAGAAAAGGCAGTTCATCAGAGCAAGGACTGATGCAGCTATATAGAGCTAGTCACTGACCCAAATAAATCATCAGGCGTAGACAGGAATGTTGAGTTCAGGTTAAAATCAGATTAGTCATGGTCTTACTGAATAGCAGAACAGGCTCGATGGGATGAGGTAAAAACAATGACTGCAGATGCTGGAAACCAGATTCTGGATCAGTGGTGCTGGAAGAGCACAGCAATTCAGGCAGCATCCGAGGACAGGCAAAATCCTGAATTGCTGTGCTCTTCCAGCACCACTGATCCAGAATCGATGGGATGAGGGCCTAGTCTTGTTCCTTGTTCATATGTTCATATCCATCTTGTAAAGCTTTTCACCCAGCCATATATATGGATTCAGAAGCAGGCTTCTCTCTTATTGTTGTATTCATAACCACCCAGACTCAACTGTTGATTCAATGGAATACTTCATCATGAACAGTTGATCTGAGGATGTGATCCTTATCATGCTTCCAAGTATACTGACCTGATGATGCACTAACATGATGTACTATAACTCCAGCAAAACAAACATCTAGTGTTTCATGATAAATGTGACCCCCTTCATGCTCATCTCATTTAGCATACTTTCAGATCAAAGGTGCCCATAACAGCTTTCTATGGATTTTTGTCTTGGTAGGAATTTTAGTTTTGCTTTAGACTTATAGTCAGAATGTAGTATTTATTTGCGCAAAGTTGAGCATCCTGTCTTTTAGAAAGAGGGAACATTATCCTTTCTAATGAATGAGGCACTTTTACAAGTTTTCCAACTTTGTTTTCCTTTCCAGATTTCAACTGAAAACAGAAAAACCATACTTCTTTTGAATTAATATAATTTCTATTCAAAGTTTAAGAATGTAATTGAACATAATGATAGCCTGATGTAGCACTTCCTCTTACTCCATCAGCTTGTCTCTTATCTTGAGCTATAGCTCACAGGGAGAGAGTCCCATGTTTGGTATTGTCATTGGGTTAATAATCTGGAGGACAAGGTTGAAGTCCCAGGATATGGGTTCAAAAGTACTTGTTCAAAAGCTGCTTAAATTAAAATTCAACTTGTTTAATGTGGAATTAACTATCATTATTTATTGTAAAAACATGAGTTCCCTAATATCCTTTCGGGAATTAGGAATTTAAGAAACCTGCCATCTTTATTTGATCTGACTTATATATGACCTCAGACATACAACTTTCAACTTCTGAAATGGCCTAGCAAGCATTCAGTTTATGGATAATTAGGGATAGCCTTGCAAACAACGCCCAAAAAACTAGCTTTCCAGTAAGTGTGCTTACAAGAAGTTATTAAAAACTAAATCAGCTGTTGGTACAGCCTGGTGCTCCACCATTGTGCTGGATCACAGAGTTAAGTAATCGCATTGGCAGGATTTATGCAGTGGCAGGAATTATGTAGGCGCTTAGCATATGAACTTGCCAAATGAAACAAAATTATTTCTACTAGAAATTTCAAAATAATGTTCAAATGGAAACCTTATTTTCATTAACCTAATCATTCAAATTTAAAAAAGGGAAAAAATTGATTCAAAGCTCTGAAGTACTAAATTCAAGCAATTGTTGACTGTAGCTAATCTAGCAGCATTGTCTCAGTATTGCATTAGTGGAGACTTTTGTGTTCCAAGCATTTGGCTGGGATCAGAATATTGTCACTCAATTGAAAGGGATCTCAACAAGGGTCCAGTGTAAATGAGAAACTTAAAGAAATAATACTGGATAAAGTAATTGGGCCAGAAGTTAACTAACGAGACTCCATGGAAGAAGTAAGGGAACGATTGAGAGTATAGGAAGAAGCATTAATTATGTAACCATGCATTGTGATGTTTGCTTACAATGGCAGCAACACTGAGTAAATTCTTCTTTTTCATTTGTAGCTTTCTCAACCTGTTCTGCACTGTTAGTTGAAATATTGCCCTTATCCATCAGGGAATTCTAGCCTTAATTAGGGAGCAGCATGCTTATCCACTTTCTAAGTAAACCTCTACTCAATACTGCTCCTGCAGACCGTCACTTCCCAGTAGAATTGGTAACTGCCGGGTGCAACTGGCTTATGTTTGCCTCTGCTTTTCTCTTACCGGGTCTAAAGTACCGGGTCTCTTTACCATTAAGTCCAGTCTCTGCCTATTCATCTTTCTATCGGTTTATATGCCGGTTGTTTGATAGGTCAGTCAACGCAGTTGCTGATTTTCCCAATGAGTAGTTCTTAAAGCAGTAAAGTCTTTGTAGTTCCAAATGACCAGTAATGCTTCTGCATCCACTGAATTCTCATAACTGTTACCTTTGGGTATTAAGCAATGATGTCCAACGGGATTATCATGTTGTATGTGCTGTGATGCCAACACAACAACCTGTGGTAGGGATAGTTTACTGCCATCATCCTCTTCCCTTGACTGAGATTAAGGGCTTATTTGTTTTACAGTGACAGAGGAAAACCACAAGTTAGCCTTGACCAGAAGGCTTAAACAAGATGTAGTTCATTACATTATAGTAATCAGGTTCAAGTTACATTAATGAGGTAGACAATGTTTTAAGGCAGTTTGAAAACTGAATATCGGTATTCACCCTACAAGATTCTGAAATGTTTTATCTTTCACCACCTAAGTCCTCTTGATATCATCAAATTGGGTAAAAATTAATGCAGTTTACAACTTTATCCCTTTCAGAACCCATTATTTTATATAATAATCATCTGAACAAATTTGTGCACAGTGAATTCTAACAAGCAGCAGAGAAAATAACTAGATCATTTGTTTTTGCTGAAGCAGGTTTTGAGAATGGAAGATAAAAAGGAAATGGCAGAGACATTAAACAATTCTTAGCTCAAGACATAGAAAATATTACAGGAACAGTAGGGAGATTGGGGTCCAGTGAAAATGAGAAACTCAAGGATGTTAATAAATAGGAAATAGTGGAGAAATTAATAAGATTAGAAACTGACCAATGGGGCTTGATGGATGAGTAAAAAAGTACTGGAACTATTAAAAGTTAGAAAAAGGGTATTCATGAAGTAAATTACAGTAGAGGGGATAAAGAGTTAAGAGAAACATAAAACAAATATAAAGAAGATATAGAGAAATTGAAAGTAAATTATCAAAAAATATAAAACACAACAGTTAAATATTTTACAAGCATGTCGTTATTGAAAAAGGAAGGCTGTGCTGGTAGTAAGGCACAGAAGCTAACATTTAATTGAGGAACATCGATGACAAATTCAGTAAATAATTAATTCGCTTTGGTATTTACTAAGGAGGAGAAACAGGCAGATATGGCATTGAGTGATGAGATGAACGATCAGGTAAGCATATTTAAAATAAAGAAGACAATGTATTGAAGAAACTAAACAAACTCAAAGTCAATAAAGTGGACTGGTCTGGATGGATTTCAATAACATATTTTAAATGAATTGAGGGAAGAGACAACAGAGGCATTACAACCAGTACTTATTAATTCAAAAGAAAAAGGTGCAGTCCCAGAAAACTGGCAGATGGCTCAGGAAATTGGTTTATTTAAGAAGAGGACAGAATGTGCTCAGAGAATTATGGACCAGTAGGTTTGATATTGATGATAAGAAAAATATTGGACTCCTTCCTATAGGGGGGAAAACATGAAAAATGAGGAATTAAGCATGAATGAGTTATCAGTATAGATATCAAAAGTGAAAATTTTATTTGATTAACTTTTTTTAAGACGTTGCTCTGCACAATTTACACTAATGACTGAGACTTTGGAATCAAAATAATGGAGAGGTGATGCCTAGTGGTATTACCACTGGACTGTCAACCCAGAGACCCAAGTAATGTTCTGGGGTCCTGGGTTTAAATCCCACCATGGCAGATTAAGAGTTTTTTAGATGAATCCATTGTTGATGGTTGGAGAAAACCATCTTGTTCACTATTGTCTTTCAGCTAAGGAAGCTGGCCTACATGTGACTCAAGATCCACAGCAATTAGGGATGTGACATAAATGCTGATCCACCCAGTGACGCTCTCATTCTATGAATGAGTTGTTAAAAAAAAATCACAATTTCTAACAGATAACACGCAATTTGGGGAGGTGGTGGGTTACAGATGTTACTGGTAGGATGGAAATGAGGAAACCTGCAGGTATAGTGTATTTTGATTTACAAACATGTTCAAAAAAGTACTACATAAGAAATTATCATATAAAATTGGAATTTGTAGGATCATGGATAATATGTTAGTATGGATGGTGGGTTATTGAAAGGACAGAAGACAAGTTTGTTTATTTTGCAGTTGACAGGCTACAAACTGCATGAGAGCTTGGGCCTCAGCTATTTAAAATCTGTATCAAACTAAATTCTCAAAAGAGACAAGGACAGGCAAGAACATTTGTGGTGAAGAGACTTGTATCAATAACTTAGACAAGGAGGGGTTGTGTGTAATTATTAAAGCTTGCTGATGATCCAAGGTTAGGTAGGTGTAAGGATGCAAGGAGGCTGTAATAGGATATGGATAGGTTAGTTGAGTGGGCAAGAGTGAGATAGTTGGAATATTGGAGAGAATATTGCACTTAGCACTGGGAGGAAAAATATGAAAGGAAACACTACAAAACGTTAGTATTTAAAGATAAATGGGTGTCCTTGTTCAGGAGTTATGGAAGATTAATGTGTATATCCAGCAAACAATTGTACAAAGGGACTGAAATGTAAAATGGGTAAATCTATTTTGGACAGTTTTGATCTCCAAACTTAAGGAAGGATATACTTCCCTTAAAGGGCCTCCAACTGAGATTCTCTGAACTCGGAATCCTGGGATGAGGGAGATGTTCTGTGAAGAGAGATTGGGCAAATGTTCCCCTCCCTGGTGTGGTGAGAATAATAGATAGAAAGGTTGGAAAGTGTAGTGAGAAGGGAAAAAACAGATTCTTGAGAACGGGAAGAATTTTCCCTTCAAGTTTTAAAAGCACATTCAGAATCTTACAAATCACACAACATCAGGTTATAGTCCAACAAGTTTAATTGGAAGCACTAGCGCCACTCCTTCATCAGGTGGTTGTCCTATGATTTGTCTGCTTCAGTCAGATCATTTTGTACAGGGGAACAGTCACACATCTCATCCATCTAAAAAGAATGGAGTTGCTTTGACATCAACTTATGCATATTTTGGCTGTTAAATTGCCTCTTTAGTGCTCACTTTAGTGGATATTGGACACTGCCCACCTCTGGACCACTTCACACTGCTTTCTTAGTATTAATCATTGCCTTCAGCATTGGTCTCAGCATTAGCCTCGATGGCTGCCAGCTTCTGTGTAGGTCTCATTGCTTTCTTAGGGCACAATGTCTTTATGCTTAGTTATGCGTTGGCAGCCTTGATGGTTTGCATTGCTTCAAGCACACAAGACAGACAGGCAACTTGAGATGGTTGGGAGGATTGAAAAGACAATTCATCAGATTGAGGTGGACATGCCACTGTATGTCAATGTTAACCTTGCAGCATGTGCCAGGCATTTACATGGCAAACATACCAGAGGCACTTCAACTAAATGGCAATGTGTGCAAGTAAGAGAGGGATAGTTGTTTGAGGGAAGAAGGGTATCTATAGTCAGTCAGAAAGTACTGCCATAGTCAATCAACAGGCTCAAGTAGTTACATAACAGTCAGTTAGCATTTGGTGCTACGTCATGTCAGGAATCCATGTCCTTGGATTTTGGGGACTGGGCCTTGGTCAATCCTGCAGGTTAAAAGCAAATAGTCCATGGGATACAAGCAAGTCAGTCAGGATGCTGTGGAGCCATCAATTTGGGGCATTGGGTTTTGGTCACATAGGACTGTCCTACTAAGTCAAGCTAGGTGGAGAAGGCCACGGTCAATCCTGGAGGTTGGTCAATAATGGTTAGGGAGAAATGGTTTGAGGAAATAATTACCATGATGAGGGAATTGTAGGTATTAGACTTCATAGTGAAAGGTAGGGAAGGAGGGTGTGCAAACTGGCACTCTAGAAGTGGGGTATGTGTGTGTGTGCGCCTGCGAGTTCAAACAGGTTGTGGTAGCTCTGGCCTTTGCATGTTGATGCTGTAGGTCCATAAGGCCATGGGAATTTCCAAAATTATGGACTGGGGATAAAGGGAGCACATTAATACATATGTGTAGGAGCTCAACTGAAATGGGGAGAGTCCATAAATGAATAGTCTTAGAAGCCACGGGTACAGCAACAGAAAAGGGAAATTGAAGGTGGGGACACACACAGAGCCTGCAAGTCATTCATATTAACACAAATGTAGAACCTTGCCTGTCAGATTGAAAGTCAATGGTGCAACAACTCCACAAAACTGTTGCAAACATGTGGAAAATGGGAGGAGTGAGTTGCTATTTCAGTCTTCTGAGGCAAGATAAAACCCTTGAAATTTGAGACTCTGTTGGAGCAATTCCAGTAATTATGCCTCACATAACGAAGAAAATGCTACCTATCTGGCTTTAATTTGCACTTCATCATCCAGGAGTGCAAAATAATACTCATAGCCTCAAATAATCATGCACTGTACACACTGATTGCCTCCATGTTATGTGAGCTGGACAAGTGCCAAAAAAAAGGGCACTTAAAAACAAAATCTTAAGATCTATTTCACAATCACATTTCATAGGAAGTACTGGAAAGAGATGCTTTGCAACTGATACAACAGGATCTTGACCAGGTGGGCCAATGAGCTGAGAAGTGGCAGATGGAGTTTAATTGAGATAAATGTGAGATGCTGCATTTTGGGAAAGCAAATCTTAGCAGGACTTATACACTCAATGGTAAGGTCCGAGGGAGTGTTGCTGAACAAAGAGACCTTGAAGTGCAGGTTCATAGCTCCTTGAAAGTGGAGTTGTAGGTAGCTAGAATAGTGAAGAAGGCGTTTCATTTATTGGTCAGAGTATTGAGTACAGGAGTTGGGAGGTCATGTTGCGGCTATACAGGACATTAGGCCACTGTTGGAATATTGCGTGCAATTCTGGTCTCCTTCCTATCAGAAAGATGTGAAACTTGAAAGGGCTCAGAAAAGATTGACAAGGATGTTGCCAGGCTTGGAGGATTTGAGCTATAGGAGAGGCTGAACAGGCTGAGGCTGAACAGGCTGGAGCGTCTGAGGCTGAGGGGTGACCTTATAGAGGTTTACAAAACTATGAGGAGCATGGATAGGGTAAATAAGCAAAGTCTTTTCCCTGGGGTCAGGGAGTCCAGAACTGGACGGCATAGGTTTAGGGTAAGAGGGGAAAGACATAAAAGAGACTTAAGGGGCAACTTTTTCACACAGAGGGTGGTAAGAGTATGGAATGAGCTGCCAGAGGAAGTGGTGGAGGCTGGTACAATTGCAACATTTAAGAGGCATTTGAATGGGTATATGAATAGGAGGGGTTTGGAGGGATATGGGCCGGGTGCTGGCTGGTGGGACTAGATTGGGTTGGGATATCTGGTTGGCATGGACGAGTTGGACCGAAGGGTCTGTTTCCATGCTGTACATCTCTATGACTCTATACATTCTTAAATTGAAGTATAAGTATGTAAGGACATAGTCTATGATGTGGAGGGAGATTTTTTTCTTTGGGGTAGAGCAGCTATCAATGTACCTTACTGACAGAATTCTGCTTCCAATGTAACATTAAAAGTTTGCTTGTGCCACGTACAATTGGATGAGGTCACATATCTCAAAGCTTCTTAAAGAGGAATGTAAAGGTGAAGTCACCATAATCCCAGAGAACTACTGGGCTGCTCTCACACTGGAGAAGGACAACTAATTGATTGCTTTAACCCATGGGCCATCACCCATTAGGTGAGAGGAGAGGTGAGAAGGAAGGATCTTCACAGTTACCTCAATCAGTATGAGAATTGAACCCATCCTGTTGGTGCCATTCTGCATTACAATCCAGCTGTTTCCATTCTACTAGTGTAGAAAGAGATGGTGATGAGGATATTGTCAGTAAGTCAAACAAAAACAGCAATTGCAGCACATCCTCCAGGGAGACGTAGTACAAGATGATCCACCAAGGAGGTAGAGGAGAATCCACAGGCCTTACTGTCATTTTCTTCAACCATCTGAAAGGTACTTTAGGCACCAATTAAGGATGTTGTGCCCCAGCATTGCTGAATTGTGCAAGCTGGCAAAAGAGGACTTGTGCTGAGAAGGACTGAGCGAGAGTTTCATTCTTGTGGCCATCACAGCTGCTCTGAAATTTTAGGCCAACAGCTTGTTTTGAGGTGAAATTGGGCACCAGTTATCTCCCAATCCTTGATCCATGAATGCAATTCCTAGTGCCATTACTGGTGCCATTATCTTCAGTGCACAGCTCTCATAGATGAAACGCCATGAGCTGAGAAGGGATGAAAATCAAGCTGCTGTTGCACTGGGATTTTCCACCTTCGCTGGATTCCCTAAGGTGCAGAAGTGCTGTAAACCTGCATCTGTATTGCTTTGAGAGCATCCCAGCAGCAATTGTCGAGTTTGTCAACAGAAAAGGCTTCCACTCAATGAATGTTTTACTTATATGCGACTCTCAATGCCAAATGCTGGAGTTCTGTGCCAGATTCCTGGGAGTTGCTATGATTCTTAAATACAGGTTCCTGTTTCTGTCCACGGTCCTTTATCCATCCTGGGATGGCTGCTGGGAGACAAGATCCACTTCTCCTAACATTGCATCGAGCACCTTTAAGAAATATGACACAGAACAAAGATACAACACTACAAGTATTTCCATGAGGACCTTTCCAGTGCAGGTCCAGACATTGTAGCCCAGAAAAGGTGTGTCAAGTCATTATGACATGATGTGAACTCCACAACTGGAACTGACAAAGGGGGAAATTCCTGTTGCAGACAAAATGGGAGATCTCTCAAGCCAAATGAGAGTGACAGAGTAATGCATTACTGAGCCTGAGAGATCAGAAAGATTCTAATAGATACATGCTTTGAGCTGGGTTTGGAGATTATTTAATTGTTAGGGATTTTGTTCCTAATCTGGCAAGAAGCCCCTGACGAGTGCAAAGGACATGTGGCCAATGTAATTTTTGTAGATCATGTAATGTTTGAAATCTGTTGCCTTTTGTGCGATTGAACTCAAGATATCTTTGGCAGATCCCACTTGAAAATAATTGCACATTACCTACATGATTGTGGGGAAAAAAACAACAGCCACTGAGTTAGATCAGTAATGTCACATGATGCTATGGTTAGGTAGCTCTTAAGACATCAGTCAGAAAATGAGATCCAAGTGTTGTATCACCAAGTTATTTGTGATTACCACTATGCCAACAAGCATGATGAGGAATCTCCCTTTGACCCTTTCATCACAATAATTGTTCAATGTTTCAGCAGTAAGTAGACCTTAATTTTGCTCTGAAATGCTTGAGCATAGATTAGATTAGATTACTTACAATGTGGAAACAGGCCCTTCGGCCCAACAAGTCCACACCGACCCGCCGAAGGGCACCCATCCAGACCCATTCCCCTACATTTACCCCTGAACCTAACACTACAGGCAATTTAGTATGGCCAATTCACCTAATCTGCACATCTTTGGACTGTGGAAGGAAACCGGAGCACCCGGAGGAAACCCACGCAGACACGGGGAGAATGTGCAAACTCCACACAGTCAGTCGCCTGAGGCGGGAATTGAACCCAGGTCTCTGGCACTGTGAGGCAGCAGTGCTAACCACTGTGCCACCGTGCCGCCCAGCATACTCCTGGACAGCGCTGAACCTACGTTTTTTGTGGCTTTTCTCAGCAGACCACTGCAGTAGAGCACTCATGTGAGCTGCCTATTGTGAATCTCCCAGTCTTCATGGTGTGCTCCCTTGAAAAGCTGAGACATAGAATGAATCCTTTCCTGTAGGAATATGTGGAAAACCAATTCTGACTCATAAGATGGGTGTAATGTGAAATGATATGTGCCAGTTGGAATTTAGCAAATCCCTTCCATGGGTTGCATTCAGCCTCTATGTTGTCCACATTAAAGTGCAATACATTGGCTGTAGTCCTCAACATCACAGCTTCAGGATCCTGATGTCTGAAGCTATCTGCTGTCAGGGGAGTTGGTTGCTTGCGAGAGATGAACAATGCTTGATCAATGCAACAGCTTTCATCCGTGAGATGTCTGAAGACACTGATTATCTCTCACAAAGATGGGACTTGACCAGATTAAACTTTGAAAATTATATGGAAATAGACACTTTAACAGTACAAAATTGAATTTACAAAATTGAATGGCTATTGAATGTTTATGGAAGGCAACTTTTTTCTGTTCCATCACTTTGTGCAGTACTGCTTCCCTGGTGATGGTAATGTCACTAAGTTCCTCTTTCCCTTTCATTGCCTGATTTACGACTATAATTGGATTTTTTTTGACAGAAGCAAAACATTTATTCATTTTGTTGCTATTTCCTTATTATATTTTATTAACTCCCCATCCTTGCAATGTAGAGGATTAATATTCACTTTCCTTACTCTTTTCCTTTTTTACTTCCTGCAAAAACTTAAGATATCCTTTTTTTTGCATTTCTACTAGCTTCCTGTCATATTTTTTTTTCTTTCCTGATTTAGTCATTCTTTGCAGATTTTATTTTCTTTGCAATCATCTGACCTGCCACTTATCTTTGTGCAAATATATGCTTTTTCTTCAAGTTTGTTTTTGTCCTTAACAACTTTATTTAGCCAGGGACGGTCAGTCTTCCACTTTTCTTAGTATATGCTGAGGCATCCCCTTTGACTTTCACCACTGCTTCTCTACTGATCAGCGTCCTAGATTAATATTTCATTTCATTTCAGATAACTTTCATACGCACAAATTTGTCCAATGACAACAGGCAATGGAATACACAATGAATAGGATACTATGAGAAATGTGGAGTAACAAAAGTATCTATCAGCTTTTTTTCCCACTTTCCATAGTCAGTTGGGTTTACTCTAGATATCAAGGACTCAAGGCAATGGAATAAACGCAATGTTTTTTTATTGAAGCAAAGTACACTACAGACAAATGCTGTAAAGATCTTATCCATATAATGCTTACAATAACAAAGTAACCCTTTTTAGTTTTGTGTTGTCTCTCACAATAAAATATGGATCACCATTATTTAAGAGGTAATAAATCTCCTGAAGTCACATTAAAACTATCAAATGACCAATGTGCCTGGGAGGACAAAGAAATCACTTCAAAAGCACTATGAAGCTTTCTGCATGGCAGTATTGACTTTAGTAACTGGAAAAAGCTTGCTATAAATTACTCATAACTGAAACAAGTTGCCCATCAAACAACATTATGCAATGAGTCCCAATGCCTCAATGCTGAAGCAGAGCTGTGTCAAAGAAGGAAAGAAAAGGAAGCAAATGCTGCTCTTTGAATCCCACTACCTTGTGAGAGTTTCTGCCGCATATGTTCATAGACATGCGAGTCAAGATTCAGTCACATTAAAACTCATGGCAGGATCTCATGATCCTGGATGGGCATTATCTCTGAGTTGATGGACAACTGAAAACTCACCCCCCCACCCCCCGGCACTTTTATCCAGAATTAAAGCAACATCCACTATCACATAGGTGTGCACACTACCTCATTTTGTATTATGCACTTTGGATTTTAAGCAGCTTATCTGAAAATTCCAACTTTAGTGAAAACCAAAGCCTCAGTGGTAAATGCAGATTGGTACTTAAGGTTTTGTAGCATGGTCTTAAATGTATGCACTTCAATCCAATTCCCATCTAGTTTGGAACATTAGAAGTTGGTTCCCATTCTTTCAGGTAGGAATAGTGTTTCGGGCATTAGCCCTTCTTCAGGTCCTGAAGAAGGGCTAATGCCCGAAACGTCGATTCTCCTGTTCCCTAGATGCTGCCTGACCTGCTGCGCTTTTCCAGCAACACATTTCCATCTCTGATCTCCAGCATCTGCAGACCTCACTTTCTCCTTCAGGTAGGAATAGTCCAGTAAAGGATACTAAGGAAAGTGATGACTTTAGGAATTAATGTTATTAATTATGGTTCATTATAAAATGTAAAGCTGACACCTAGTGGTAGAGAATATTCTTGCATGTCACTGCAGATTTTAGAATATGATCTACTACACACATCCTTCATCTTGGTTAGCACAACAAACTTCTCAAAAATACATTGGGCTGAATGTTCTATCTTTTTTGAGTAATTCAGAGTTGCCTCAAACATTTTGGAGATTTTTTTTGCTGCAAATTCAGGTTGCTTCTTGCTCTATCTTAGCAAACTACCACATTCCTATAGCAGCTCTCACATCCAAATTAACAACTATGCCAAGCTTCCTGGCTTTATGTTTGCACTAAGCATCAAGGCAGCAGCAATATGAGCCAAGTGTCTGGGTGAGAGGGCAAAGCACGAAAACCAAGGCAAGAATGCTGTGAGAATCCAGGTAACCTCAAAGAGAGTGAATGCTAAAACAGTGCTTAGAGATGCAGCCCTGCCCAGAACTTGAGCTGGGTGTATGTCCCTGAGCACACAGCATTCTTGCTGCTGCAGCATTATGATGATAGTTGCCAATGCAGCCCATTGTACTGCATTGAAGTGCAGACGTGACCGGTAATTAAATCAAAGATTTACCATGATGGTTCTTAATGGCTCATAGATGTTGAATGCCACTATCTGTGAGTGCGATGTGTGTGTAGCCAGTACCCACTCAGCATATCCTGAGAGGTTGGTGTCCAGTTTCCAATATAGAGATTGTTTAGAGCAAGTGGTGAGCTAGATCTGCCTGGAACTTGCCCTTGTTTCTTTGTTGAGTTTTCCTGATGTGCAGCTTGTTCAGCAAGTTTAGTAAGATGGGGTCTGAATATTAATGAGGCAGGTTGTGACGTAAATGGGACATTTAACACCTTACAATGAGTGTCAACTGACATCTCATTATTGTCAAACATAAATTTCATTAGCTGCTCATGAAAGCTTGAATGAGAAGGTCTCAACATTGAGATGAGTCTTGATATACTGGTCATCTGATTCTGCCACCCATCTCACCTTAACCCACATTACTCAGACTCCTATAAGACAGCACCCAACAAAATGATAGTCGTGAAATTGGGAAAAGGACAAGAGAGAGCCAATGCTGGAGACAGCAAAAATCTTTACTTCTTCCTGAACCCGAATCAGAACATTTCAGTCTTTCTCTTTTAAACTATCCACAAAGGCTGAAGGTGTGTTTCTTTCTTACTCTCTGATATACCTTGAAATAGTTTTCAACATTAAAGGACATTACATTAAAATTAATTAATGTTGCTCATGCAAAAGCACCGAAATGACAAAGGAAACTCTCCGGTGTCTGATCTGATAAAGACCATGGCTAACCAATTGCTGTCAGAGGAAGAAATCAATTTTGAACCAATCTGCCAGTATTAGATGAGTTTACTTCTGTTTTAGCCAGTGATACACAGTCATTTGGAGTCAGTTCTAGCTGCTTCTCACTTAACTTTCTTTTTTATTTTCAAATGTAGCCATCACTGTCAAAACTAGCATTTAATGTTTAGCTCTCAATGTCCTCCAAATCGGCCATGCCAGAGAGCAGTTAAGAATCAATCACATTGCCGTGATTTGGAGTCATACGTAGGTCAGACCAGTTAAGGATGGAAGATTACTTTCCCGAAAGGGCAATCATGGAAAGGATGAGTTTTTTAATAACAGCACATGAAAGCTCATGACAGGTTACCAAAGCTGAGACCAGCTTTATAATCCAGATTTATTGATTGAATTTAAACACTGCAGCCTGCCCTGGCAGGATTTGAACCCATGTTTCCACAGCATTAGCCTTATTCCTCTTGGTCCATAGGGTAACAGAACTGTTACCATACAGAAGAAGGCCATTTCACCCATTGCATCAGGACTGGCTGAATATTTTAACTCAAAACCACTCTTTTGACTTTTTGCTGTTACCCTGAACATTGAATTATTATTAAAAAGTTTTCTTGAATACCTCAATTGAATATTACATTACCACCACAATTATGTCTTCAGTTTTCGTAAGAGCAGAATGAATATTCAAACAGTGAAACCATTTTACTTCATGCTTATTCTGTAAGGCATATTAGGTTGCAAGAGTGTTACAATTCACTCAGCAAGTCTGAGTTGCTGTCAAAGCATACATTTGCATGTTGTTGTTTGTAGCTATGGATACTGATAGTAGAAACTCGAATGTTCTACAATACATGGCTAGCCAGGAATCTCTCTCACTCCTACTGCCTGCCATTTCCATGTTTAGGAAGGATACTTTTTATCTGCATTATGAACACACCTTATTGGGTGATCAGCTCTTGAGCCTGGAACTTCCAGCTCAGAGGCAGGGTCACTACCCAAAACTTCACACAACTACCATCTACAGTATGTAAAAGATTACAGGTAGTTTTTGATGTCCCATTACAAAACATAGATTGTCAACACTGGTCAAATATTCACAATTATGATGATAATCTCCCATTTACTTTTTTTTCTTGCCTTTACGTTGAATAGATATTTATAAACAAAGGATTTGTATGAATCTGAATGGTATTAGACTATTGCATTGTATTTTCTGCATGACATACAAGAATATTTGTATTTACTGTTACGACATGAAGGTGAACTCCTTTGTTAATTAAACAAAATACCCAGAAAAGCTCACTTCACCTTATAATCTGTTAAAATATGAGTGACAGAGAACTCACAAAATCCACAGAAAATAACATCAATTTATTTTTTAACTCTCAAAGTGAACATTAAACAACTGCTCCTAACTCTAAGCCCCCTTTTCTCTTAACTGCTTATTTTCTGCCTCCAACTCTATAACAATATGCTGTTCCAATAAGACACTTATTAAAATTACGCCAACTTAATTTCAAAACCACACAGCCGCTGTCATCTTCTGTGTATTTCTTCTTCCGGCAGCTGATTTCCCTGGATCATCTTCTTTCTTTTTACTGCAAGTATGTTTCATATGAAACACTCTTTGTTTCCTAATTTCTTGGAAGCAAGATGTTAGATCTCCAGGCATTTCTGTCTTGATGGCAATTGCTGTTTCTGACCAATTTTTAAAAGGTCCAGATTTTATCCCCCAATATCAGATGGTTTCATTTGTTCGATATTTGCAAAACAATAAATTCAAACTCAATTGGGTTTTAGTATCCTGGGACATAATTTAAACTGATTGGTTAAATTTGAATTGTTATCAAAACAGCAACCAAAACTCAGGCATCCCTTTCACAATCAAATGTTATACATTTTCAACTTTCCAGCACACTCTGGGACTGCCAACTAGTCATACACACTTGTGCTTATAGACTCTCAGTTCAGAACAGCATTCTGTCTTAAATATATAGTACACACCTTCAACTTCATAATAGTCATTTTTTTTCTTGCCTTTATGATGAATTGATATTTATAAATACAGGGTTTTGTATGAATCTGAATGGTATTAGACTACTGCATTGTATTTTCTGCATGACATAAAAGAATATTTGTATTTAGAAAGTACTGCAGTCAAAATGTTGAACATCTTACAGTACATAGACTTAGGGTTGTGCTCTGGCTCCTCAAATAAGCAGCATAACTTATTGCCGGTCAGTTTGTCATCGTGGGGATTTTAAACAAATGGTAAACCACCTTTCAGACCTGGATAAATACAAAATTCCTTGGATAGAAGTTTTATACGCATAGCAGGCAGGGTGCTGTCCTTCATCAAGCTGGACATAAGCCACATTTATTTGCAACTGCGCTTTGACAAGGATTCTCAGATGTATGCTATAGTTAATATCCATAAGGGTTTGTACCAATGTACAAGACTGCAGTTTGGGGTATCGCTAGCCTGTTAAATTTTTCAATGGACAATGCGGGACATTTTGCAAGGTCTACCTCAGGTTACCATTTATCTGAATGATGTTCTAATATCAGGGAAAACTAATAAGGAACACTTAGAGAAATTGGATATAATCCAAAGGAATTTGTCCAAGAAAGGTGTATGCCTAAGAAGGAAAATGTGTGTTCAAGGCCCCCACAAGTGACCTACTTGGGCTACTGAGTCAACAAGAGCAGGTTACCCTCGTTGGAAGATAAAGTGAGGGTGATCAAAGGTGCCCCGGCTCCCATGTCTATCTAAAACTTAAGGTATTTCCTTGGGCTGGTGAATTATTAAGGAGAAGTTCATACATACCCGGGCCGCTATGCTGGTATTTTTGCATCAACTCCCAAAATTTGGTCAGCCTTGGAAATGGTCGCATAAACAAGTTCTAGCGTTCAGTGAAGTAAATAAACAGCATCATCCGCTAAGGTGTTGGTACACTATGATCCCAAGAAAGATCTGGTATTGACATACAATGCCTCCCCATTTGAGCAATTACCACCCCAATGCCATCGGTCGCCCAGTGGAGAGAAACACCCAATAACATTTGCATCCAGGACTTTAGTTAATGCAGAGCGTAAATACGCACAGATTGAGAAAAAAGAATTGGAGTTTATATTTAGAGTCAGGATGTTCCACCAACACCTTTATGGAAAAAAGTTTGTGATAATTACGGATCACAAACCTCTATTTGGTCTGCTAAAAGAGGACATGCCTGAGCCACCCATAGCTTCGGGCCACATTCAGTGGTGGGCTCAATTACTAAGTGCTTACAGCTATAAGTTAGAACACGTGATGAAGACCTTACGCCTGAAACGTTGACTCCCTTGCTCCTCAGATGCTGCCTGACCAGTACCACACTTTTCGACTCTGACTCTCCAGCATCTGCAATCCTCACTTTCTCTTAGTTAGTACACTGTCCAGGAGACCAGGTAGCAAATACAGATGCATTGAGCGGCCTCTCATAAGCAGATACACAACCAGTGGTCCTTCCAATGGAACAGTCTGCAATGATATTAAATTTTCTGGATACGCTCCCAGTCACAGCTGACCATGTCAGATTTTGGATACAGAAAGATCCAGTCCTTTCAAAACTGAAACAACTGGTGCTGTTGGGGGAAAACTATCATCACAACTAGAACTGAAACTCCTGTGGACCTGGAGAGACCAGAGGGCATCTTATTATGGAAAGCAAGAGTGATTGTCCTGAGCAAAGAGTACCGCTAAATATTGGCTGAACTCCCACGTGGTCTCCAAAATGAAGATGTTGGTGAAAAGTTATGTGTGGTGGTCAGGTCTGTAAGGAGACACAGTAGGGCAGTGCCCAGAATACCAACAAGGCCTAAAATTACCACCAGCAGCTCTCCTACATCCATGGGAATGGCTGCGTAAACCTTGGTTGCATGTTGACGATGCAGGTTATTTCATGGATTCAAAGTTCTTAGTAATTTTAGACACCCACTCAAAGTAGTTCGATGTGTATAGGGTCCATTCATCAAACACTGGGATGACAATAAACTGCACGCACTTTTTTTCAATACGTGGAGTCCTGGCAGCGTTGGTCACAAATAACGGGTCTCGTTTATGAGAATTTGGGAATTTCGGCATTTCCTAACATCGAATAAGATTCGACATATGAGGAGACCTCCATATCCACGATCATGTCATGGCTTGGCAGAAAGAGCAGACCAAATTTTGAAGGCTGGCTTGAAGAAACAGCCTCCAGCCTCTCTAGATACCAACCTGTCACAGTTCTAATTTGATTACAGGAACACCCCACATGCCACTACAGGCATAATTGCTAATAGGTGGAAGACAGCAGGATAAATCTGATGTTCCTGGACCTGTGGGGGGATGGCGGGGGGTGGAAGTGAAACAGCATCAGGAATGCCAGTGCTGGACACAAGTGACAGAAACAGTTTGATGCAGGGGAAAAGTTTGGTGTGAGAATCACAGAAATCGGCCCATATGGGTAAGATCTTCGAGGAGAAAGTGAGGACTGCAGATGCTGGAGATCAGAGCTGAAAATGTGTTGCTGGAAAAGCGCAGCAGATCAGGCAGCATCCAAGGAACAGGAGAATCGACGTTTCGGGCATAAGCCCTTCTTCAGGAATGAGGAAAGTGTGTCCAGCAGGCTAAGATAAAAGGTAGGGAGGAGGGACTTGGGGGAGGGGCATTGGAATTGCGATAGGTGGAGGGAGGTCAAGGTGAGGGTGATAGGCCGGAGTGGGATGGGGGCGGAGAGGTCAGGAAGAAGATTGCAGGTTAGGAAGGCGGTGCTGAGTTTGAGGGATTTGACTGAGACAAGGTGGGGGAGGGGAAATGAGGAAACTGGAGAAATCTGAGTTCATCCCTTGTGGTTGGAGGGTTCCCAGGCAGAAGATGAGGCGCTCTTCCTCCAACCGTTGTGTTGCCATTGTCTGGCGATGGAGGAGTCCAAGGACCTGCATGTCCTTGGTGGAGCGGGAGGGGGAGTTAAAGTGTTGGGCTACGGGGTGGTTGGGTTGGTTGGTCCGGGTGTCCCAGAGGTGTTCTCTGAAACGTTCCGCAAGGAGGCAGCCTGTCTCCCCAATATAGAGGAGGCCACATCGGGTGCAGCGGGATGCAATAGATGATGTGTGTGGAGGTGCAGGTGAATTTGTGGCGAATATGGAAGTGTCCCTTGGGGCCTTGGAAGGAAGTAAGGGGGGATGTGTGGGCGCAAGTTTTGCATTTCTTGCGGTTGCAGGGGAAGGTGCCGGGAGTGGAGGTTGGGTTGGTGGGGGGTGTGGACCTGACGAGGGAGTCACGGAGGGAGTGGTCTTTTCGGAATGCTGATAGGAGAGGGGAGGAAAATATATCCCTGGTGGTGGGGTCCGTTTGGAGGTGGCGGAAATGACGGCGGACAGCTGCCACTGACTAAAGATGCAGTACTAAAGTCAAGCACTGTTCATGTGTAATTAAAGGGTGACTTGGTGACGGCATACCAGCCTCCGTGGAGATATGTCAAACAGCATGACCTTTCATTTTCTAAACTGCACTGGAACAGGACTAAGTTGTCCACCTTTTCTTAAATAAACTCATTAAAAATGTATATGGTACCCTAAGATGTGATCTCATCAACGGCCAATGCAACTGTAGCAAAACTCCCTTACTTCTCATCAAAAATGTATCACTAAAACTCTTCTCCTTCCTTCTACTGAAAGTATAGAATCCACAATATGCTTGTTGAATATGTCATCCCATGGTACCACCTTGCTTTTCCAGGACTGAAATGAGGCTTAACGTCTCCTGTTGTCACTGGCATCATTTCAGGCGTAAACATGCACTTGCTGCACAT